>NC_047663.1:11584544-11951211 GCF_011762505.2 Arvicanthis niloticus
AATAGTCCTTATGGAAGACTTGGGGTAGGGATTGAAGGCCCTGAAGGGGATAGGAACCCAACAATGTCAACTAACTTTTCACCCTTGGGAGCTTTCAGAGACTGAGCCATCAACTAAAGAGCACAGGCTGAACCAAGGCCCCTGGCACATACATAGCAGAGGACTGCCTTGTCCTGCCTCCATGGGAAAGATGGTGCCTAATCCTGCAGAGACTTGATGCACCATCGTGAGGGTGCCTCACACTCTGAGAAGGGAAGGGGTATGGGAGGAGGGACTCTGTAAGGGAGAGAAGAGGAGGGGGCAGCATTTGAGATGTAAATTAATTAATTAGTTTTTAAAATACAAAGGAACAAGGAACCTACAAAAAAAAAAGTGAAAGGAGACAGAAGAGAAGGACAGAGCAGTGCAGTGCTTTGGGGTGGAAGAAATAGAACCCAAGGATTGGAGAGGGACTCTCAAAACAGAAAAAGAGAAGGAAATGAACTCCCACTTCCTAGAAACCCCTCAAGGGGAGGGGGAAGTGTTGCCAACACCTTGATTTTAGCCCAGAAAGAATTATTTCAGATTTCTAACCTGCAGAACTATAAAATGATAAATATGGATTATTCAAGCCATTTATTTTATGGTAATTTGCTACAGCAGCGATTGAAAACTAATGCACAGTCACTCTTGCAACATGTTAGGTTGAAGCTAAATGTCGAATTTAAAATCCCTCCTGCCCCCCTCCCCTCTATTCTATCAAAACAACCCTTCCGTAGGCTTGCTGATAGTACAGATAAAAATCTACAAAACATACAATGGCTACTCTCCAGCAAGATCTGAACTTTGGAGGGGAAGAAAGATTATGGTTAATGCATAAATCTTTACCAGATGGAAGTTCAGTCTAGACTAGAGTGCAGGCAAATTATCATTCTGGCCAGCGAATGACAGTATACAGTTCTCTTAGCTGACCTTCCAACATTCCAGAGCCTTCCTTTATCTGATTTCAATTTATTTTTTTTTCAAAAGTGAGAAAGAGTCTAAGATGGAGGAGTCAGGCTCTGAGATATCTCAGCTACACCCAAGATGAAAAGAAACTTATTCTAGTTCCATTTTCTCTGTCCAGAGTGGAAGGAGACCCACGAACTGCTCTAATCCCTCTGTGCCCTAAGTTGCTTCAAAGAAGCCAGTATTTCTCTGACATTATCACAAAAAACCAGGCTATTCAGAAACATAAATCTTTTCATGCTTGTGTTCCTTGTAGCTATTATTATCAGGATTAATATGTAACAGCAAAGAAATATGACAGTTGTGGGTAATGTTAAATTGATCCCAACACTTACTATGGAATTTTTTTTTAAATTTTAATCATCAAGTACTTAGAAGTAATGCAATATCCTAAACAGTCTTTCTTTATACAGGATCAGGATCATCACATAACCCTGTCTGGTCCAGAAGCTGTTATGTAGATCAGGCTAACCCCCATACCCACAGAGATGTTCATACCTCTGCCTCCCAAGTACTTGAAATAAAGGTAAACACACAACACATGCTGCTGACACCTAAACTTTTATCTCAGGTACAAAAACAACACCAAAAGGCTTTAAATCTGTAAGGACTCATCACGATAGCTCACCTCGTTAGAATCATACCTATGGGGTTAATAATGAAGTCAGAACGGAAAGTTTGCATACAAGACTCAAAAGTAAGTTTGGCTCTCAAGAGGTGGTACAACTCGACAGCACATTTTGTCCTTGTGCAGGGACTTGATTTGGTTTCCAGCTACCCATGTGGCAGTTCACAATCTTCGGTTCTGGCCTCCACTGATATTGAAGTCATGCGGTGCACATCCATGTATGCAGGCAAACATTCACACACACACACACACACACACACACACACACCATATATATAATTACTTTATATAAATAAAAAAAGCAAAGACAGTAGGGCACAAAACCCTCACCTCAGTCTTGTCCAAGGATAAGCATGCAGGAAGAATTGAAGAATATAGCAAGGACTAGATCAGCCAACAACTGTACTAAAGCTAAGATCAAAGACACCAGCTACCTTTCTCAGGGTCGAAACTGTTTAATGTTCTCTCTGCCCTGCATACTTCCCTAAGGCATCAAGGGACACTTGCTAATGGCCTATGGGCTTATGGACTCTTATAGGGAACACTATGTTGTCAGTCTTCCTATCCTATGCCCTCTCATATTGATAGATAGATAGATAGATAGATAGATAGATAGATAGATAGACAGACAGACAGATAGATAGATAGATAGACAGATGGCTAGATATAACTGATAATGCTTTCTTTTTCTTTTTTCTTTTTTAAAATTATCTTTAATCTTTTTTTTTTTTTTTTTTTTTTTTTTACAGTCCCTTCATTATTTCCTTCCTGGTCCGCCCTCCGACAGTTCCACATCCCATCCTTCCTCCCCTGTCTCCAAGAGGATGTCCCACCTACTACCACCACTCCACCAGACCTATCACTCCCTGGGGCCTCCAGTCTATTGAGGGTTAGGTGCTTCTTCTCTCACTGAACCCAGACCCTGCAGTCCTCTGCTGTGTATGTGTTGGGGGCCTCATATCAACTGGTGTATGCTGCCTGTTTGATGGCTCAGTGTCTGAGAGATCTCAGGGGTCCAGGTTAGTTGAGAGTATTGGTCTTCCTATGGGGTTGCCCTCCTCCTCAGCTTCTTCCAGCCTTTCGCTCATTCAACCACAGGCGTCCCCGGCTTGATAATGCTTTACTAGGACTTCACTGTACATGGGGTTGGAGAAATGACTCATTGGGTAGAATCACTGACTGTTCTTCCAGGGGACTCGGGTAAAATTTCAGCACCCATACATAAGCTTGTAATCCCAGTCCAAAGGGCTGTGACACCTCTTCTGGCCTCCACAGGCGCTTCACACACAAACACAAGCTAAAGACACCCAAACATTAAACCCAAAGGACATCCTATCATAGTAACTATTCCTCATTCCATTGCAGATGAACATAAACAAAAACCACATGGATATAGCTGGGGGGGGGGGCTTGAAAGCTCATCCACAAAGAGCAATTCCCATAAAAGGCAAAGAGAGGTTCCCATATAGCTTCATTTGAAATCATTATAACAGGTCTTCCCCCCCCCCCCACCCCCCCATTATCTACTAAAAATCCACTGAATCTACAGATAAGGTTAGTCATTAGTATCTTTTGGCATTCTTCAAAATCTAGTCTCCATGCTATGTATGGAGTTTTTTTGTTTTTTTGTTTGGTTTGGTTTGTTTATTTTAAATAGTCTAAAGCCTTCTGTGAGATTGGGTATACTATACGTTACAGGTAACTTGTCAGTGTTCTGTAAATTCATTAAAACGAATCTGTTTCAAGAAGATGGTACCCATTTCCCCACAGCACTTCAGACCCGAATATGTTTATGAAGTGTCTTCAAAGAACCCTTGGAGACTGGATGGCCCCCAACTCTGTGACAGAAAACAACAATCTAAACAACTCCCCACAGCAAAGCACTGGGCCCTTAAAAATAGCTCCAGGGTAGATTAGGTTACTCTTGTGTATAAAACTACAAAGTTACTGTTGATATAAAAGTAGCTCCCTCAGAAAAGAGAAAATGGAAGTTCAACCATCATAAACTCATCCAAGGAGAGAAATCTCAATAAGGATTTCCAGCTCATGCCTCAGTGGGCTTCCCCAGTCAATATGTGCTGGATGTTTGGAGCACTTGATTTGATGATGTTTTGCAATCAATTTCTCATCTATCTATCTATCTATCTATCTATCTATCTATCTATATATCTATCTATCATCTATCTATCTACCTATCTACTTACCTATCCTATTTCTATTTCTAGTTATTTATTTCTTCACTTTGATTGATTTGCACCTAAGAAACTTACTCATACAAAAAGAATAATTGTAAGTCATTCTCCAAGCCTTCCCTATAAGTAGGTATGCCCCTCTATATGATGAGATAAATATGAAAAAATTTTGAATATCACTCCTTCAGCTCAGTAATGATCCTCTTCTTTGCTTGATTTCTATGGTTTAAAAAAAAAACGTATTTTGATTCTGTCAAATTCAAATACCAAACCTACACTCTGGAGATAAAGGAATCAGTCAAGTAAAGATTACAGAGACTATTCTGATAGACTGGAAATCTGCTATTGTAAATTTGGACTAGTTAAGTAAACACCCTTTTGTCACCAACCAAATTATTAAAGCGGTGCCTTGGCGAGAGCCTTTTGTACTTTCCTGAAGATTTTCAGGGTCCAAACCTCTGTAGCATGGAACCAGCAGAGTAATTATGTTTCTTTGCAGCTTACATCCCAAGTCTAAATGTTTTCGAACGTGTCAAACTCCCTTTCGTCACCATGCCCCACAGGTTCTGTGTAAACTCTGGCTGCCAAAGAACCTGGTTGAACTTGCCTTGAGAGGGGCTCAGTCCCTGAAGACTGACAAAGCTCAGAGTGGACCAGCCAGCAGCAGGGTGTCCTGCAGCTGTGGGACTAAGCTTGGCAGAGGAAGCCCTGAGTAGCAGGTGCACTATCTGCTGATTTCAACAGACAAAGACTGGGAATGTGTCACCCTTGCTGTTGCTACCTAATCTTGAATACCAGCCGTTCAATTTTTATCTATTTGCAAAGAAGGTCCACAAACTTCCCAGGAAACCCTTCCCTTCTTAAGAATCAAGCATATAAACAAGTCTATGGCTTCATGGGTTTTGCTTCCACTGAAGCTACATTTCTCCATTAACTAAGTTAGTCCCTGAAGAGTGCAACAGAAACAACTAGCTGGTGGTTTTCTTCTTGCTGTTGTTGTTTTTCTGTATAGCTGTCTTACATGTTCCCATTCTCAATGTAAATCAGTTCTTTTAGCAAGAGAAAGTAGTGTCTACAGTGTCTATCTGATGAACATAATCTTGGGCCCCAGTAGTCTCTGGGCTTAATAAGGAACATTCATGTTCCTTATTAACACTAATGTTTCCTCTGAAGACTGTCCTTCCCTTTACCTGGGGTTAGGGTGGGTAGGTACGGTGCTCCATTTCATGGCGGCTGCAAACTGCTGAGAAAAATCTCTGTAGATGTCAATGTTGGTAATTTCTTGTGGGACTGCCTCAGTCAAAGAGCTTGACCTTCCCCAAGGTCCGACCTTTTCCCAGGTGATTGATGAAAAAGGTGATATAAGACAAGACATGTTCATTACAGTTCTGACCTTTGACCTTTTCCCAGGTAATAAATGGAAGAAGTGGTCTAGGGCATGCTCATCACATCCCAAATGGAGTTCATTCCATAGGGTCTTCTCAGCTCCACATGTGTCTGTGGAGCCCATTAAGGTTATCTATTATTTGACCTTCAATGTAACTTGACTGCTCCAATGATAGTTGTTCAAGTGTTCACCACAGTGACAACCTTGACCTCTAAATTTCGTCGCAGAATCTGCCTTCGAGAGAAGCAAAACTTGTCCGAAAAGCTCCAATGTGTTAGTGTTTATAGTCAGCTCTGAAATCATATACATACAAGCAACATTATATGGACTGAGTACATTGTATTTATATATTTAGGTGTGTGTGTGTGTATGTGCACGTGTGCTTAAAGCAACTAAATAAAAAGAGGTCAGAGGTCATGAATTTGAATGATTGGTGGGGGGTGCGTGGAAGGGCTTAGAAGGAGGAACGAACTGGAAAAGGGAAAGTGATATAATTATATTTTAATTTCAAAAAAATAAAATCATGCTTGCATGTGAGGCAAGCACTCAGTCAGTCACCTGACTGAATGGGTGTGGCACACTAAGTCATAACCACAGGAAAATCAGACAAGAATAACATCTACAGCTCTCTTGGTAAACTTTACAATCCACTTAGAGAGACATGATACATACCCAGTCCACATGCCAGCTATCTCCCAATGAGGCTGCTGACCAAGAAGTAATCAGCTCTTATTTTTGGAGATGAGTGTCCCACACAAGATAGATCTCTACCAAACACATGTGGATATCATCTCCTCTCTAAACCTCCTGCTATCGTGTCATTCTACCCAAAAGAAAAGTATTAAATCCTGAATCACAGACCACAAGGGATGTGCTTCTCCTCAGTAAAGGAACTGTCCCTTCTGGATACTCTGTTTGCCTGGATGGCTTCTCTGCCTTACAATGTATAGCCTAACCCCACTCCAAGTGCTACCAGCCACCAGCCAGCCTTTCTCTGGGTTCATAGAGATGTTGGACCTTGTGCACTTGCAGGGTTAACTTAGAGGTCCCTGCCTAAGTGTGTGTGTAGGGTAGACGGGGGCTATGCATAGCTGTGCTTGAGGCTGAGAGTCTAGGTGTTGCTCCTACTGACCATAAGCTATCCATCCTTCCCCTTAAGCTACCTCTCCTGACACGGGAGGTGTAGGACTTATTTAGGGTTCTGATGCTATTCAGGAAGTCCAGTCTGAATGATATGGAGACATCATTGAAATGGGGAGAAGGGTATATGACCCAGATGATGCACCCTTCAGATGGTATGGCCAAGGTCTGCCTGGTGGTAGCTAGTGATTCTCCTGCAGAAGACAGGAGTCCTTCTGATTGAGGCTTCACCCCAAAAGCCATTGGGTGTGATCCTCCAAGGAGTCAGCCAGACCACATTGTTCCTGTTGTTCATGAAGACACTAATCACAGCCACTCAGGCATATTTGCCGCCATGCTCCTTTCTGATGAGCACCACAGTGGAGAAAATCACCTAGCTTTCTCTTAGTCCCAAGGGCTGATGGCTGGCTTTGGATCTGTGTTGACTGATGATATTTATTTCGTACATCAATATAAGTTATCATTTGTATTGTGAGAAAAAGAAAATTTACAGTGGTGAGTAAGAAATGTCGAGTTCAGGGGTTATGGAGCTCTGGGATCTATAAGAAGAAAACACCGGTTTTAGGGAAAATGCTGTTGGCTGTTTAAACAATTGGACACTTAATGGCAACCTACTAGAAAGCTGTTGTGTAAAAGCCAAGTTCCTAATTAGCTCAGGCCCAAATAGCCTTTCTGATGCTTTGTGCTTCGTAATGAAATTATAATGAAGCCCTCAATGGCAGTCAGTTATCATACTTCAAAATTATTTTTATCATGAGATCTGTTCTTCTTGGCCCTGTTCTTCCAGGTTGCTGAGGTTCCCAGGGCTTCTAAGATGCCTTCGTTCATGTTTCAGGGCACTAAAATTTAAATAATACACCCTGCCCATCTTGCTGGACTGGTTTGTGGACTCAGCATTGCCAGTCTAAGTCCCCAGTACTATGTCTTACATTGATATAGTTAGAGATGCTCTCTCCTCGAATACTAAAAGACTCCACTTTGACTTCTTAATTCTCATCAGCCATGGATTACCCATTTTCTACCTGAAACCAATAGGATCCAATAGGATTTGTTCTGCCTTTGAACTAAACCACAGTCCCATCCAGAGACTCTGAGCAGATCATTTAATCTTTGTCTAGCTTTATAAAAATGTCTTTGTGAGGAAGTAAAACCTAGACAAAATCAAAATCCTATAAAAATAATTGTATGGTTTAATAACCATTTGCTACATGCCAGTTACCCCGCTGCTACACACACAGAGAAAGAAGAATTTCCAGGAAATCAAACAACAAGAAAGTTTGCCACTGAGACTTAAAAAAAAAAAAAAATTGGTTTATAAGTAAGAAAGTCTTCAGGAAGAAAGCTTCTGGATCAGATTCATTTTGATTCCTCCGAATCATGTGTTTAGAGTCTGTGATGTCTTCAGCAGTAGGGACTTACCTTCAAATTCTGGAAGGCAGCCAAGGGCAAAAGCAGTATCTAATAGTGTTTGGGGAATTGATTGGACCCCCTGATCTACAACATGAAAGGTTTCCTATTCCTGGTGACTATGTTGTTCTTATGTAGTCTATGACTCTTAGGGGACAAATTATCACCTGAAGTCATACATGGGGGAAATTTCCTAGGGGTCTGGCCCCTGTGAAGAAGACCTATAGACAACTGACTCTTGATAGGGGGAGAGTCAGCCTTCCCTGGTGATGAGCCCCCAGCTGGTTTTCTTATAGCAAGTGGTTAGTCATAAAAACATACACATATAAGAAACACTAAATGGATTCATCAGGATTTGCATATGTATATATTTATACACAAACACATGCATAGACTTAAAGAAAAAGAGGCAATGAATTTGAGAGACAGCAGTGGGTTATGGGAAGGGTTGGAGTGAGGAGAGGGAGCAGGTGAAATTATGTAAAGATATGTATATGAAATTAAAAACAATTAAAAGGTGATCTCTGTTTGTTTTCTCTAACAGCATCCCATCTGCCCGCTGGGATAACTTCCTTCTCTATCTTACTTGTCAGTGTCAGTCTTTCCTTTCCATCTCTTTCCCGTACTTACTTTTTCCATAGCCTGCATTAATCCATTGCAGCGTTGCAGCTTGTAGCTCATCCCAAATACTACTTAATTTTCCCCTGGCTTTATTAAAATTTATCTACATAATTCTTCTGCCCTGTTAGGCCTGGAGCCATCTGAAGAGCAGCTCCAGGTAAACATGTCTTACAGGTTTAAATGAGCTATGATTAATCGTTGTACAGATAATAAGATCTGACTGGTTTCTTGGAACAAAACCATTATCAAATCCATGACACAAAATGAAAAAGAGTGGTGTGGGCAGTATACATACAATCATGGTGGATTATATGCAAATATAATATTGTAAATAATTTAAAATAATTTAATCAAAATTTTAAGAAACTGATACAATATTTAATATGTTTGTCATCATGAAAATATAATTCAAAACTACATTAAGATTCCACCTTATTCCAGTAATTTAGGCATGGTAGAACATGACTTTAATGCCATGATGTAAATTGTGGAGGCAGATAAATCAGGAGTTCAAGGCCAATCTCAGCTATATAGCAACTTCAAGGCCAACCAGGGCCAAATGAGACCCTGTCTCAAAAGCACAAAACAAGCAAAACAACATCCACCACTGGCCCTGATAGTTAATATCAAGAGGATTATAGGGATAAAAAATGGTCTCCATTAGTAATAATGAAATTATTATGGAAATAAGCATGTAGATTTCTCAAAACACTAAAACTAGAGCTGTCACAGAAGCCGTCTGAACCCACTTGTGAATGGGAGGTTTGCCTAAAGATGTGTAGCTCGGCAGACCTGTATGTTCACTTTAGCTCTGTTTGCAATAACCAGCTCCAAGTCAGCTTAGGGATCCACCAACAATTGCATAAAGAAAACGTGAACACACAATATCTCTCTCTCTCTCTCTCTCTCTCTCTCTCTGTCTCTCACACACTATGTGTGTGTGTATACATAGGGTATATACATACATATTAGGGGTGTATACATAAAGGTATGAAGATGAATGAAATCATGTCTTATATTAGAAAATAGGTAGGACCTCATATTATTATATTGGGTGAACTCAGCTAGGCTCATACTGACTAACATTACTTGTTTTCTGTCAGACCAAATAATTAAATAAATAAATAAAACAAAACAAACAAACAAAAAAAAAAAACCCTAAACTTTAAAAAAAGGTAAACCACAAAGGCATAGGGGGAACAATTTCAGAAGAACAGGAACAATTGAGAGGTCAAAGTAGGAACAGCTGAGGGTGATCAGGGTAAATAGGATACACGTGTATCAAAGATGCCACATTGAAACTCAGATTTTTATATCATGAATGTATGAAAATGACAAGGAAAATCAAGCCTACTGATCTGAGGAGGACACAATCCAAAACTAAATAAAGGTAGAAAACAAAGCCAAGGAGAATTAATAAATAAGGAGTATCTATCTGAACATATAGGAAAATTTAAATGGAAAGTATTTTAAAAGTGGAGAATATTAGATTTTATTTTTTTTAAGAATTTACTACTTTTATTATGAGAAACCATGATCCACATGTCATAAAATCTACACGTTTAAATACACATTTCAGGGTATTTTAGGTTATTCACACCCTGTGTGAATAACACCACAGTCTAATTCCAGGATGCTATCATTATCATATAAAACACACACACACACACACACACACACATATCAATAGCCATTCTTGGAATGGGGAAGTGGCTTAGTCAATGAAGTGTGTGCTTTGCAAGTGCCAGGACCTGAGTTTGGTTCTTAGAACTCATATGTTTAAATGGCAGGTGTGCTAGCCTTTGCTTATGACTCCAACATTGATAGGAACAATAGGCAGATCCCTAGGGCTCACTGGTCATACCTCCTAGCTTATTTGTTGAGTTCCAGAATGGGTCTCAAATAAAGTTGAATAGTGTGCCTGAGGAATGGCACACCTGCACACACACACACACACACACACACACACACACACACACACACACACACACGGTCGTGGGAGAGAGAGGGGGAGGGAGATATTTTCTATTTGCCACTCCCCCAATCTTTAGAAACCACAACTCGCTCTATGCCTTGGGCTATTCTGGATAATTTGCTTCCAAAGGTGTTGCTGGCATTGAAGTTGTTTTATATCTGAAGAACCTGCATGTAATACATATCTTCCTCTTTACCTGCACTAACCAATGAGTAGCCTACTCCACGAATAGCCCTGATGTTGCTCTCCTCTACATCAAGATTCAGTGACACTCTTCCCCATCCTATCTCTGTGTGGTAGCTAGAAACAGAAGATCCCCCAGAATACTCATGTGTCACTCGTGGTCCTTAGCTGCTGGATCCAATCACCAAGAAATAATGAGATCATGAAGTTTCGACCATCATCATGGATAGCTGGTGGATAAGTTGAGAAATTCATGGAGTTATTGGGAATTGGTTGGAGGTGGGACCCAGATTGAGGATATCAGTGATGCGTGCCAATAATCCTGTTGTGGGGAATCTTTCTGGAATAAGCATTCCAACACCAGTGAGAGTTGAAGGGAGGGGTTATTAGAGGTGGACTGAAAGCCAGACTCCTCAAACTTTTCAATATCAGACCCAGTTTACATTGTCATTTTATACGCTAAAATCACAAGGCAGAGGTGGAAACGCAATCAAGATTTTACAGAAGTGTACTCTAGAGTCAACAAGTTGTTAATGACAATGTTCCATGGTTTCTCTGGAAAATTCTGTTTCAGGTGGCAAGTAAAGTTACACTTAACAAACAGGCAGTAGGAGATGTACTGAAGTAATTTCTAAATACATCAGTCAATCGGTATCTGATAATTGTATCAGAGATAATCAGTATCTGTATAATCAGTGGTCATCAGTGATAATCAGATAACTGTATCACTGATAATCAATATCTTTTTATATTATTATACTTCAATCCCCACATCCAGGCTGCGGAAGGAGGAAGAACTGAGTTGGAGGCAAGCCTGACAGTGCAGACAACATACAAGACCCTATTCTCGAACAATAAAAACCAAACTAAAAGCAATTGGCCTGATTATTATTGTGTGAAACAGATAGTAACTGGATTAGAAATTTCTAACTCAAAATGTGCTACACTGTAGTAAGCACTGTTATAAACTTGGTAGTTAATATAGTTAGGAAGCATAACTTAGATCATCATAGCCATCGACTTTAAGACAATAAGGACCTTCTGCCCAGAGCATTCAGATAACTATCCTATTGATATTTAGATAGATAGGTATGTAGACTAAGGAATATTCACTCAATAGGCAATCAAACTCAACATATCTAATCCCTAATTCACAAATGAGAAAGAATTCCCACTATGCTCATTACTATCCACAAAGGAGACGAACGCCCTTCATTTATTCTCAACACAGGCTTGTGGCTTTGGAAAGCGGCCAATTTATTCAAACAAGTTTTCTTTTGACAGGCACCTTTAAAGTTTGTTAATTAACTATTACTGTAAACATTTTTTTGAAAGGCTTGTCAAGTCTTAGACATGTCGCTCTATAAAAATTTAATATGATAATTGCTCTGCCTTGCAGATTATGTAGTTTGGAGGTGGATAAGGAAGAAAAAAAGATGTGTGTAGGGGAGGAGCTTAGATCATGGATGTGTGATTGCGAGAATGTTTAGATGGTGAGAAATTTAGGACATAATGAAATAGAAGCATTTCTAGGTGATTGATTTTATCTGATCAACCGTACGAATTCCTATATGATCATTTGTTCATTTTTATCTAATAGAAAATCTGTATAGTCCACTGCCTACCGTATTGCACACACACATACCTGCATGTAAATTTGGACTTACTTCTTGGTCTTTATGAGAAACAGAGAAGGTAGGCTAGTGACAAAGGAGCATAATGCTATCCATGAAGATGGTCTATGGAAGGCATAGTAAAGAACACCTCTTTACCTGCTCCCTCTGATCAACTCTAGTCTCCAGTGTCGTCACTTGGCTGAAAAACGCAAGCAAAGGCTTATACAAAAAAGGACACACCTCCATATGTTTATTCACAGTGCATTGCTTCATGGAGCACTGAATCATTTTGTGCGATCATTCCTAATAACAGCATATAAAAATAGTATGTGATCTCTGCTCATTCCAATCTATCACTCAAGTACTAAACCACATAAGATTTAATTAATCATAATAAAAGCTATGGGCAGCGAGATGTCTCTGATGTGCCGAGTTTATTTCCTGGGAGCTACATGGTGAAAGACAAAAGCCAAATCCTGCAAGTTGTCCTCTGACCCCCATATGCACACATGTTCCCCAAATAAAAGTAAATAAATAAATAAATAAATAAATAAATAGTATTCAAAATAAAGACAAAAGCAATCTACATGAAAAGAGGGTAGATCTGTATGGTTGTTATGTGCATTGGTGCCTGTTAGAGGAATATCTGATGTTTGAGCCTACATCACTGATTATTCAGCTTGGATCTACCCTTCCGGTTGACCTCATACAATACTACAGGCATGAATTATTCTCTGCACCTTACAGAGCGAGAGTATACTGAGTCACACATAATTAGATTAAGTCAAACATTGAGCACTCTGTGCTTTGTGTGAATTAACTGGTTAATTTTCTCAAATCACCAATGTAATGGGATCTATTTATTTTCACCCCTGTTTATATAAATAAAGAAATAAAAAGCAGAGACTCTTCATGTGTTTTTTGATACAACGGTTGTTGATAGAGCTAAGATTCCAACCTCAGAAGTCTGGCTGTAGGGTCTGTACCTTTAAAACTTATATCAAGTGATTTGCCCAAAATCATGCCACTAATTTATACCATACTGCTTTGGGGCTCAGTTCAAACCACATTTTCTAGGTACATCATCTTTGTTGATTTCAGAATTATTTTTCTGGATTTCCTAGCAGTAGGTAAATGACAGATAGATAGATAGATAGATAGATAGATAGATAGATAGATAGATAGATAGAAAATAAATGAATAATAGGCATGTGGATTATAGATACATATGTAGGTGTATATACATATATACAATAATACATATATACAATAATACATATATATACATATATATGTTTCCTGAGTTAGAAGTAAATTAATGAAGTAATTTATGTAATGAGGTAAATTATGTAATGAAGTAACTATGTATATACATATGTATGTGAGTATTAATATGTACACACATAATTCATATATACACACATATGTATATTTGTTTTTTGAGTTAAAGAGTAAAATAATGAAGTAATTTATGATATAAATTACATAATGAAGTAAATTAATGAATATTACAAGAACCAATGAGTCAAGTGATTAATTCCCACATCCCCTTAGCATTTTGTGGACACCTAAAATGCTTCAATTAAGCTTGTTAATTCTATTTCAATCCCTTTGTCCCTTCATCCATTGAAAGGAAAAGCCATGAAAACTGACTGTTGTGATTTAAATCTGAACTATACCCTGAATGCTCATGCATTAAAAATTGGTCACCAGGCCGCCATTGCTCTGAGGAGACTAATGGGACCATGAAGCCTCTGGATTAACTGATGCTGAATACCCTGATGGTAATATAAGCTGATGATGGCATTGCTAGGGAGATGGTAGGAAATAGGAGTGAGCATAGGATGGAGTGGGTGGGTTACTAGGGTGCTGTTCTAGAAGACTGTCTCTTCTCACTGGCTCCCTTTCTAATATTTCTACTCTTTTTCATGGCTGCTATGAGGTTAGCATCTCTTCTCTATCACAGTGTCTGCCATCATGTGTTACCCAGACGACGGAGCCAGCTGGCCATGAACTGAAACCATAAGCTAAACTATGTCTTCCCTTTTTAAAGTCTTCCCTTGGGGATTCTGCCACAGCCATGAAAACCTAGCATAGCTACTGTGACCCTTCATATCTGCCTTCTATAATCTTGTATAACATGAACACATTCACAGACTTTCTTTCCCCTAAGAAGAGTTTGATACAGCCACACTGTGTCTTTGTTAAAAAAGTCCCTCCAAGTTGCCACTGAAAGAAGTTCAGGGCAAATGAGGTGGACAGCAGAAAACTAATAATTTCATTCTTAAAATAATGAAGGAACTTTGACCTCATTAACATCTTTAAATCTCATATTAAAAAGATGCTTTCTGCAAATAAAACCCTTTATTAAGTGAAAGGAGTAGCCCACAGAAGTGTGAGGTTGATGGGGTGAACAGCTCCATGAGACGTCAGTGTGAAGCAACCTGTAATACCCGGTCCTGGCCTGGAAAAAAACTTACCTGAGGATATTTGAAAACTGTATCTACCCCATGTCTTATGCCCAATAAATGTCCTCTGATCCTCTGTAAGTTTTTTTTGTTTTTTTTTTTTTTTTAATGGAAAATCAACTCCTTGCACCATGTGATTTTTACATTAGAAGTTAGTGGTAGAAGCAGATCTATTTTTACAAGGCAGTGTTTGAGGCCAGTGTCACCACATGTCTTGAAAGCCTGTTGAATGTGGGCTTAGAATGGGTTAGGACTTAACATTCCTCTCCACCTGTTGGTATAAATATCAGCAATTAACCCAGTGACGGTGGTTACACCGGAAATAAGAGTACCACGAAGGCTGTGGTCATTGTAGTATTACTGTGCAGCCACCCTGGGGTCCTCAGTCAAGGGTCCAATTCCTCAGTTTAATATTTATTCCTTTATTTTAAAACTCTCTATATTTTAATTTGTGTGTATGGGTGTGTGTTCGCCTGAATGTATATCTGAGTACCACCTGCATGCTGAAGCATACAGAATTCAGAAAAAGATTTGGACCCCTGGAATTTGAGTTGAGTGCTTATATGCACCAAGTAAGTACTGGTACCTGAACCATGGTTCTCTGCATGAGTGAGTAGTGATGTCCTTAACTGCTGACTGACTCATCTCATCTCTCCAGCACCTTAAAACCTTAGAGTGCTTTAGACAAGGGCACACACACACACACACAATTATACTGTGCTACAATTATATAACTAATCCAGGGTAGCATTTGTATGTTGGATTGGCTGGCTTCCTCTGAGGTCTCTTTTTTTTTTTTTTTTTTTTTTTTTTTTTTTTTTTTTTTTAGCTTATTGAGGGTGGTCTCCCTGTATCTCCCAGTGCTTTTCTTTCCATGTCCCTCATTGTACAAATTTCCTTTTCTTAATAAAGACAGCTATTATTTGGATTAGGTCCCACTCTAATGGATTCATTTTAATATAACTACTTTCTCAAAGCCCCTATCTCCAAATGTATTTAAACCTTGAGATACTGCAGTTAGGGTTTCAATATGTGAACCTTTGGATCCAGCTTCTTGGGATATGAGCCTGTTAAGTACATTCATTGTGACGGGGAAAATGGCAGTGGGTATAGATGTTATTTTCAGGTCAGTTCTATAAATGACTTATACACATAATCTTTTGTTCGCCTTCCTATTTTCTCCTTCAGATGACTTGAACGGAGATCTACTTCTGGGGAGACTTCAAAGTTGTGTGTGAAAGCACAGGGTGGCTCGATCGATCATGCTACCCCTACCCAGTCAGCATTTAAAGAAGAATCAGGACCCTGGATGTGTCCTCATAGGACTGCAGTGTGTGTCAGAAGCAAGCAGTGACCATCCTGGGCTATTTTCAAGTTGTGTGTGCATAGCAGGTAGAAACCAGACCATGGTTACTTGACTTCGGGCCACCGATAACTAATGAACACACAGTGTTCTAGCCTGTGCTCAGTGTTGCAGAGAAATAAGAAGTATGGCACCTGTTGTCAATATTGCTGGCAAAGCAGAGGGCAGAGGGTTACCAGGAGATGCTAACTCTCCAGGCAGACACTTCTACCTTGCATTTGTTAAAAAAGGGTTGTCCCCTTGTAGGGTTCAGGTGTCTGGAAGAACCCAGTGGATAAGAGAAGCTTTGCAATTCTTGTATCAGTAGCAAAACATGTTACTAATGGAGACACAGGTGCCCATTTCTTCTCCTATTAGACCACAGAAGCAATAGACCCCCAAGAAATCAGAATTCCCCTGAAGTTTTGTATGGTAAGAAGAAAAAGGCTGAAGCCTGGTACCATTTTGAGGAGGCACCTGTCTCCCAGAAAAGGTCCCATAACACACAGTCCTGACAACTCATATTACTACTTTCAAGTCACACAGTGATGAATAGGGCTGTATCAGGATTTCGTGATGGCGCAAAATTTGGTCCTGTATTTAAACTTAAATGTCATGCCAGGATCCTGTATATAAACTTGATGGGTCATTGTGATGATGTTCTTCCTTCTAATATAGCCATGTTAGGCAAATATTTCTCTGCGTTTTACTCTTACCTGCCTCTTTAACTGACCTATTGTAGGGCAGCCAGACCTAGCCTGGCAAGGCTGCCAGAATCCTGGCTTTGCTTTAACAACTCTGGTAATGCTATGACTTTGGCTTGACCTTACGAGGATTCTAGACAGGGGAAGGGCATCCCAGGAGGAGGAATAAGCACTGTGGGCATAATGTCAGGTGTACAAAGAAGCCAGACATTGGTGATACGTGGCTAAATGTCTTTCCAGCAGACATAAAGCATCCTTCTCCCCAGAAGTTCAGATAAATAGAGAAAACCACTGAGCTCATCCAATGTCAGCAAAGTCTCTTAGGTCTATACCTTAAGCTGGGTCACTAAAGTACCTCCTAGGCTCACACTTGAGTAGAAAAGCACTTCCAAATTTCTCCTTGTCTCTTTGGCCTTAAACATTTATTGGGTATCGCTCACCCCATACATACACCACGAGCATCTTTTCTAGAGCTCATGGAAGGGAAACAGGACTGAACTACAGTGTACTCCTCCATCCAGCAGCTTTCCTATTTTCAATTTTACTTTCCTTCTTGGATTCCTTGTGTATGTCTTACTTCTCACTCACATTAGGTCTTTGGGCTTTCATAAATCATTTGCTAGTTGGAATTTCTCCTTTCTGTCCATAGATACATAGGTAGGTAGGTAGGTAGGTAGGTAGGTAGGTAGGTAGGTAGATAGATGATAGATAGATAGATAGATAGATAGATAGATAATAGACAGTTAAATACACAGACAGACAGTCAGACAGATATACAGACAGACAGACAGATATACAGATATGTAGATAGTGTAATGAGGAACTTAGCTTTCGATGGCCAAATAAAATATCATCACCATCCTGCTGTGAGCCTGTTGCTGCTTGAATTTAACTCAGTCCTTCAGCTTCCCTCTGCTTCCCTTGGCTGTTCTTTAAAAGCTTCCAGCCAGTGTTTCCTGCAGTACTCAGTAACGTTACAGTAATGGTTTTTCCATTGAAAAATACCACAAGTGCAATATTTCCGATGGAAATACCACAAGGACATCATCTCCACCAAACATACCACAATGAGGTTGCATTTGTGGTATCTAAATTCTGAAATGAACGTGTAATGTTCATCTTGGATTCATTATAACCAGGGCCCCTACTTGCTGAAAGGCACTGAAACAGGGATGGAATTTTTATTTGTATTTTTTTTTAAAAATTCAATAAAAATAAAAGTTAGATGATGCCAAGATAATTTTGCACTTGCTTTCGTGTGTAAAATATAAATAGATTTAGCAAGGAAGAGGAAAAGGAAAAAAATTCATAAAAATGTGCAGAGAGGCTTAACAGCTGGAAAAGCAAGTGTGTCAGAGAGAGAGAGAGAGAGAGAGAGAGAGAGAGAGAGAGAGAGAGAGAGTTAGTTAAATGTCTCAGCAGCTGGGAAAGCAACAACCTGTAAAAACATTTAACATTTACAATCTTACAGCCACTTGATGGCTGGAAAACCAACTTCTCATAAAATGGATTTAACATTTTGGTCACTGGTGAAGACATTTAATGCATGCATGTTTATATACCTGTGTTTATATTGCAGCCCCGTGGATTTCAGTGGGTTTTAATTGCTGTAAATTCAGCGAGATCATTTGAAACCCGTCAACTTACATAGAATTTTTCTACCACTGACAGCAACAGGGGTTTTAACACATGCAGATTATTTTTAGAGATCTTAGAAAGTGTACCTAGAGTCTGGTTAATTCTAGTCTCTTTGCTAACTTTTGTATTTGTAGCATGTCACTGATCTGTAATGGCCTACTTTCAAAACTCTTTCTTTCTTTCTTTCTTTCTTTCTTTCTTTCTTTCTTTCTTTCTTTCTTTTAAATTTCCAATTGGAATCGTTCTCTTCATTTTCCAAGAGTTTAAGACTAAGCCTCTTAGATCCTGATCCGCCTGTAGGTTGGCAAACAAAATTATCTGTCAGGATAGTCCCACATTTTCCATTCCCCTTGTTATGTCTTAAATCAGTTCAGTTGTGGAGAATAACTGTTATTTTTCGGTTGGCTTTGTTTTGTTTTCTGATTAACTCCAGGTAATGAACATGATTACCAACTTGGTCCAAGAAGATTTAAATTTCCTCTTCCCACCCAGCAGAGCAAGGGATGAATGAAAATAAAGTATATGGATGTTTTTAAAAAATGTAGTTTATAGCTTCTAACTTTAAAATCATCAGAATAAGTTATATTGAAAATATGTTAACCTATAATGCATAGTTCACCATTTTACACATAGGCAACCTTGGAGATGTGACTGTCACATCTTGAACATCAGCTGTTTTTCTTCTACTTTCTCACAAGGATTTAAAGGTTGGGTGATAGCATATATAGGAATGGATTTAGTGAGTGAGAAGGGACAATATTTAAAATACCACTATAAAACTGAATGATAGACCTACCATTGAAAAGGTTCACATGGCTCTGTTGTAAGCAAAAGATCTGTCAAAATTGCAACCATTAATTATGCATGTTTTTATATGCATGTTTCTAGACCCCCACCCACTAAGTGGACATTGGTGTGTGTTATAGGCTTATGTATATATTCTAGCATGAACATGTGTGTGTATGTGTGTGTGTGTGTGTGTGTGTGTGTATGTGTGCATGCACGCGCATGCGCATGTACATGTAGGCAGCAGCCAACACCAAATGTTTTCTTCTATTACTTTCTTTCATTTCCAATATAGGGTCTTTCACTAAAGCAGCTAAAGACATCAACAATTCAACTAGACTGACTGGGCAGCGATCCTTAGAGATCATCTTGTCTCTTCCTCCCCAGCAGCACAGGTGTCTGTAACAGGGATGTTCAGTTGGTTTGTTTGTTTTTCATAGTATCTGAAATAGCTCCTCATCCTTTCAATGTGAACCCTTTCCTGGTGTGAAGTACTATCATCCCAACCTCAAGTGGAAAATTGATTTTTGTCCGATTGGAAGATCAAGGTTAGGAAGACTGGAAAACATAAGAACAGAGCACACTGGATGAGCCAGAATGAAGCTAATCTGAATCTAAGCAGCTACTTTCATCTGCCTCCTTGTCTAGCCTAACCCCATTGGTATGTCCTAGTGACACTTATACACAAAACCATTTCCTCTTACTTAAGTTTGAGTTTTGTTTGTCTTGAGAAAGGAGTTATATGTTGCTTCATTATAGTCTCAAAGCCAAGCTGGAAGGGAAAAAGACCTAGATTACCATCCTAACATTTCACTACAGCAAAAGGAGTGACAAAAGTTTCTTTGCTCCTCCTCCTTCTCCTCCTATTCATAAACAGAATTTAGGCACAGAATTTGATGATAAAGACCTTTTCTCTAAGGGTCACTTTTATGGAAAGGCAGCTCAAATGACATTATTGTTGAGACTTTAGAAAATGGTAGCTCTAGGGCTGGAGAGATGTCTCATCAATTAAGAACACAAACTGCTCTTGCAGAGGAGTTGAGTTTGGTGTCCAGTACCCACATGGAGGCTCACAACTGCCTCTAACTCCATTTCCAAGATATCTGGGAACTGATGTCCACTCCTGACCTCCATGGGCTCTTGCACGCATGAATGTACACAGGCACAAATCCACAAAGTAGAAAACAACAAATAAAATATATTTAGGAAAAAACAAAACAAGAGAACTGCAGATTCAAAGAAGGAAACTGAGATGAATTCCCCTTCAGATGAGAACTGGATCAGGAGAGTTAGTTTCATAGTCAAGGTCAGCCATAATAGGGCCATGATAGGAGAGACAGACTCTTTAGTTCCAAAAATACAGAGAGATTGCTTTCCCTGATAGGTTTTCCTGCAAGAAGTGTGGGGAGGACAGAAGTGGATTCTAGTATCACCTGGCTTAGCCTAATTGTTATAAATCATATGAAAGTAATGTTTTAAGTCAAGGTCACCTTAGATCTGTCTTGTGAATGAAGAGGCCCTACAGCTACCTTAGGAAGAGGGAAAACTCTGACAGCTGAAAGATCATACATCACATGCTTGGTAATTGTCTCTCCAGAGAAAGGGACTGAAGAGGATATGCATCCTGATTCCTGGGAGAGAAAACACACACAGAATTTAGAGGTTCTGTGACCTAACAATTATTATAGTGTCATGTTCTTAGCAAAATGTGCTTTCTAGAAGACAAATAGAAAGCCTTTAGCAGTCACATGGAAACAAAACTCTAAATCTCAACCCTAACAGTTCCCTGTATTTCTGGGACACTAACATGTCCAGATTTAAAGCAGATATCCATAACTAATCCATGTTTACAACATGATAGATGGTAGCCTGACCACCCAACCGGCTCTTCCATTTACTGACTTTATCATTGAATCAGGTTCTGGTATTACTAATAGAACATTCAAAGGGAGATAGGTATTGAGTATCAATATTTTGTAACATCTTTCCCCACAGAAGCTTTCTCTCTTCTAAAACAGTGAAAGCACTACTCAACATTTAGGGAAAGATGTTTCTGAAGTTGGTCAGTTCGTGAGTGAGTAAGCTTGTTTTGAGGTTAAGAAGAAAAAAAAGCACATCTGAAACTGTTCCTAAGAAGATCAACTATCAAGATGCCTTAGTGGTGAGAAAAGGATATTCCAATTTCATAGAAGACTGGGAAAGATACTGTTTTTACAGCGTTTCAACTTTAGGATGTAAGCTAATGATACAGAATATCGCAACCAATCATCCAAGTTCCGGGTCACTAGACAGGGTTTCCACTGAACCCAAACCGCTGGCCTTCCCTCCTTCCCTGGACATACCCAAATAGTACAGGTTAACCACAGACCCCAGGGCTGTGCAGTCATCCTTCCTGTGCGTAAATGGTGAGGCCTTTTGATAATAATGAGACTTTCAAAGCTTGGAAATTGTAAACAAGAAAAAAAAAAAAAACAAGACCTACTATGGCAAGCTCAGAAGAAAATGGGGACAATGGAAAGTCAGAGTTTGATGGGCTCTGGCTTCTCTCCTGCCTGGTGCTAGGAAGGTTAAGATTTCTATGTTATGTGCTCAACTAGAAGAAAGCAAGATAGCCAGAGATCCAAAGAAGGGATTGGCCAACAGAAGATTTCTACTGGAGCTTCCCTATATACATTAGAAATTTGAAAAATAATATACTTATGTTAGTGAAAGTTACTATATGCAGAAATTGTTACCGTGTGTTCTAGGGAGCATTGAGACTTTTAAAAACACATAAATGTGGAAGACTGCTATAACTTCTTACAGATAGTTCTGTGCCTTTCGAGAAAAGAACATTATCATTAGGAATTAGATATGCAATCAAAATTTGATAATAGATTATATTTTGTCCCACATCTTTAACCCATAGGATTAAAAAAAAAAAAAAAAAAAAAACCTAAGTGATAAATAAAGTTCATTTAGCAAATCAGGGAATTGACCTACTTCATGGGGGTAGTCTTAACTTATAAACATCATTGTTGTTCCCAGCCAAGATTTCAAAAATAAGAGATAGAATATGAAGATGAAAGAAGATGTAAGAACATGTGGGGGAATAAGAAATACCAAGAGACATCACTGAAGACACAGTTGGATCTAGGAGGGGAAAGAAAACTAACATGAGAAAAGAGGAGAAACTTCTGGACAGAGATACGCTCTTGGCAAGATGAATGGAAAAATAAAACTGCAAAATGAAAGACTGCTTAAAGAGCTGTCCCTAATCTCCTGCCAACACTGGCTAATTTGTATTTCTGGAACTCACAGAAAGGATGTGAGCTGAGGCTCATGTTAGAGGCACCTTGCAGCAAATGTTCCCCTACACATGTGCAGTCAAGGAGGGAGGGGGGAGGATTTAGGATGCAGAGGGTGAAGAATGACTTCAGGAACTCCAAACATCTCATTCCCAGGCTTGAACTTAGAACATATGTGCTTTCTTCCCACTGCACATGGAAACTAATAATAATACAAAAGTCCAGGGTCTGGGATGTCAATTAATATGTGAATTTGGCACCCAGAGAGATAAAATACCGCCCCATCCACTTTACATGCTTCTTTGGTGAGGTCTGAAGGACTAAGATTGACTCCAAGAAAAAATATTCCATTGGAGAATTCTAAGAATTGAAAGAGGCAAAGAAGCTACAGATTAATATTATCCAGATCATTATTTAATTTGTTTCAGTTACCATGAAATCTAATTAGTGTATGTGCTCTTTTTCCGTATTGCTTTTTATGCTATTAAGATGTATGTTGCATTTTGTTTCCCTAGAAATTAATCCTTCCCCAATTTTTTCTTACATGCACGTGTGTGTCTGTGTGAGTTTTCAGACTCACTCACTTGTGCATGTGAGAGTCACATTGACTTCTTCCATAATCCTCCATCTTACATTTTGTGGTTGAGCTCTCATACTGAACCAGGAGACTGCCATTTTGGCTACAGTGGTTAGCCAATGTTTCTCATGGGTCCTCCTACAATGCTGGCTGTCCTTCCTCCAATGCTGGCTTGTAGGTGTCTGACACCATACCCAGTTGTCTCCTTGATTCCTGGGGGGATCCAAACTCAGGTCACTTGTTCACCAACCAGTGATACCTCTCCCTAGCTCCTCTACATTTCTTCAGAGTTGTACTTGTTCTCCACCATCCTACCATTCCTTACATACTTCTTGTTATTTTATGAGTGTTTGTGTTCTTGAAAGTACAAAAAGATAGAGACCGGAGTGGAGATGGAACACCTCCCTGAGAGGTTAGAGAGAATCTGCAACATGGCCAGAATGTTAGACTCCTTCCTCTTTCAGCCACTGCTAAAGGCACACATTGTCCTGGGATAAACAGCCTACATTATACTTTCCTGGGTTTTAATTTTATGTAAACAGTCATCTAATGAAAGCTTTCCATGTTTTCTTCCTTTTGTGCCCATGATAACCCCGCAGTAATATTTGTCTATGACAAAGTCATTTTCTAATGCTCACATACACCACAACTTTATCAATCCACTGCTCTACCAGAAATTTTTATACATTTCTTTGGTTGAATATGTATAAACACAGATTTTGGGCATGTACTCAAACAGATTTTTTGTTATTAAACAAGATTTTGGCATAGTAAGTCCTACTTTTAATATCCTCCTTTTAAAAATCCTTCCTTTGTTACTTCGTTTGAGATAAAGGATAGTATAAACTTGGGCTGGCATTTCACTCTATGTAGGTAAGGCTACCTTTGAACTTATGACTGTATTTCCAATTCTGCCTCTCTCACAAGTGCTGTGAGTACAGGTGTGCACCAACCTGACTAGATACTAAAGTTATTTTTTCTTAAGATGACATAAGTGAACATGTTTAATATAAACTATAAAATAAGATACAAATAAGACATCCGCATTAGAGCACAGCACTCATGTTCATACTATTTATATTTTTGGTCATTTCTCTTTTGACAATTATTTTTATTCTCTTATTGGTTCATTTTGAATGTATAGGATGTTTTTATTACATCTTAGTGTATTTGTTGTGAGGGTTTGCATTTGCCTTCACAGGCATGTGGAGATTTGTAGTGGGAAAATTTAAAAAAACAAAACAAAACAAACAAACAAACAAACAAAAAACCAGCTAGTTTCTGAGCTACAGCCACGTTGATGTTCTATGTCCCCACTCTGACACAGCACTACCTAGCCAGGAGCGCCAGCCCGGAACCCTTGAAAAGTTATTGTGGCCGCTGCCTTTGCGGGCCAGCTCCATGGAGACCATGGCTCTAAGCACGGCCCCTGATTCAACTCTGCCACCCTCATAGTGCTCAGGTAAGCCCCAGATGTCTGTCATGCTCGAGGTACCTGGTAGAATGAAGACTCTTAAGCTTAACGATTATCCAATGGATTTATATATATTAGCAAATGCTCAATACACGAGATGCCCACACAATTAGAATTATTACCCAATATCTAACTTTTTGATATGTTTAATTACTTGAGACTTGTCTAAACCCATATGTCTTCCTCCATGTTCTTTCTCCTCCTCCCTCTTTCCTTCTCTGGTTCCTTCTTCCCACTCTTCGCTCCACCCACCTCTTCTACTGCCCAATCACTGAGCTCCACTGCAATTACACTAGGCAGGAAAAGTCCTGCAACAGAGATTGATGGACAACTTAAGGGAGGTGGTCCTCCCTCTTCTACCTCTTGGGGCCCAGAGATGCAACTCAGAGAAGCAGGCTTGGTTGCAGGCGTCTTGAGCCATCTTACTAATCATAAATGCATTTTTGTTTGTTATGAGTGTATCCACTTTGTGGTCATGGCTGGCCTGGAATTCATTATGTAGACCAGGCTGGCCTTGAACTTACAGGTAGATATCTGCCTACCTTTTCCTCCTGAGTGATAGGATTAAAGGGGTGTACTGGTATGCCTGGCTTAAATCCTTAATGCAGTTTTATTTATCTACATGTTTCTCCTTTTAAGAATAAGTAATGGGGGGGGTCTGTCTTAAGAAATGTTTGCATATGTGAAAAGGGCATAGAAATATTTTATCATGCTTTTATTTCTAGAAGCTTTATTTTGTTTTACATCTAGATCTACATTCTATCAAAAATGGACTCTTGGTGTGCTGTGAGGTAGATGTATAGAATCCTGCATCAGCATGGCTGGACAGAAAACCAATATCATGTGCGGGGAAGAAAATCTCACAGGCGAGGGGAAGGGAATCCGGCGACAGAGTCTCAGGGCGGTCTGGCACCAGGGCTTCCCGCACCGCCAGCGGAGGATCCCACATTCACGCAGCTGTCAGTGGGCGGGCTGGCGGCTGCATCGGCAAGGTTCCAGGGTTCCAAAAGCTGGGAATCAGGCGGAGAGACCATGGACACGTGGAGTCGGTTTTCCAAAGCTTTTATTGTTCATGTCATGGTGAATGGGCGCAACTGGTATGCGCTTCCCCCGCCAAAAGCCAGGGGAGACCAGTCTTATAGAGAAGGGAGAAAGGGGAGGGAATAACTTAATTAGCTACGCCCCTGGCCTTTTGATAATTCATTAATATTTAAATCTCTGGAGGTGGAGACTTGTTAGTCACACCTTCTACCTGTCCTACGTGACTGAAGGTAACAGGTTAAATGGAGTTAACTCGTCCAAGGCCCAACAATCATGTACAGCCAGAAGTGACTTTCACTTATTAAATGACTTTGATGAATGATCAGAAGGGGTAGGCACTTGGAGAGATGCCTCAGACAGTAAGAGTGCTTGCTGAGCAAACATGAAAACCTAAGTTCAAATTCCCAGTATCCATGGAAAAGAAATCACATGTTGGACACTAATGCCTTTAACTCCAGAGCATTTTTGAGCAGAAACAGGAGGATCCATTGACCTCCCTGTCCACCACCCTAAATCAAGGATCAGTGAGAGAGCATGTCTTAATATGACAAAGGGTAATAGGACACCTGACATCCTCATTTAGCTTCTATGTGCTCATACTGGCACATAGCTTCACAGTCATGTGTACATATACCACATCTACACACCTACACACACACACACACACACACACACACACACACACACACACACTGGGGAAGGGGAAGAGAATAGTAAACAAACAAATTAGAAGGAATGAATAATTTTGAAGGAAGCTAAACCTCCCACTGTCCCTCAGATTTACCTCCCAGTTCCCCCAGAGAGTAGCTCTCTTAGCCTCTTAGGAATAGGGAGGTTATAATGAACTAAAAGATTATAAACAAATCCTGGGTCGTGGTGGTATTTTAAGAGAATGGAAGGACAATTTGCTACATCTACACCTTACCTATAGACAGAGAACACACAAGAAAGCAGGATTTCTTTTCAACTGCTTTCATGGGAAAGGTTCAAAGTTTGTGTGCAGTGTCTCAAGTCAAGCAACATAGAGCTGCATGCTGAGCAAGCCAAGTAGGATAAAATCTTAGTTATGTCCCCATTGTTCTGAGAAAACACCCTAACGAAAGCAACTTAAGAGAGAAAGAGTTTGTTCAGCACACAATTCCAGGTTGCAGTCCATTATGTCAGGGAAGTCACAGTCAGAAGCTTGAGGAAACAGGTCATAATTATATCCATAGTAAAGACAGAGGACTCAGCTTTCTTCCTGTATTCTTCTACAGCCCAGGATCTTCTAACCAGGGAAAGATGCTACGCATAGGGGTCAAATCTTCACACTTCATTTAATGTTGTCAAAAATAGCATCCACACCAGACATATTCAGAGGTATATCTCTCAAGTGATTCTAGATTTGCTCAAGTTAACAATTAAGACTAAGGTACAAAGATAGACTAAATAATCTTCAAGATCCAGCACACAAAAAAGGTGAGCTTTGTGGTTGGCCCCCATAGGCTCATATAATTGAATGTTTAGTCACAGGGGAGCTGAACTCTTTGATAGGATTAGAAGGATTAGGAGGCGTGGCCTTATTGGAGGAAGTGTCACTGGGGATGGGCTTTAAGGTTTCAAAACCCCAGACTCTGGTCTGGCCCAGAATCTCTGCTGATGTTTCAGATTTAGAACTCTCTGCTTTTCTTCCAGCACTGTGTTCACTTGCATGTTGTCATGATCCCCACCATCGTGATAATGGACTAACATTTGAAACTGTAAGCAAGCCCCCAATTAAATGCTTTCTTTTATACAAGTTTGTTTCCCTGGTCATGGTGACTCTTCACAGAAATAGAACAGTGACTAAGACAAGAAAAACTTTGTCAAAATTCAAAACATGAACAAAAAACCCAGATAATTCCAACACAGGACATTTCATGAACAAGAAAAACTAGATAGCCAATGAAGGAATCTGGGTCAGGTTGATATTGACAGTGAAGGACTTGTCTGGTCGTAGCTTGGGCAATGTTCATGGGTACTATGTGAGTTGACAAAGAAGGACCTGCAGGGCATTTGAAATTCCAATAGTCTTGATATTATTTGTTATGGTGATATATAATGATTGGGCTTCTTTAGCAAAGATAATTTATTATGCAATTTGTTTCTTAACATACATGCAGGAAAATTAATTACTTTTAATATACAGCTCAGCCTTAGGCATGATTGTGGACTACAGATTTTTTTTTTTTTTTACATGCCCTATATCAGTTGAAGAAAGTTCTCTACTAGACCAAGCTTACTGTGAGTGCTTTTTCTTCTTCCTAATCAAAAGCAAATGTTGAATTTTATCAAACACATTTCATTTCCTATTTAGTCTCAGAGTTTACAATATATGTCTACCTTCGAGTAATATAATACACTTACATTGGCTTTATTTACTTTACAGTTAAGTACTTCTAATTCATCTCTCCCATCTGTTGTTTTATCATTTTCCTAAAGCCTAAAATATATCAATACTCATTTTTCTTCAGCCTGTTATAGTAATTTAATGTAACAACTACTGAATTGTATGCTTACTTTCATCATTCTTGCTCATTTCATTTCTGTGTACAGCTTAGCATTTCTGCCTGGTATCATGTTACTTCTGCTCTGAGACAATTTAGCATTTTTATTGTACTGGTCAACTGGTAACTAGTTCTTCTAGTTCATGGTTTCAGGGGGTGCTGTCTTTCCTCTTGTATTAAAAAGATTCTTCTAGACAAAGAATTCTCGGTTGGAGCTATGGAGAAGGATGTGTGGATCAATGTGTTTGCTCTGCACCTATATAAAAAGACAGACATGTCTGTGCATGCCTCTAACTCCAGCATTAAGACAGGAAGACCCAATGAGCTTGCTAACCAGCCATTCTAGCCAAAGCAGTGAACTCTCAGTTAAGTGAGAGACCCTGACTCAAGGTATTGATGCAGGTACCTGGTATCCTGCATCCATTGATGCAGAAAATGGTACCTGGTATCCTGCTCTGGTCTGCGCATGTATATGCATGGACAGATGCACCCACACAGACATGGGAATGTAACACACAAATATACACATGCATAGAAGTGAGAGAGACAGAGAGAGAGATAGACAGAGAGAAAGTGAGAAAGAGGTGAGACAGAATTGTAGGTTAACAACATTATTGCTTGCCAATGCTTTAAGGATGAAGCATTTTTGTTTTCTTCTGTGGCTGGTGATAAAATTCTAATTTCTTATGTTTCTGTAGTGTTTATAAGATCACATTTTTCTAGAAATGGTTTCATGATCTCTTCTTATTTTGTTTTCTGTTCTCTCTCTCCTCTCTCTCTCTCTCTCTCTCTCTCTCTCTCTCTCTCTCTCTCTCTCTCTCTCATGTGTTTCTTTCCTGGTTTAAAAATGTATTCTTCTATGTGTTTTCCGAGCTTCTTGAATGAATATTGTGTCTTATTGGAAAATCATCAGCCAACATTTTTTCTTCATTTTCTCTTTCTTTTTCCTAGAACTTCATTAAGTATATGCTTATTTGTTTGTCTTTAAAAACATATCTTTATTCTATGTGTATGAATGTTTTGCCTGAACACTTGACTGTGGACTACACCTAGTGTCCAAGGAGGTCCCAAGAGAGTGACAGATTCCCTGGATCTAGAGTTAGAGACAGTTGTGAGCTGCCATGTACCTGCCAGGAACTGAACGAGAGTCCTCTAGAAGAACAACAAGTGCTCTTAACCTCTTGCCTACTTTTCTTGCCTAGACATATGGTTTACCATCTGACTATGTCACATGGATCTTCTATACTCAATACTGTAGTTTATTTCATTGATACTTTCATCTGTTCTTTCATAATCTATTTTGGGTAGTAGTTTCTGTTGAGATATATATTGATTAGCTATCCCCTTCCTTGACTATGTGGAGTTTACACATGAGCCTTTCCACACTAGAGAGAGGAGTCTTCCCTCTCTTCAGCTGCATGTTTTTCCCATGACCTCAGGGCATGAACTTGTTTAGAAACAGCATTGTTCCAAATATTGTTGGGCTGGAGAGATGGCTCAGTGGTTAAGAGCACTGACTGCTCTTCCAGAGGTCCTGAGTTTAATTCTCAGCAACCAAATATTGGTTAAGATGAAGTAAACTTAAAGTCAACTCAGATTTTAATCCAGTGTGACTGGTGTTTTTACAAACAGAGGCAATGAGACAGAAGCACTGACAGAACCACTCCAAGCAAAAGCCTGGAGGTCTCAGAGGGATTTGCCATGTTACAGGAGCCATGCGCATGTGTGGGTTAATACTGAAGTGATTTCTCTCTAAGCAAGAGAATGAGGGATAATGGCACCTGACAATAGCTAAGAGCTATGAAACAGATTCTTTTCCTGAGTTCTCAAGAAAGACCTTCTCTGAAAGATCCATGTTGAACATCTTGCCTCCACAACCTTACAAAACAAAATTCCTTTATTTCAACTCAGGCAGCTTGACATATTTTATTATAATATGACTAAAAATATTAATACACAGTAGCAACATGAAAGGATAATGTCTAAACTAAGAGTTCTGCTGAATGGTGTTGCTTTAAAAAAAAAAAAAAAAAAAAAAAAAAAAACTGCCTAAGGAAATGTGTTTCCAGGTTCAGACAACAGAGAGGACATAAAGCCCATATTAGCTCTGCTGGAAAGAAACGAGGCTATCTCTGGAGCCAGCAGCAGAACATTGCAGCACTGACCACACAGTGCTGGCCTTAAACAAGCAAGAGTGGGAAGGGGTGTAATAGAGTCTTGGGAAGATGTTTCAGGCAGCTGCTGAGGTCACGAAGTAAGCAAGGAATTAGATTCCCAGTATGGTGTACCAAAGAGGGAATTAACCCCATCAAGCAGGGAAGATGAAACTTGAGTTTGAATGGAGCCCCCAGAGAGATGCCATGATCACAAGGTATTTAATGAGTAAAATTTCAGCTCTCAGGTAGAGCTGCCCAGAGAAACAGGTTCTGCAAGCAGATGATCCACAGCTGTGAGCCTGCTGAGGACTTCTTTAGCCTCGCCAATGCCACCAAGAGTCCTGGAGGTTGAGACATGATAGCATGAAGCTGCTGGATTTTGAGATTACCTTGCTCTGTTTCGATTTATGTTTTTCTTTTCTTTTACCACCTTTACTTGCTGTTCCTCCATTATCTCCTTTAGGAGTGGAAATGTTTATTTTGTGCCACTGTATGTAGTATTGAAAGTAGGTAATATTTTTATGAGGCTCGCAATGTGTCTTGGGAATGAATATTCACTTTGGATTTTTGAACAGTGTTTGGACTGTTACAGACCATGGGGTCTTTAAGAGGGGGACTAAAGGCTTTATGAAATAAAAATGAGATTTGTCAGGGATGGTGTGGTTTAATGTGATGTTTGGATGTCAAATTGACAAAGGGTGGCACCGTGATGGTTAACCATCATCAACCTCAGTGGATTTAAAATCACCAAAGAAACGTACCTCTGGGTGTGTTTTTGTGGCCATCTACAAAGATATATAACAGTGAATGGAAGATACACTTTGGATATGGATGGGACCACCCCATAGAGTAGTGTCCTCGATAGACTAAAAAGTATAATAAGAGGAAGTAGACAAAGTACTTGCCTTCAACTCTCTGCTTCCTGACTGTGGATGCCGTATGACCATCTGGAAACAAAAGAAGCATTACAAAGTCAGCTTTGTACTCACCCACACCATATGACTCCTTGTGGTCACTCCATCTCCTGAGTGCTTAGCTAAATTTCATCTCATCCTCATGCTTTTATTCTGAGCATTTAAGTTGGATCACCACTACCCAACCGGGCGCACTTCTCTTTGTTCTATTTTTCAACCTCAGTCTTGTCTCCCATGCTCTTCACTCACTTCATCAAAAGGATGATAATCATTACCCATCCTAGCACCCACTAAAGCATAAATCCCCAACTTCTTATAATGAGTTAGCAATGTTGTCTATGACTTTCTCTTTCCCTCTTTACACTCATGTCACTGTAGGCTTGGATTTTTCAAACCCTACTTTATTTAGGGTTATTAAATGCTTCAACCTTCCTTCTAGCCCACCAACCAGAGGTAGGGGAGAAAGAAGCTTAATAGAAAAGGATGGTTGTGGGCCTGTTAGGTGGTAGTTCTTTGAGCTGATCCCTCTCTTTGTTGTCAGGATACCAGTAGTACAATTCAATAGGAAACACCAATCGGTAGCAGCAGCACAATGTAGCAGAAACAGCAAGGCTCCATGGAGTCAGCACGAGTGAGCAGAAGCTGCCAGAATCAGCTGCAATACCACAAGAAGTTCTTTGGCACACATCTTTTTATGAAGTGAAGGTCATCAAAGATTAGTAAAGCCCAGCAAAGAAGCTAGACCAAAGGAGAAGACCAGAGAAGACCAATGAAGACCAGTGAAGAAACATAGCATTGAGTGGCATTCACTGTTTGTTGGTTCCATTTACATTTTTTCTAACCATCCCAATCCCTCCCAAGTGTCTGTTTCCAGCTAAACATCACATCCATGCCCTCTCTCAAGACAGCTTTCAGAAAAACATCAGCTGACACTAATGAGTTGTTAAAGAAACCAAAAACTTCCACTTCGTATCTCCTTGAATTTAAATTCCAAATACCAAATAAGTTTTAGACTTTCCCATTCTTCTACACACACAAGCTAGGTTCTCCAAAAGTTTAACTTTGCTTATCTCACACCTTTCTACCCATTCGTCAGTCTAATTCATCTATTTCTCCAGGGTCAGGCTGGCGGCATTTACTCTAAACTGGCTTTGCCGGCTGTCTTGAGTTGGCAATTTGTTCCTCCCCAGGGTTCTGTATCAGCTTGGCATTTAACAATTATTGATGCTTCTGCCTCTTTGCAGGTTAAGTATGACTCTCAAAAGCAAGAAAAATTCCGTGTGGGTGTTTATCATTGAAGAGCACATCACGGGAAAAGGTAAAAATTCAGCAGATTTTCATCCTTCATGAATGAAACAATTTCACCAATTCCATTATCTCTGGTGGCACCAGTCTGCTTACCAGATTAGAGTCTACTCTTGGTCGCTTAGACTCACAGGCTTTTCTCTCCACTCTTCCAAGATCTAGACTAAGTAAGTTCTTTCCTGCACTCTAGCTACTGTAGGATCCCCTTTCTTCTCCATATCTCTTATGTCTAGAGAATTTTGAAGGGTTTTTTTGGTTTGTTTGTTTGTTTGTCTTTGTTTTGTTTGGGTTGACAACTTCTCTCCCAGTTTCATGTGTGAACTTTCATCCCAGTGCTGTGGCCCCCTTGGAGTGACCTTTTCTTCTCCAAATCTACCCTGCTGCTGGATCCCATGATCCTTGCTTGACCGCTTTTGTTCCCTATACTTAACACCCTCAAAACTCTGTAGTCATTTCCCCTTACTGGCTCTACTCACTGCCCTGATTTGGTTCTCTGATTCTCTGGGACTGCTATACAAATGCCACCAAACTGCCTTACAAGGTGCTAATTATGGCTGTGATGTCTGCTCATGCCTTCTGCATAGCCACGGTGAGTTGCCAAATCTTCCATGTCTGTCATCAACCAAACTTTTCCTAATTTAAAATTTGTGATAATTTTCAAAAGCCTACGCATTTCCTAGCCTCCCACAGAAAACCCTAAGTATTGCCCAGTAAATCTTGCTCCAACCATAAATTCTTTTTCACAGTATCTCCGGAACCAGGGTCAGCATGGGTGGGTAACCTGAAATAGTCATTTCTACATCTGGATTTGTTCTGAGATGGTAGGCAGCTTTTTTTTTTTTTTTTTTAAATCCATTTGCATTCTACCTTTCCAAGTTTTAGAGGTGTAAAATTGTGGTCACTTTTACTGACTAATTTATGTGGGTGGTAATTAGACTTCCTGTGAAAGGAGTTTTGCTGACTTACACTCTAGATGAATTTCTGATACTATTTATTCTCCTGAAGATTCTTAGTTTAACATTGTATCTCTGTTGTTTTTTTTTTTTTTTTTACTCACCAGTAGCTTCACTATTAGCTGAATATTGTCTTTTGAAATTGATTTTTTCCATAGACGCATTGGTAATTGGTTTATGATCTAATTGTAAAGACCTATAAAGAAACCATTTTCTGTGTGTGAATAGGTATCTTCTTCAGTTTGGCGCATGATTCTTTCCTCTGTGTCCAGACTCCAGTTGTCTGTATAATTGTATGAGTTATTCAACATTTTATTTCAGAATGAATTATCTAATGTCAAATAATGAAAGGATTGTGTGGTCTGAAAGCTTGCCTTGCTCCGTTCATCACCTCATATCTATCTGTAGCATACACTTTGGGAAAAACCATGGCTCAAGTTCCTCTAATCACTGTTGGTGGAACAGAGATATCAGAATGTCCTACATGTAGATCTTCATAGCTCCAGTTATCAACAATCATTATACAGCATTGTCTGTGTGACCTTGCTAGATACCCTAAGACCTCAAAGTTTTATGAGATTCTCGAGTATACATCAACTCTTCATTTCTCAGACAAGTGTATTCATGAAAATGTAATGACTTACCCAAAAAGTTTGTGGCAAAATAAATGTTTTTCCCTCACATCTTTTGGCCTATTTATGCTTCCTTATAACTTATTAATTGAATTTTTTATTTATTCAGTCATTAATTAATTGATTGATTGATTTTAAATTTTGAAACAGAGTTCCTCTGTGTAATACCCTTGGCTGTCTTAGAACTCACTTTGTAAACCAGGCTGGACTTAAACTTTCTGAGATCTGCCTGCCTCTGCCTCCAGAATGCTGGGATTAAAGATATGTACCACCACACCCAATTCCTTGTGATTATTTAGCAATTCATTTAAAAGACATTTACTAATACTAATAGACACTTGCCTTAGTTAGGGTTTAAATAGCTGTGAAGAAACACCGTGACCATTGCAACTCTTTCTTATAAAGGAAAACATTTCATTGGGGCTGGCTTATATTATAGTCTCAGAGGTTTAGTCCATTATTATTGTGTTGGGAAGCATGGCAGTGTGCAGGCAGACATGATGCTGGAGGAGCTGAGAGTTGTACATCTTGATCCACAGGCAGCAAGAAGAGACTACATTAGTTTCACATTGGAAGTAGCTTGAGCATTTAAGACCTCAAATCCTCACCATCATAGTAACACACTTCCTTTAACAAGGTCACACAGGACCAATAAGGCAACAACTCCTAATAGTACCACTCCCTATGGATCAAGCACTCAAACACAGTAGTCTATGATACCACCCACACGTATTGGAACTGCCACAACACTCTCCAACGGATATGAATACTGAGCAAGAAAGATTTAGCTTCAGACCTAATAACACATACATCTTAGCTGAGCTCAGTGTCATATTCCACCACCAACGACAGTGGAACTGATAAGGTGCAAAGTGAAATAAATGAGGCTTTAGAACAATTCATGGCAGAAACAAGGGTCTCTCACAGATCAGTTGCCCTCCATGGGTATGTTAGCCCTTATTCTGGGGACATGCATTCCTTTACACAGAACTCTTCCTCTTTTGCTTCTGGCCACACTTTTGCATTAAACCATCTCTTTACTTTATATATACCCCAAGTATGCAATTTGTCACAATATCCAGTGCACCCTCACTTCTGATTATGAACTTCAGCGGGACAAGGACTACCATATGGCTATCTCAGTCATGTGACGCAGATAAGAAACCATGTGCAGAGAGGAATGTGTGCTGGTGTGTTTAATGGGTAGTAACTGTTCCTTCTCAGACACACCCAGCAATTCCTGGAGACACTGTGGATAGCCACCAATGAAGAACGGTGCCACTGGAATCTAGAGAGTAAGAGATGCTGATACCTATTCCGAAAAGACAAGGCACACCCCTTCCCATCAAATCACTATCTTACCCCTAAAGCCAGTTCTGTCAAGGCTGATAGTGTCTGAGCCAGAGATATTCTGTATAGCTGAAGTTATATTCATGCTATAAAACCTTACACATGCAGGATGGTAGAATCACATAGTATATGTAACTCTCTGATAGGCTTATTTCACCTAGAATCGTGTCCTTCTGCTTCATTTATGCTGTACAAAAATGGTCAGATGTCATAGAGGGTGACAGGCTCATAAAGACAAAAAGCCAAATGGTGGTGATGAGAGCCTTGGAAACTGGGAAAATGAAAAGTTGTTATTAAATAAGAATGTGGTTTCAGTTGTATAAGGTGAATTACTCCTAGAGACTTACAAAACACCATGGTGCCTATTGTTAGTAATACACAATTGTGAATTTGATACTTTTTTTGAAAGAACCGATGTAATGTAAAAAGTTACTTTAAACTCAGTCATTAATGGAGAACAAGGAATTTTTGTAGGTCATGAGCATACCCTGATTATATCATAGGTGTATGTGTGTATCCACTCTCAGATTGTATGCATTAAAACATATACAATTCTTCATATACTAGTTCTTTCTTAATAAAGCTTTCCCAAAAGACCAAAGAACTCAAAACTTGTGAAGCAGCATTATTCCCTTCAGACTCAGAATAATTTGGTATAATTAAACTTGTTAATATCTTAGTATAATAAAATTTTATAGAGAATCAAATAAAAGGCTTTCAGAGGATCCCAACTCTTCAAATTTGTCCCAATTTCTTACATACTGAAGACAGAGAATATATTAATGCACATAAATATGTATGTATATGGAATAAAAATACTAATAATTAATGTGGGGTTTGTACATCATTATCAAAATTTTTGGTTGTCTTCAATAACATGTAAGATTACTATTAATATTATGCTATATTTTCTTACATGTGATAATTAACTGTAAGTTGAAATGTCTATCAAATATGACAAAGATATTTCTTCCCCTATAGGCTTGAAAAATGGTCATGTAAGAATTTAAAAAGTATAAAAATGTATATATTCCCTTCAGAGTTATAATAATATACTTTGAAACAAATGATAGATAAACTCATCTAAAACATATTACAGACAAAGATCTTTGCTTTAAAAATCATCAGATTAAGTCTTTGAGTACTTATGATCTTTATGCCAAATTTGACAAAAGTACCAACAAAATTGTAGAATAATGGTAATCTAATTAATAAAACTCAACTCTAGCACAACAGCCTGCTAAGACAGTGGATAACAGTTACACAAACAGTACATTTGATGACAAAGCATGGGTATCCCCATCCTCTGCCACTTCACAGTCTTCAAAATGTATAACAGGTCATATTGTTTTCTATCACTTATTATCAAGAATATAGATTTAAATAGATAGACTAAAATGCCCAAGTTCGTATCAAAGGTAATTGTCTTAGTTAGGGTTTTACTGCTGTGAACAGATACCATGACCAATGCAAGTCTTATAAAGACAACATTTAGTTGAGGCTGTCTTACAGGTTCAGAGGTTCAGTTCAGTATCATCAAAGCAAGGACACGGCAGCATCCAGGCAGGCATGGTGCAGAAGAAGCTGAGAGGTCTACATTTTCATCTGAAGGCTGTTAGTGAAAGATTGACTTCCAGGTAGGGTCTTAAGCCCACACCCACAGTGACACACCTACTCCAACAAAGGCCACATCTCCTAATAGGGCCACTCCTTGGGCCAAGCATATACAAACCATCACAGTAACCAAACCTATTTGGTCTAGTCTATGCCTAAGTACCATATTATTCTCTCCACAAAGCTATTACGAGGAAACTCCATCTCCAGGTAACTTTATATTCTCTCATACAGTTGACAAAGTGGCATATTCGTTATTCCCAGTTACCCCAGGTCACCCATGTACCCCAAGGCTCTTTAAGGGTCTACAAAGGGTCTAAAGAAAAATAGAAAAAGAGGTCTATTAGAATCAGGTATCTGATTAAGTTCAACCACAGAAACTTGCCTGACACTGCTTAAATTCTATACCCACTTTCCTCAGAGTGGATCCTACCATCAGATTAAGCACACTAGCTAGCCTGCTCCTACTCAGCCAGTGACCTAGAATTGCCTTTGATCAGCACTGAATGTGGTTTGTGGAACTGACTGGTTTTAGATGCCAAAAAAACAAATACAAGGATTTTTGGAGCTAGACAAACATTGGGAAGGCTTACTAGCAACCACAGAGTTAGTGCATTTGATCTTCAATGCTTGACGTAAGCACAAGGTTTTTAAAGGTCCTAGTATTTGGCTTGATTTCAGTTTAGCATTTGAGACATTTATAGATAATGTAGTTAATAATGCTAACACACATATATAGAGAGAGAATATCATTTACAAGGAGAAAACATACTGTTTTCAAAACACACTAATAAGAAAGTGGTACTTGTCAATCCTGATTCATAATAGACACCTTTGACAGTAAGGAGAAAGGGCATGTCCTGTGCCGTATAAGGAGGGATAGGAGGGATGGGCATGCTTATCTATGTGTGTGGATACATGTGCCTGTGTTGAGGATGGAATCTGGCACTGTGTGCCCTTCCCTGTCACTCTCTGCCTTGCTCTTTTGAGGCAGAGTCTCTTACACAACCTGAAGCTAGGCTGGCTGTCAGTGAGCTCTCCTCAGCATCGGGATTACAGGTGCGTGAGTGACCATGCTTGGTTTTTTTTAAACATGGGCTCTGGGATCCAAACTCAAGTCCCCATGCTTACTACACATGCTCTTTCCTACTGAGGCAAGAGATATTTTTTAAAGTGGAAGTGCTTCTGTCTCCTCCAAATCAGATGCATTCTCAATTTCCCGAAGGTATGGAAAGAGCAGTGTTGTTGCTTTTAAACTTCTGGAATTGGTTGTCATAAACAGCAAGTGTTGAACAGGTATCTGAGCAAAAGTTCAAAATACTCTTTAACACTCTAAAGGCTGAGAAACTCACAGAATAGATAGATTTTCATTTTCTTCACCAATAATATAGCATAAGGGGTACATAGCAATTGATCATGTTACAAGACCATAGGGGAGATTTGAAATGAATGCAGAATAGGGATTGGTATTATTCTGAGTTGAGCAATGCATTACATTTTCTAAGAGTAGAGAGTTTCATTTATAAAGCAGGTAACAGACCCATGGCACTGTCTTATCTTTTTCTAGCTGAATGAGTAATCAGAGAATCTCCCCTATTTGTACCTGATTTGAAATCAATTTGTTCACTATTGAAGAACAATGAAGGTGTCCATCACTGATGGTAGTAGCTACATGCTTTCTGGGTCAGAGGCTGGACCTTTCAGCATACCTTAAGTCATCTACAATGAGTTTTGCTGGGATCAGGAAAACATGATTGCCATATCTAAATACAGCTACACAGTGACTGCTAAGTATGCATCAGAGAGGTGCTAGGTGCCTTTCATACCTTATTTCATTTCTCTGAAAATAACCATATGCTACAGTTGACATCAGCATCACCAACAAAGGTCTCCTAATGAGTCAATGGCATTTCCTACAAAAAAAAAAATACTTCTTCGATGCTAATCCCATTCTGTAGCCAATGTAACATAGCTTGAAATAAAAGAAAACACAGAGGCCGGGCAGTAGTGGTGCACGCCTTTAATCCCAGCACTTGGAAGGCAGAGGCAGGCGGATTTCTGAGTTCGAGGCCAGCCTGGTCTACAGAGTGAGTTCCAGGTCAGCCTGGGCTAAACAGAGAAACCCTGTCTCGAAAAACCAAAACAAAAAAAAAAAAACAAACAAACAAAAAAAAAAAAAAAACAAAAAAAAGAAAGAAAGAAAAGAAAAGAAAACACAGAAAGCATAAAAGTGCCCATTCAGGCAACATCTTGTTCTCTCAGTTTGCTGATTGGCCCACAAGCCAGCCTACACTATTGTGACTCTACAGGTGTGGTAGTTTCAGAGTTTGTGAAAGTATCCTCTTGGGATGCATACCCATCCTTTAATTCCTAAGTTCGACCTTGTAGATCTCAGACTAGATCTCTGTGTCTATACTTTTAGTATTCATCCCAGGAATCTCTGATATGCATCCTCTTCATTTTATTTTCATTACTAAATGTTTCAGAATGTCATATGCTTCCCATGTTATTAGTCTAAACTTACTACCCTAACAGAGGAGGTTTTGGGGCTTAAACGTGTGTGAGATCTGGTTTTTGAATAAAGCTTTATTAGAACCTAGCCACCCTACTTGGCTTTTGCATAATCTATGTCTGTTTTGTGACTGAAGAGTCAAGTATTTGCAATAGAGTCTTTATGGCCAACACAAGCAGAAGATATTTCCTATCTGGCCCTTCATAGAACAAGCTTGCCAACCCCTGTCCTAAAATGACTCTCCTGCTAAATGTTGGCCAAAAATGTGTGGCCCGCTGATTAATTTGGAAATTTCTCTATACCTAAGATCATTTCAATTGCTCAGCTTCTTGGATTCAGTGAGTGTATGGAAAACATGTTTTATTCATGCAAGACATAATCACTCATTTCTTTAATCCTTCAGATATGCTTGTCAGATTAGTGCTCCTGTATATTATGTGTTCTTCTTTGTAAAGTTCTTGGTAGTCATATATGCAAAGGCCAAAGTTTTCTCGAACACATGACCAGGGAAAGCAGGTGTCCCCCATCAAATCTGTATGATAAATAGAAAAAAATCAAATTTACTAATAATCCCCTCTTAATTCATTTACTTTTAAAAAGAAAAGTATGCCATCACACAGCCTCATCCCCACTGTCATGTACTTTGATAAATAAATAAATAGATAAATAAATAAATAAATAAATAAATAAATAAAGCCAACCAACTGACCTTAGAGGAGGTTATGCCTTCTGACTGCTGACTATGAGGAAAGTTAACCCAATTCTCCCTTCCAAACCCATCATTATGTAAAGAAAATAGTTGCCACATGATGTCAAGCTCATTTGGACAGGAGGGATAAAGGGACAGAGCAGCATCAAGCCAGAGAAAAGAAAAGGAGATGACTGAAGCCGAGGCAAGTGACCAAACGATATTGTTTGGAGGCTCAGAGATAGCCAATGGCAAAGAGAATGGATCAACACACGCTCATGGAATGCCTTAAATGCATGGTATGTGCAATGTATGTTGCATGGATGCACTTAGAAAAATAAAGGTTGAACTGAAAGCCCCCCAGAGAAAAGCCGTGTAAAGGGTTTAAAGAAGAAAAACAAAAATATTAGTTTTACACATAATCGCAGCACACTGTGAACGATCTGTAAGTATTTCCCCACTAGGGAAAATAAAATCCCAAATTCCTCACTTCAAGCTCAGTTTCCTGGAAGCGCTGAAGGTTTGACCAGGTCTAGACTACATTTTATGTGCAGGCCTCTGCCAGCTCCTCTGGCATAAGTGGCTGGGTTCCAGCCACTGCTGTTACTCTTTGTACACTGGCTCTGTGCACTGTAGACTTCTCCATCTGGTTTGACAGGAAGTACGTACTGTTTGTGGGATGCCATTGAGATATTTTTAAGAGCTGAGCTACATGCAGGTATTTATGACTCTAGACACAATTTGGGGAAACAAAGTATTTGCCAACACAAGTACAGTGAACAATTTCAACAGCCAGCCATATGGCTTCGGGATGGAAATGGTCCAGGTGAACAGCTGGAACAAGGTCCCTTCCTGGACCCTGCAAAAGCCATCATTTCCTTTCAACAGGCCATGGTGCCAAAGACTGACAAGTGGTAGTCATTTGTTGACAGGAGTGGGGTGTCGCACTCTTATGTGGATTATAGGAATGGCAGAGCTTGTAAGTTCCAGTTGTCATACCAAGAGGCATGTGAAGACTCCACTTTTGCTAGTATACATTCACCAAACAATATACAAGATTTATATTAGAATTCTTCAGAAGCACGGAAATAACAGTGTATAGATGTGTTTTGTCTCTGTGTAGATAGACAGATTAGACTCACCACACAAATAAAATTTACTGTCGAGGTTCATCAGACCACAGCAGATAACAGCCCTGGTTTCAGTACATTCAGTTGACAACTTCCTCTCAATTGGCATTAACTCCATGATAGGTAATTGTATGTGCAAACTTGACTGAGCCAAAGGGCATCCAGACATGAATTATACAGAGTGGGGGTTATATGATTGATTAAGATGGACAACTTCAAAACACATGGAACTGTGTTCTTGTGCTTACTCAAAAATGCTAGAATATTCTACTAAAGCAGAAAGAGACCTCGTACTCGGGGAAAGAATACTTTCATTCCAGATATACTTTTAAACTCACTGAATGAGGCCTACACATCTTGGCAAGAATTGCTAGCTTTCCCCATTGCAACAATTTAAGTATTAAATTCATCCAAAAACCCTTTCACAGAAAACACTCCCGAGAATGTTTGAACAAATATGCAGGCACCCTGTGGCTCAGTCAAGTTTGCACATAAAATGACCTGGTACCCAGTTACTGTCGACCAACCGAGACAAGTTGCCAGCTAAATATGCTGAATCCCGGGGACTGAGCGCTATCCAGCGTTATGTGATTGACCTTGAGAGAAATGTTGTTCTGTGTTGACACTAATCCACACTATGAAGCAGCTCAAACCACTAAAAAAAAATTTCAAGAAAAGAAAATTCTGTCAGACAACACGGAAGGTATAAATAGAACATAAGGACATCTTCAGTTTTTTTTTTTTTCATCTTTTCTTTTTCATCTCTTAATCCTTCCTAAGAATGAACTTAATATCTTCTGTGTACTGTGAAGGTCATTCCGCTAACTTCTTGCTCACACTCTTCCCATGGCCTGAAGAGCTCTATCCTACCATCTCCAGAGAGATTAAGTTTCTGCCTCATACACAATTGTTCATCAAATGCTCACTACCATAAAATCTCTCTGATGAACCTGAAAGGCTGAGTATAGTTTTCCTACCTGAACACTGTATTCCTGTACTCCTTTTCCTTTCTTCCTTCCAAATTCCTTCCTTTCAGGTGCATTTTTTTTTAATGTTTAAACTGATCTGTAAGTGCCTTGGAAACAGACATAGAAGCGAGCTAAGTACCAGTCTCAAAGGTCTTTCCATGTGTTCTGACAACAATGTAAAAGTTTGCTCACGATGAAGAAAGAATGTCGGTGTGCAGAAGAGTGGTAGACAAGAGAAAGCTTTGCTGAGAAGAGTTTCAGAAGGAACGAACTCTCCACCAGCAAGCTGGAGCAATGGCAGTGTCTGACCTACTGGAGGCTCCTGAGCTGAGCAGGAATACAGAGAGGTGAGAATTATTGACAGAGAGTACTGTATCTGAATAAGAAGAATCAGAGGCCCTTTCTATAATTGTTGGAGAGGGATGATGGGGGAAAATGGAATCAGGTAGAGCCTCGAACATAAAAATGAACCAATCAACCTAACACCCCAGCTGCTGGTTTAAAATAACCATTAAGGTAAACTGAAGGACAAGGGTGGACCCCAGGGTCTGCTGCATTCCTGCAGTGCTTAGGTTTCTGAGCCTTGTCAGAAGTTAACACAACCATGTATATGCTGAGCCCCTACCTGAAAGGTCTTGATAATGGTTGAGGTAGAATTGGGCTTGTGAAAGGTTAATTATCTCTTAAATTATTCTTCATGATTTGATTCATTGCTTCCAGCTCCTCCTTCTGTGCACTCTAAACAACCAAGTTCTTTCCCTGACTGAAGAGACGTAGACTGCTTGCAGACTTTCGGGAAGTGAACACAATTTCTCTTACAGAGATTCCTTCATTGTCACAGTTCATTTTTCATAAAATATTCAGAGCAATAAAAAATAGTGACACATGCAAAGAAACACCTCAAGTTCAGGTGGCAAAAGAAGTTAAGAGGAGTCATGTGTGTGAGATCAGCACTGCCATGAACTGGTCAGGGCTTAAAGTTCTACTTAAGGAAGTACCAGGGAAAGAGAAACGTGATGATGAAGATAGGGGTCTTGTTTTAGTTTGCTTTCTGATGTGTGATAAATACGCTGACCAGAACTGACTTACAGGGGGAAACAGTTTGTGTAGCTCACAAATTACAGTCCATCATCCAAGGAAGTCGAGGCTGGAATGCAAAGCAGAGACCAGGAGGCTCAGTGGTTATGAGGGCTTGCTCCTCTCTTGGAGGACCAGAGAGCAGTCCGCAGTACCCATATCCCTTATGCAGCTCACACATGCCTGTAACTGCTGTGGATCCTATAATGTCTCGTGGCCTCCACAGGCACCTGCATGCATGTACACATACACATAAACATGCGAACACATATAAAACATGCACGCATGTACACAAATATAGATAAAATAATTTTTTTTTTTCAAAAAAAGAGTCAATGGTCAAAAGGTTCTAATTTCGGAGGAAAAAAAACAAAATCTACCATCCATCCTTAGCACATATAAACACAAATACAAATCATATTACAAACACAAAAATAAAAAGTATATGGAGTGAAATGGCTGAAATCCAAAGGGAAAGATAGCATTATCAAAGAGAAAGGGCCTGTGAAGAAATGATCCTGTTGGGTTTTTTAAAATTTATTCTCTCATACAATAAGTCCCAACCCTGACCACAGCTTCCCCTCCTTCCTTTCCTCTCAGTCCCTCCCCCTAAACCCCTACCTTTTCCCCAGATCCACTTCTCCTTCATTTCCCTTCAGAAAAGAGCAGACTTCCCAGGGATACAAGGTGAATATAGCATAACAAGATACAGTAAGACTAGGCACAAACGATTATATCAGGGCTGGGCAAGGCAACCCAGTAGTAGAAAAAGAGTCCCAAAAGCAAACAAGAGTCAGAGACACTGCCACTCCCACTGTTAGAAGTCCCACCAAAACACCAAGCTGACAATCATTACATATGCAGAGGACCTAGCGCTGTCCTATGCAGGCTCAGGCTCAGTGATTGCTGCTTCAGTCTCTGTGAGCCCTGATTAGTTCACTCTGTCCCTTTTTCATCAAAGCAAGGTGAGCAAAAAAATCCTTAGCTGATAGTGTTACAGAGCTAGACAGAGAAGAATATGGGAAGACTCTTTTGTTCTGGAATTCTATCTATCTACCAAGAAGAACCTTCAAAACAGAGGGGACACACTTCCCATGGGTAAAGGTTGACAGATCTGTAAACAGTCATCTCACATTAACAGCAAAGCATTGCAGGAGTATCTCTGACCTCCAGGGCAATGGTAACTGTGGAAAAACAGGCACCAGATTGCAGAGGTGGGTAAATACTGAAAGAATGGTTTTTCCTTTTCTTAATTTCCTTCAAAGGCAATTTGACTCTTATAAAGCTGAAATAGCATCAATGCACTGGAGAGTTTGTACCACATGAAAAAGTAAATTAAGTTCAGTTATTAAATAAACAAAGGATTAAATTAGGTAAATAAAGAATGAATGAATTAGTGGTAGCGAGGCACCCTGGACAGAGATGAGATGCTGTACTCAGGGTAGTAGTCAAAGATGAGATGCTCTGCTCTGTATAGTGAAGGCAGTTCCTAAGAGAAAATGACACATGAACTATGTGTACTATATCCTTAATACGAGTGTATGTGCAGATGCATGCACATGTGCCTGTGACTATATGTGCAGAAGCTAGCAAACTGTCCCATCCCTCTTCTTCACCTAGGCATCTGAGATAGAGGCTCTACCTGAACCTGGGGATGGGAGGGTTCCATGGTTTCATGGTGCTGAAAGCCAGCAAGCCCCACAGATCCTTCTGTCTCTGCTCCCTTTGGAGCTGAAGTCTTAAACATGCATGATGCTTGGATTGTTATGTCAGTGCTGAGATCTGAGATCTGCTCCTCATGACTGTGACCCAATTGTCCCCAACCAATGAGTCATCCCACCAACCCCTTCATAGTGTACTTCTGATATAATACACAGTGAGAAGAAAAGAGGGGAAAGCAGAAAAGAAGGGATTGAAATAAAAGAAAGAAGGGAAAGAAAGATAGGGCAAGCAGAGAAGGCTTAATAAAATTGATGAGTTAGAAAAGTGACTCTTTCAAAAGTCTATAAACGTCAGAATTGATGAAATAGCCTTCACCAAGTCTCAGCCTCCTCCCCAAGGGTATCAGAGGCAAAAAAAAAAATGAACGGTTTTGATTATTTCTTCTTGAGTTGATCTTCGAGAGGACACCAGTATCTTATTCCCAGAAAATGGATAAAATATATCCAGCTCTCCACATTTTTTTCTACATAAATTGAATTGTGGCTTATTTGATTTACAAAGATTTAAAGGAAGAAAAAAAAAAAAAACCAAACGTACTGTAGCTGAAAAATCTAGTTTCTAAAGCATTGGAGGCAAATAGCCTGAAAATCACCCCTAGTGTTCCTTTGATGGTGCAGTCCCTAGGAACATTTCTTAAAAATAAATAATTGTATACATACTTGGTTAGTACAAAAGCTGATTGTCTTTTTCAGACACCCTTCTTGATGTGGTTGGAAATTGGAACGACTTTGGAAAGCAATTTGACATTTTATAGCTCAGATATTTCTCTCTCTCTCTCTCTCTCTCTCTCTCTCTCTCTCTCTCTCTCTCTCTCTCCTCTTTCATTTGAGAAAGAAACAGTGCACAATAGAGACCAGCCAAAGCAGTGGGACTCAGTTACAGGTAGCCTGCACATCTCTGAGTTATACACTTTCAGACATCTGTGCATTTGGGCTTCCTTTTCTATTTTATTCCATTTCCTTGGGAAGCTACAGCAGAGGACAGGGAAGAAATATCTGACAGTATTTCCAGATAGACCAGTGAGAGAGGTCCTGTGCATTTGTTACTGCATTGATAGACCAGCGAGAGAGGTCCTGTGCGTTCGTTACTGCATTTGGATTTATTTTTTAGTTGAACCTGGAAAATTGCATTAGGTTGGGTGGTTTTTCTGTTTTGTTTTGGTGTAAAATGACTCTTTCCAAACAGTGCAAGAAGAGATGAAAGAAAATGATATTCTATAAACGTATCCTCTAAATGACCGTCGGAAGAAATGTCTGAAGTGCTTGTGGGGAAGTAGAAATTGCACCCTGCACCGCTGAGCCTGTTGCTGGCCCAAAAGTTTAACTTACTTAATGCCCATTCAAACACCAAACAAGAACCCATGGAAACTGTTGAACTTTCACAAGAGGAAAGTCAATTTTAGTGATTGACTGGGCCAGGGACTTGTCCAGTTTTTGTTACTGTAACCAAAATGCACTGCAGATGTGTCTTTTTTTATGTTAGCAAGAGCTTTCTTTCTAGTACTTGAGCAGATTTAGCTGAGCCATGAATCTCTTTCAAGGATTTCTCTGTCAAGTTTCATAGGTGTTTCACGGAGAGCAGAGCCCACTAAATGTCCTCTAAGAAACTTTCTGCATGTGCGCACTTGAGGACCAACCAGCAGTGACTCTTCTTGCCTGCTTAGAGCACAGCCAACCTAGATTTCCTAAAAGCAGAAAATAATAAAATGTAACAATCACCTTTCAAAAGCATAATACCTAATGTAAACTGGGGAAGTGGCTCATTGGATGAGAGCACTCCCTGTGCAAATATAGAAAGTACTGTTAGAATCCCAGCAGCCATTTGAAAAGTCAAGCATGGCTGCAAGCTGAACAATATAACCCCAGGGCTGGAGGAAGTGGGTACATGAGTACTGTTGGGACTTATCTGACAGCTTAGCTCCAGGGTCAGTGAGAGACCCTGTCTTCACGGAATAAAGCAAGGGAGTAGTAGAACAGGACATCCCACATCTTTCTCTGGCCTCTCTATGTATGCAGGGAATGTGCATCCACACTTAGTAGCATATAAGTAGCATATATAAGCATATAACAGACACTCACACACACAAACACACATATACTCACACACACATACAAACACACACAGAAACACATATATGCACTCATACAAGCACACATACATACACACACAGACAAACATATGCACGCGCGCACGCACACACACACACACAACCACACACCCTAATGAATGAGACCATACTCATTATTTGAAGTTGTACAGTTAAGTGTTCATCATATTGCATACTGAAACTACTTGAGTAATTCTGAAATAAATAGCAATATAATAACAATGAACAACAACCACTGTTTTATTCCCTTCCTTGATAACAGAAAGTAGACCAATTCCAGATGCATTTGCTCCCTGTCTCCCACATGCCCCATTTTGTGGAGGATTAAATGGCTCTTAAGGAGGTTATGCTCTTTGTTCAAACCTGGACATAAATAGCAAAATCTCCTTCCCCCTCTGTCTGCTTCATTCCAAGACTATGCTTTAACTGAAATTCAAGGCAGAAACTCCAATCACCTTGATATATTTTTGCTGTTTTTAGAGAGGAACAGCCTGTTTAGATTAGGACAAGAATCAAATGTCACAAGATAGAATTTCCACTTTATCCATGGAAAAATCAAACGATTTTTAGGTTGTGGAATTTCCCCCTTAATTGCATCTGACTCTGTTTGCTTCTTTCTTCCATCGCCATTCTGGGTAAATATACCCATTCTTTGTTGCAACGAAAGCTTAGTAATTCAGAGCCAGCTCATTTGGCATTTGTGATTGAAATTAGATGGGGTTAAATTCACTTTTATTATCTATGAAGAAAGAGTTTTTGGAGAAAGTCAAGACCATTAAAAAGATTTCTCAGGGTTCAATTTACCGAAAAAGATATGATTCTCAAGATCCTGGCCCTTTAAATTTACATTAAAATGATTAGTTTTCAAATATTTTATTTAAAGTTATCAAAGAGAGACAGGAAGAGACTCGGAGACTCTTAAAATTTACTTCAAGCTGACTTAATGGTTTACAAAATAGCAATTAACGTATTCTCCTGAAATAATGTAATGAACTTTTCCTCACATTATTTCTACAGTTTGGGGATTTACAAATTTCCCCAGCAACAGCTTGTGCTGTTGCGTTTTCCAGGCATATTTCTTTTTTGAATCTCTTTACAGCCCATCAAGGGCAGGAATTACACCTTTCATAGATGGTTTTTGTTTATTTTCCTTTGTTTCAGCAAAGATTATGATCTGAACTTTGCCTTTGATACAGCTGGGATTTAAGTAAGTCAGGTCACCTCTGAACTTGTTTCCAGTAAAAATAGATAAAATATCCAATGTACATGTACCAGCGAAAAATAAAACCTGTAAAGCAAACAGAAATATCTAAGAGTGGGTAGGAGGAGAATGTCAGCACAACACTCAGCTATTGTCATAGTTTCCTATTCCCTCATTTCTTAGCCGCAGCATCCCCATGTAGTAAAGTTAGCTTAAATGTGATCCAGTGAATAAATAAATAAATGAATAAATAAATAAATAAGGGCTGGGGAGATAGTTCAATTGGTCAAATGCACCGTATGTAAAAATGAGGACTTGTTCAGATGGTTCTCCAGAACCTTCATTTAAAAAAAAAAAATCAAAAATTCCGAGTTCAGTGATAAACACCTCTAAGCTGAGGAGCTGAAGAGGTAGAGACAAGAGGGCTCCTGGAGCTCACTGGCCAGGCAAAGTTGCCACTCAAGGAGCTCCAGGTTTAATGAAAGACCCTTGCTCAGAAATAAAAATGAGAAATGGACAAGGTAGACACTTCTCATCCATCTATGACTTCTACACACACACGTGCACACATGTACACGCACACGCGCGCGCGCACACACACACACACACACACACACACACACACACACACAAGGTCCATGAATATAAATTACTGTGTCTACCTAATTTCTTTCTCACTTCACATCTTGCCATACCTCTTCCTCTGCCCTAGACACAGCCTCTAGGAAAGAGTTCTGAAAATCACAGTGTCTACACAAAGAGTAAATCATAGGGTCGGCAACTAAAGCACAGATGATTAAAGCAATAATCGTAATGATAAAGTCATTGAGGAATAGCTGGCATAGCTGATCCGCTATATTTAGATGACACCTGTCAGAGAAAATTGAAGACAGGGAAAATAAAACTGAGTGGTATCCACGTGGTATCTCCGCTGGGTCTGTGAGAGAAATCCCAGTCTTTCCTCTTATAGCAAGGATGATGAACTTGTTAAGTCTCAGGTATGTATCTCAAAAACAGCATATCAGAGAGAGAGAGAGAGAGAGAGAGAGAGAGAGAGAGAGAATGAAGACCACTAAGCCAAATTTTTAAACAGATACTTCCATAATCTTGAAACTCTTACTCATACACTACTGACTTGTAGAACACCCATTTTTGTTTATTTATCAGATCTGTGAAGAGATTTATTAATATAAAGATGGACTGGAAATCTGATCTTTACTTTGAATTCTAGGATGGATGGATAACTGAATATATCAGGGTGAGACAGAAAGACCATATGATTGGAGTTAATGTGTTGCTACTCTCCACAGGAAAAGTAGCCAAAAGAAATGGGTGAGACAGGGTCAGGATTAATTACTAACTTGAAAGATGCTCAGGTCAACTGGGAGACAAAACTCTGAGCATAGCTGTGTTAAATGATTTGATTGTGTTAACTGGGATGGGAAAACTGGCCCACTGTGAGCGGCAACATTCCCTAAATCAAATCCTGTACTGTATCAATGGAGAAAGGGTACTGAGCAGCAGCAAGCACTCACCTCTCTCTTATTCCTGTCTAGATGTGAAGGGACCAGCTACATTAAGCTCTTGCTGCTTTCAGTGTCCCACCATGGTGGACTATAACTTGAAGAATAAGTCGAAGTAAACCTGACCTTACTTAAGTTGTTTTTATCAAGCCATTCTATAACACTGACAGTTGGCATACTAGAAGCCACATGTGTTTGGGGCTTCACCCATCTAGAAACTGGCTGATGGCCCTGAGGAAGGACTCACTGTTACTGTTATTTTCAACATTTTCCTCATCACCATCATCTTTGTTGTTCACAGACAGATATGATGAAGAAAGAATTCCACACCATGAATGGTTATGGCTTATAATAACTAACTCAAATTTGAGTGTGAGGCTTGAGAGAAATCTTCCTGCTACAAAGGCCATAGTATTATTCAAACACATATTTGCTGTCCATCTATATGTCCATGAGGACATTACTTTCTCACAGCTAAATAACAGTGTTAAATGGGGTAATAAATATCTGGAATTGGACTTGGTCTGACACCAATATCCAAAGGAGAGTCCTCTGTCTACCACTGATACTAACTCTCATTTAATGTCATTCACCTCAGTAAACAGAAGGGTTGTGACAGAAATAAGAATTAACATCATATGACAGTGCTGCCGCCAATCCTACAAGTTTGGAGGACCAATTTTTCTCTTTAAAATGCTCGCGGAAATACAGCAAGAGACTGGATAAACAGTACTGACTTTCTGGTCTTTAGCTGCACTTCTGAACTCTACCACTCCGAGTCCCTGAGCCAGTGTAGTTTGAAACTGCTTTCTGATCTCTGCTCCAGGACAAACACAAGAACCAAATTACATTCCCCTAACCAATCAATCCAGGTCTTCAGAGAAGGCAGAGCCCTTTCCTACACCGAGGAAGGGACTCGAATGAAAAGAGAACGCTTTACATTTGCAGATGGGCCAATGAATTCACAAACCACACGATGGGGCCAAAAGTATCTACCCTCGGGATAACCTTGGCTCAGTTTGGAGAGAAGAAAGGTTGGAGCGCAAGGCTTTCAAAGAGCTGAGTACCTACAGACACCTTTAAATAGAAACATCGGGGTTTGGAGAAACATAATTTATCCTATACATTTTTATCTGTAAAAGGGCTTTCCTGGAGGTCTGCCATAAAATCAACATATTCACAGCACTTGAACTCTATTAATCTGACAAAATGTCAGCGATACAGGATGATTTGGGGCAGATATTTGGCACCAAATATAAATAGCTCTAAACTAACGTATGGGGTTGGAAGTTGGGTGAGGGAAGAGTCTTCTGGAATCTCTATAAGCTCAAACATCTGGCACTTATAGAATTTTCCAGCTCGGCCACCTACAGAGAAATGAAATTTGGATCACCCTTGATACCTGAAGGATGTGCTGTTATTTTTTCTTATTTTTTTAAAATCAAACTGTTACATATAACTTCAGTAAAAACCAGAAAGTAAAGACATTAACAAGTGTTAATCCAGATGTGGCAATTACCATTTTTGTGTTTACCATTCCAGACAGCTATATAATGCATAAATCTCATGGTTTTCCTATTATCATAAGTTGGTCTATTTATTCTACAGAAATAGAGTATTATTGGCTGGGGAGATGGCTCAGTGGCTCCAATGCTTATTGCACAAAATGAGCATCTGAGTTGGATCCCACCACCTAGGTAAAAAGCCAAGCGTGGCCTTACCCATCTTTATTTCAACAATGGAAGCAAGGTATAGAAAGGGATATTCTGGGAACTTTTTTGGCTAGCCAATCTAACCAAAAGGGTGAGCTACAATTTAACTGGAAGATCCTGTCTTAAAAATTTATTATTTCTTTCAGTTTGTGAGATTATACTATAGTACATCATATTCCATTTCCTTTCTTCCACCGACTTCCTCCCATATGATGTCTCCCCTTGCTCTCTTTCAAATCCAAGACATATATATATATATATATATATTTCCATATATATGTGACATATATATGTGATATATATATATATATATATATATATATATATATATATATATATGACAATAAAGACATATGCCTAATATAGACCCCACTGGCCTTCATATGCCATACATAGGCATAAACACACACACACACACACGAAGAAAGAAAGAAAGAAAGAAAGAAAGAAAGAAAGAAAGAAAGAAAGAGATACTAACACACATAGTCCATAGCCACTAACACCTTTACATAAAACATAGAATCAAGTAAGCAAAATGGAAAATATTTTTAATGAGTCAGTTCCTCAGAACTTGATATCAGTCTTATTTTATGCAATTTTATAGATGAAATAGAAATACTCTAATGTATGTTATTATTCCATGGGACATGTCTTTCTGTCTGATTCTCTTTTTAGCCCTACACAAATGTTCAGTTAAAAAAAAATATGTAGATGCAGCATCACTGCTGGTGGGTTAGTAGTACATCTTTATATATTCTTTATTTTGTTGGGAAATAAATCGATAGTCAGAGGTATGTGATGTACCTACTCCATGGTACCGGAAGAATTGGTAACATTCATTCATAAACCAGCAATTAATGGACCTTATTGTTCATTTTTTATCACTGCTGATTTCATAGAAGAAAAAATGGCATCTCAAGTGTTTGTTAATTAAAACAGAACTCCCCTTTAGTGATCACCATGCCCTTATGTTAAACAAATGTCTTTCTAGGTTATGCTGGGTGCCAGTCTCTGTTCTAAGTACATTTTAATAAATGAACTCTCTTAGAAATCCTATATGGCATATGTTTCTATCAGCCTCACACTTTCAAAAGTGGAGAGATTGAGATATGAGGAGCCATAGTCATTGGGCCGAAGGAACACAACTAATTATAAGAAGAAAGTTAGAAAGCAGACTGGGCAGTGAGGGTTTTGAATTCACTTCCACATTCTGGTATTTGGGTCCCTCAATCATATCCATTTTTGGAACAAGAGTCTCCCCTAATATGTTACTTTTGGTACCAACAAACCCCTTTGTTGTCAATCCTAAATGGATTTTTCCTTATTTGATAATGATATCACAAAGTTTCAAGGGAAATGTAAAGTAAGAGGAAAAAGTGGAAAGAGAGATTAGAATTACCGTTGGTAATCCTAATTATAACCATTGGGTTATAAAATGATGGTTGATCCCCTACCACTTTGTTTACTTGATTTATTACTATTCCGAACAAAACTGGGGGTTTCAGTTTGCAAACAAGATATGAGGATGCTGGTGGCAACAGTTAGACAAACTGAAGGTGTTTAGCGTCAACAGCTTCAGATGCATGTCTTCTAGCCTAGGGCACAGCTACAGTGGTTAGTGTCTGCAAGCCTAGGCATGGTCACAGCCACAGTGCAGAGTGACTGCTATCCTAGGCATGGTCACAGTGACAGTAGAGAGTGGTGTTCACTAAAAGAGGAGTCTTTTCTCAAGGAAACAGATCTGTAACTCAAGTTCTATCTCCAATCTCAGAAGGAATGAAAACAGGACTGGCTTTTCATGATAAGCCAGTTCTATCTTGTGTGTGTGTATCCAACAGAAGGTATGGGTTCTTGAAAATGGTGGCCAGCCTAAGTTGATGCAGGCCATGAGGCAAATCATAGGAGTCTAATGAATAATAAGGATGATATATTGTTGGGCCTTGGATGAGGTAACTCCATTTAACCTGTGCTCATCAATCACATAGGACACAGGTAGAGGGCGTTATTAACAAGTCTCCACCTCCAGAGACTTAAATATTAATGAGTTCTCTAAAGGCCAGGGGCGTAGCTAATTAAGTTATTCCCTCCCCTTTCCCCCCTCCCTATACCTCATCTACAGCCACTTGCCATGTCATGAACAATAAAGCTTTGGAAAACCAAACTCCACGTGTCGCCTGGTCTCGCCGCCAGATTCCCAGCCTTTGGAACCTTGAACCGCCAGCCTGCTGCGGCTGTGTGAATGTTGGACCCTCCGCCTGCAGTGTGGGAAGCCCGCTGGACCCGCCGCTGGACTCCCTCCACCCCCCCACCCCCCCACCCCCCCGCGAGATTTTTTCTCCACAGCACATGGTGCCTACATCATATGTAGAACATAATATGCACTCTGAAGATAATGTATCCCAAGATAAAAATTCAACCAAGGATCAGAATCTATCGTCACAAGCCAGGAATGACGCACTGTCTAAACTTGGCTGAGAACTATTTGAAGTTCATAAATATAAGCTAACCATCATCAGGATAGCATCTGTAAGACACAGGTCAAGATGTCGGCACCTGCCAGGTGTAGTGGCTCACACCTGTAATATCAGAAATCAAAAAGTCAGGGCAGAAAGATTGCCATCAATTTCAGGCAAACATGAGTTACATAGTAAATTTTGGGCAGCCTTGGCTACAGAGTAAAAATTTTTTGTGTGTGTGAAGAACAGCAATAAAAAAAAGAAAAATATATTGAGTCTAGCTTAGCTAGAAGAGAATTCAGAAACAGCAACCCAAGTTCAAGAACAGATGCATCTCCATACAGTACAGAGAAGGAGCCATGTACTCACCATCCTATAGCTCAACAACCAATGGAGACTGGTCATTGTGATGTCCTTCCCAAAGCAAATCAGGGCTCTGCAAATGGACAAGGGACAGTGAGTCCTTCCAGCTCTCATTCAGTGGCCACAGCATATAGGGACTCTTGGAGGCTTTCTAAAGTTACATACATATATACACACACATACACATATATATACATACATACATACACACACATATACATACATACACACATATACATACATTCACATACACACATATATACATATACATACACAAACACACACTATATATACATATATGAATATATATATATATATATATATATATATATATATATATTACTCTAAGTAGCTTAACCAGGTGTCACAAACTTTTCAGGACTTACTTTGGTACTCACTTGCTCAGTTCAATATAAAACCTAAAAACATCACCCTGTGGTTTTTGTCAGCTGCCATTTGCTGCTCAAAGCCCCCAAGAAGTTTTCCTCCTCTGTAACTTACAAAAAATTCAGAGCCAGACATATGACATCATATATCTCTTTTCTTCAGCCATAGGTCATAACAGTTGCAAAGAAATGACAGGTAAGACATATCCATGTCTCTAAGAGAAGAAGACAATCAGGATCTAAAGTTACATGCATGTACATATGCATGTACACACATACACGGGTACACGCATTTACATACACAGGCACACATGTCTGACACTTTAACCTGCCGAGAAGCTTTCCTGCTGACGCACATCATTCTTTCCACACTTTACATCTAACCTTTAAACGGATCAGAATATGTTTCTTATTGGAAAAATGCAAAAATTAAATAAATAAGAAAAATCCATAGAAATGTCCTCCTTGATTGAAAACAGAAGCTGGCCATTAAAACAATCTCGTTGGGGGTGTGGGGGTGGACCAATGGAAAGTCAGATGAGAAAGCAGCGGTGCATTTTATCAAGGGCTGTTGAGAAACCACACCCAACACTTTTTATCAAAGGAATGGCTGACATGCTGGCCGGCTAATTACCTCCAGGTGTCTTTTCTAAATTTATATCCCTCGTGAGACAAAGGCTGAAAGAAGACTATCCTGGCTATAAAGTAAAAGAAGTAAGAGACAGGTGGGTGAGCTGAGCATCAGAAACTCACAGACCTCTGTGTCTTGATTTCTAAACTGAATACCCAGCCAGCTAAGGCAGAAAAGAAGAGTCTAACAGAGAATGGAGCTGGTACGTTATTGGCAAGGTTATTTACTACAATCAAAACAACCTGCTACCAGTTCTGAACTTGAGCTATTTTTGTTGCTTCTTCATCCCAGTTTTTATTTTTTTTCTTTTTTTAAAGTCAAGGGAAAAATCAAGTCATGAAAATCAGGATAGTCTCATGACGGCTGCACATGGCTTGTGTTTTACTGTCTCTACTGGCCAAGGATTAACCTCGGTTCCAAAGCATCTCACAGGAAGTATTAAAAGTACGATGTATTCATTGATATTGTCAGAGGGAGAGGACAAGGAGAAAGTGGCATAGAATTTTATTCATCATTGGGGACTCTGTCCTTAGTGTTTATTTAAGTAATCATGAAACCTAGAGGAGGCTGGAAATACCTTCCGTGAAACTCTTGGTTACAGTGGACCCTGTTCGCAACCAGCACACACATCCTAGCACTAGTTGGTTTCTGGAACACAAAGTGAGAAATTCTTTGTGACTATCTGATAATGGTGATCATAAGACGTGTGAAATACAGATTTTTTTTTTTTTATATGAAACCACATCACACTTCATTTGTCTTTCCTTCTGGGAGAACGAAAAAGACTCAATCTCCGAGCACCATGATTCTAAGAGCAAGGTGAAGTTTTCTCTCTGCTATAAAGGGGTCTCACTTCACTTCTACCCACAGTTCTCAGCGAGGGAGGTCCATCAGTCCTGGCTCTTTTATTCGAGCAGACGTAGCTTCTAGCAGCAGGAGCGACAGCCAGGCTCTGTCGTGTATATATAGGACAGCAAAGGAGAAGGCAGCGGCAACAATAGACCATTGTGTCAACTCTGTCCTGAGCTGATGTGAGTGAAATATAAATATTGCGCTATCAGCTACCAAAAAAAAAAAAAAATGCTTTACAATATTATGCTCTAACGTTACCAGGAGCTGAGTGAAGGCTTCTGTTGTATCCCAGCTGAAGTTAATAGCTGCCCAGAAGCTGGAAAACCAACTTCAGAAACACTTAATGTTTAGATCCACTTAGCGGTTGGAAAAAAACAACTTTAAAAAAAAAAAATGTTTAAGAGCTGCTCCAACAAATGGAAACAGCAATTTCTTGTAAACAAACCTTTAATATGAAGATATTTCTCGGTGGCGGAAAAACCTAACTTCATAAAGTCAGATTTCTGAGATTTTTTTTTTTTTCAGTTCCTTGGAGACCAGGAAAGTAACTGAATTCTGTCAGTCGGTGCTTTGAATAAACAGATGTGATTGAGACATTTTTCCATATCCCAAGTCAAGCAAGGATGCGGCTGATCGGTACGTGCAATCTCCGAGTGCCTCTCAACTGAGAGAAGCAATCATCAGTTCCGAGGAAGAGTTAATACGCGGTTCACAACGTGAGCCATTCGATGAGGGACATTCAAGACATTTATAGGTGTAATAAAAGATATATCTGGGTGCTTCAAGCTACCAAAATGGTATTCATTAACTCCATCAATTCTGGAGTACTACTCCTCTGCCGATGGGTTAAAAACTTTTTCCACAGGATACCTTCTCTACCCAAGATGTCTTCAGAGTAGGGTACCACTCCTGAAATAAACCATATCCCTAGCCTCAGAGTTAGTCCCTTCTCTTCGTCATATAGAAACGATTGAGCTAGATCCACTGAATGGCCATGAGAAAGAGCTTCCTGTGCAATCTATCACTGCAAATCTACCATTAGAAACGAGTGCCATTCCACTGTGCTAATAAAGGACTATTCTTGGAGAGCTAATAGCCTTTTAGAAATGCCTTTATGCTTTTGTACAAGGAATGTATCGTTCTACTAATGTCTAAGCATTGCCAATCACCAACACACCAACATGAAAACTTCAGTGGAGTGTGTGTGTGTGTGTGTGTGTGTGTACCCACATCTTCCTGCTAGTGTGTGAGCATGTAGGTAAGCCTATGTGTCTATGAATGCCTGAGGTATGCAACATCTGTCTTTCCTTAGTCTCTCCATCTTATATTTTTAAGACAGGGTCTCTCACTGATTTTGAGTGTATCAATTTGGTGGACTGACCAGCCAAGGAGCTTGAGAAATCTGCCTATCTCTCCCTCCAGTGCTAGAATTCTAGGACAGTCACTCTAACCTTTTATGCGTGTCCAGGGGATCCTAACTCTGATATTCATGCTTGCATTGCAGACTCCTTACTGACCGAGACATCTGTCTTACTGGCTCCTTGAACATCTACCTATGGCTTACTTTCCAGATCCATCCGAATGGTAAAAGGATATATGTATTACAGTATAAAAATATTGCAAGATTAATGTATTTGAGAAACAGTAGCCTTTTGTTTAACACAGAGTGGGAACTTGAGAAAAAGGAAGATAATTCTTCTATGAGTTTACCCACCCAGTTGATTTTAGACAGTAATTATGCTTAACTATCAAAGAAAATATGTCTTACCTGGAAAATGGGCCCATGGGGGAGTTAAGAGAGGCAAGACTCAAGTTCCTTAAATAAGTGGTGTCCTATATAATTAACCTAAGTCATACGTATCTTCTTGTATATAAGCTTGCACTTCCATGTTGTACATGACTCAAAATACGTTGAGTATGACAAAAAGTTGAGTAATGATATAAAAACACAGGTGGGTGTCAAAAGATAGCTCAACAGTTAAAAGCATGCACCACTCTTACAGAGGGCCCGAGTTCGATTCCTAACAACCCTATGTGGCAGCTCATAACTGCCCCTAATTTCTCATCCAGGGGATCTGTCTCCCTATTTTGCCCTTCAATGACACTGCACTTCACACACAAACTTACACTCAACATAGGAGTAGACATAATAAGATCCAGATGGTAACCACTGGACTTTGTTACCAAGGAGCATAAAGCAGAGGGAAAAAGTAGCATAATTATCAGTGTTTAGAAAGAGTTGCAGAATCCACACTGTGGAGCATGTTCAAAATAGACCTACTCAATGTTCATAGGGAGATGTATGTTCAATGTCACCTTGTTCTGTATCCTTTGTAACTGCTGAACTCAAGTTCTAGGGATGAGAAATAGTGCATTAGAAATAACTGAAAGTCAGAGGTGAGTGTGAAAATGGTGTCCTGAATCCCATGTCATGTACAGCATACCTATGGTTCACTGTGGTTGGTTGCCAGTCAAGCTGTAGATGCCAAAAGAAACAAAGATACTCAAGTCTTACATACAACTCTGCAGTATTTGTATATAATGCATGTATATCCTGGTGCATCAAACTCCAAACAATCTCCAGACTCCTTATAACACCTAACACATTGTAAATATTATATAAATAAATGTTGTACTAAACTGTTTGTGGAATGAGAAGAACTAAGTGTCTTCAATTAATACAGCTTTTTGGTTTTAGAGTGTTTTCAGTCTGCAGTTGGTTGGACCTCAGGGAGCCAAGTGGAAGGTCTTAATGGACCAACCATGTCTCGTTTCACCTAGACACTGTTTGGCCTAGAATTTTTTTCATAGAGAAGATAAAATGATAGAATGGGTCTTGAAATTGAGCCTGCCTCAGAGTTATTTGCTGGGCTCTTCCCGAGGATTTTTCATTCAAGAAGTCTGGTGTGCAGTCAAATCATTCTCATTTTGACAGAATTCCCAGTTGAAGCCGTGATGCTGATCTGGGAACCCTGTTACCATGGTAACCACCATAAATTTGAGTGCAAGCTTCCGTTCATTGGCTACTGGTCTTTCAAGCTGAAAGAATTGTCTTTAACTTATATCAGATTAAAGAAGATAAGAGGGAGACTGGAGAGATGCCTCAGTGGTTGAATTCCCAGCAAGTTCAAAACTCTCTATGACTCCAGTTCCAGGGGATCAAATGCCCTTTTCTGGTCTTCCCAGGAACCAGAAACACAAGTAGTGCATGGACATGCATACAGGTGAAACAGTCATACAAATAAAATAGAGATAAAAAAAATAATAATAAGCTGGAGAAAATTTGTTTCTGGCGAGAAAGCCAAAGGAACAAAAAAGGAGGAGTGAATGAGTGTATTGCATTTCTCTGTCGTTTGTCAGCCTACAGGAGCTGAGGTTACAGCCAATCCTTTGCCTACTGTGGAAGAGACAAAACAAAAAATGGAAATAAATAAAGTCAGAAAATAGGTGCCAATAGTTAGCTCTAGGCAGGGAGGTAAGGAGAGGGAAATAAGAAGTCACCGTGTCATTTGAATTACGTGGTGACTGAGAGCATGCTGTAAGAACTGAGGAAATGGGAACAGTCTGAGCATTTAGGTTGACAGTCTTCCTGTACAGGAGGCAGGAGCTTGTGTGGTGGGTTTACCAGACAAGCAAAAGGCATTGAAGCTGGAACAACCTGAACAGGTCAGAGCATTTGTGTCTCAGAAGTCTGAAAGAAAGGGCTGTGTGGGTCAGAGCAAGACAATGTTGCTACTTTGAAGGCTTCTGTAAGAACTCTGATTAGGTGGTGGTGGTGGTTGTTTTTCTTGTTCTTATTCTTGTTGTTCTTGTTAATAGAGAATAGCATCAGTAGAGTGCTTAGCCACAGATCAAACACCTATAACTCCCTTCTCCCCCAAAGCTCAATAACGATCACAAAAGAGTGGACAGAAAAAAAAAAATTCAAGAATGAAACAGTGTTTCTACAAGTGACAGGACCTCTGCATGCATGATCTCACAGCATCCATGGTTTCTTGCACATGAAGAAGCTAGTCAACATCCCAGGACTTGGGGTCCTGAGGGCTCTAGTTCCAACCCCTAGATGAGGAGCTTTTGACAGTTGAAGACTGCTTGAGTAGGAAGAGTCAGTTTCTTTAAGGGTGTGACCCCTGGTAGATTGACAGTACTCCCATGAATGGCCATACACTAATGAGTACAGGAGCAATATAAATTGGACTAGGTGAGTTATTGAGTAAAGAAACAAAGGACAAGAAGTTGGGAGGGGTGAAGCAATAGAGGGTGAATCTAGGTGGAGGTAGTGGGAGAATTGGGTAAGTGTAATGAAAATACATTGTATGAAATTCTCAAAGAATCGATATAAATGTTACTTTATAGAAAGAAAAGAATCTCGACTTTTAATTTGAGATCAAAGTCCAAAGAGAATGCCACAGTCTCATTTAAGTTGTTGAATGAAGGCCATAATGGTTATCATTGCCAATCTGACAGGATCTAAATCACTGAGGAGACAAATCTCAAGGTATTTCTAGATTGGGTTATTTGAGATGGTGAAGACCTGCCCTAAATGTTGATGGCACTATTCCATAATCTATGGTGCTGGACTAAACAAAAAGGAAAAAGGGGAGCTGAGAAATAGCTTTCATTGCTCTCTGTTTAACTGCAAATACACTGAGACCAGCACCTCAAGTTCCCGCTGCTATGCCTTCCCCATCATGATAGACTGTAGTCTCAAATTGTAAGCAAGAACAAATCTTCCTAAGGTTCTTTGTAGGGTACTTTGATACAGAGACAGAAAAAGTAATTGATACATGGTTTCAATGAATGGCTACTGGATTGAAGACAGACTCCTGGGCTAAAAAGAGACATAAATAAATTAAATCTTAATATTTTTCAAAATAAAGAACCTAAGTTGGTGATGATGGTGGTGGTGGTGGTGGTGGTGATGGAAGCTTTGACTTAGAATTTAGGAAAAGGTTGCTGATATGCACCAAGCACAGAACCAGCAGCCTGCGTGGACCGGTTGGACAGGGGTATGATAGAAACAAGGGAATTAAGGACCATCCAAAAATATTTCCAAGTATGGTGTTCCCTGGAATGCCTTGATGTAAATACAGTCTCTCCTATAAGGAGAGGACCAGTAAGAATGAACTAAGCATCTCAGCTTTAAAGATGAAAACATGAATGTTGTAAAGGTGGCCTTTTCTTGCTTAAGGTCACACCATGATTAATTGTCTAAGTTAGAACAAAACACCAAACCACTCCTCGCCTAAAAGCCTGTGATTTCTCTGTGGAGTCATCAATGGTGCTCCCTATGAAGTGAACTAGATCCAGAGGTAGAAGCACAAACAGGCTCTCCCATTGCTGCACTGAGAATATCTTCATTCCTCTTGCCCCACCTGTTCAAACTCTGTCCAGGGGTCACAAGCCAAAGACCTGTTAGGCTGATAAAGCCAGCTGACATGTTTGGCTTGGCTCTTGAAGTTTTGAAAAACACCATTCCCATTTGAATGTCTTTCAGCTGGGTTTGTACTTTCCAGTTGAAACAAAGCACACACCATTCCCTGGGGCTCAGAGTAACATATTTGGCTCTCACCTGCCTAGCCCCAAAAACTGTTGAAATTTTCAGCCAGAAAGTCACATCAAGGAGCCAATGGGAGTTCAACAATGAGAAAATGCCTGTGGTTAAAAGAAGATCACAGACTCCAACATATCAACAACAACACTCAATCATACCACTTACCATCTATGTGATTTGAACAAGATTGACCTCTATTTCCCTGTCTCTTAAATGGCCGTAATAGTATCCATGTTGAACTACTAGATCCTAGAATGTGTACAATTTGGACAGACACTGTTATACAGGAGGGATCAGCACTGCTCCTTTTAGTAGAGGGCCAGATGGTGTCTCTAAGGGCCACTCAGCTCTTTATCTGTAACGTGAAGGCAGCCCCTAAAAATGCAGACATGAGTCATAGTGGTAAATAAAGTCCTAATAAAACTGCATTTAGAAATACATGAATGGGGGCATAGTGGTCATGAGGCCTTAACTGTAAGTCCCAGTTACAAAGTGACATGGGCTGAATGCACGTATCTTCCTCACATTTATATGCTGAAGTTTGGCAGTATTCAGAGTTAAGGGACCTCAGCATGAGACCAGGTTCTGAGGATAGAGTACACCAGAATGTAATCAGTGCCTTATAAGAAAGAACCTGAGAGAGAGCATACCCCAGTTCTCAACCACCCTAATGCTGTGACTTTTTTAAATACAGTTTCTCATGTTGTGGTAACCCCCAATCATAAAGTTATTTTCATTGCTTTTTCATAACTGTAATTTTTTTACCATTATGAATAATAATGTGAATATCTGATAGACAGGATATCTGATATATGAGCCCTGGAAAAAGGTCATTTGTCCCCAGAGAGGTTATGACCCATATATTGAGACCCACTGTCTTGGCCCCCTCTGCCAAATGAGGACACAGTGACAAGTGTGTGCGTTGAGGATGCTGCCCTGAACCAGAGAAACTCTGGGCATCTTGATCAGGACTTTTCAGTATCTACAAACTCTAAGAAAACAATATGATTTTATAGATTTGTATCTTATATGTTATTGATTGGTTGATTGATCTTGTGTGGGGGATGAACAGGTGTGTGTCCAAGTGGAGGCCACAGGTCAAGTGTCAGGTACCTTCCTCAGTCATTTCCAACATTGATATATATATCACACACACACACACACACACATACATATTTGGAAATTGCCACTCCTCATTTTTGGAAGTGATCCCCACATAAATTTTGAGACAGAGCCTCACGGGTTCTGGAGCTGTTTGAACTGAAACTGGCTGGCCTGCAAGCCCCCTATGATCCTCTTATCTACACAGTCCCAGTGCTCAGATTACAAAGTGCATCCTACCTCATCTGGCGTTTGACATGGCTGCTGGGTACCAAAGCCAGGTCCTCGTGTGATACAGCAAGAACTTTACTAAGTCATCTTTCCAGCCCAGAATCTATCTTGTCTTTATGCCCATATGTATGTGGTATTACTATAGAAATTTGAGATGACCAAGATCTAAACCATTTGAATATTGTTCCCAAACTGGACCACTGCACATTACACTCAGTTGCTTTCCTCAATGCCTGCTTATACCTTCAGTCACAGAACATACAGTTTTGCATAAGTGACCTGCACCCAGCACTGCTTTTATGTGTTCCAAAAAAAAAAAAAAAAAAAAAAAAAACAAAAAAAAAAACAACAACAACAAAAAAAAAAACAGAAGGAAAAAAATCTTTAGTGGCCTCACTTAATATAAGACAGGGCTACTGAGAATTCTTTTCCTGAGAAGAGGAGCATCCCAGGAGACATGGCATTCTTTGGACTAATGTCAAGTAAGAGTGTTCCTATTTGGACCTCTGGAATCTCAGAGAGCCAACAACTTCCAAAAGGTTCGGGAACTCCTGAGTGAAGCCCACATCATGGCTTGGTCCCAACCTCTGAGAGGGCAGGAAGGTTTCTGCCCTTGGCACTGAAGGGCAACTCTGCCACCACATTTCCCATCCTTGGATTTAATCAGGGCTTTGATTTGCAGGTCATGAGGGAGATGCTGCTGGGCAGTTCCCACTGAGCTATATTTAGAGCCTGGCATTGGAGTGGGAAGAGAGAGTTAGCCTGCGATACCACCGCCCACTGCCAAGCTGGTCTCTACATAAGCCCTGTAGTAAACTTAGGTCATTTCCTCTTGTGAGTCTCCAGAAGTAGGCAGCCCCAGAAACTCTGAAGACAGCAGATGCAGAGGTTGTTAATTGATGCCTTCAATTTCCTCAAGAAGTGACGTTTTTTCTTTCTTCCCACTCACTTTCATCTCCAATGCTCTGAAATCAAATTTCAAAACAACATATCTACGTTGTGACAGGAAACACCACAGAAGCTAAGTTTTGGAATCAAAAGACAGAACTCTGAAGGAGATCAGAACTACTGAAACTTGTAAAGCCTTACTGCGTATTTAATTTTTACCTAGATGTTAGCAGTTTGCTTTTAACTCATGAGGAAAAAGCTAAACTCAGCAAATGCCATTCTTCGACCTCGTCATGCTTACATGCTCTAGGGTTCAGAGTCCCAGCAGGAGGGTTCTGGGTGCAGAGGGTTATGAGAGACTCTTCCTCTTTTAGTTGTCCATGCTCTATGACACTGGTCATGGAAGGCACCATCAAATGCCTTCATCCAGGACTGCCATCATGAGTGTACATCCTGGAAGGCTGCCTGGAGTCTTAAACCTCAGAAGGTAAAACAGCAGAGAAGATCAACATAAAGTAAGGAAGGTTAATTTAGCCTCTCCTCTGTTCATGGTCAGTAGGTTTCGTTTCTTTCAGGGGAATAGATGTGGAGGTGAGACATCATGGCAAGAAGCTTATGGCAAAATAAAACCTCTCAGATTATGATGCCCAAGAAGAAAATACATACATACATACATACATACATACATACATACATACATACGAAAGAGACAGGCTCCTACGTGCTGATGTGTCCAGTGAGAACATACTCATAATGACCTGACTTCCTTCTATCTGGTTCTGTCTCCTAAAGGTCCCATAGTTTGCTAGTAAGACCGTCAGCTGTTCCCCAGACTATGAAAAGATAGACTTCTAGAGGGACAGACATCAAAGCCATCATTGTAGCCTTCATCAAGGCAAGATCCCCATTTTGATGATTCATATGCTGCCGGGGAGGGGATGTCTCATCTTTAGTTTCTTCCTCCCGCCCTCCCCCCTTCCCTTCTTTCCTTCTCCATCCCTTCATCTCTTTCCCTCTCTCCCTCTCTCTCTCCCCCTCCCCCACTCTCTCCCTCCCCCTCTCCTCCCTCTCCCTCCCCCTCTTCCTCTCCCTCTCTGGCTCCCTTTGCAATTCACATTGATCTCTCCTCATCTGCTTTTCCAATGGTACTGAAAACAAAGAGCAGTGGGCTTTGGGAGTCTTCTCAGAGGGTGCCTGCTATGCAAGCCAGCATGGGGACACTGACTTGAGATTCCCAGAATCCACATAAAAGTCAGGTATGGTAGCGCACATCTGTGACCATGGGACTTGGAGCAGGACAGAGACAGTTGGATCCCAGGCATTCGGTGGGTCAGTCTCCGTGGATTTGGTGAGTCTCCATGGATTGGATCATGAAGAGACCGATCCTCTTTGAGGATTCCATGCTGTCTACCTATCCTTTGCCTTCAGTTACAACGTTAGAATTCGCCTCCCTGGGGGATGAACACTAAGGGAAAGAGGAGATAAGACTTGAGAAAGTGTTAGGTTCTGAAAGTGTCCCCTAAGATCCTATGATGGAGGTCTGCATGTTGTGTTCTCTCCTAGGGTGTATTTTAGGCTTGGGGGCTCCAATGCTTTAAAATACGTCTGTTTTAAAAGACAATTTCTGAATGAATGGATTCTTTCCTCTTATCTCCCACATGTGAGGACACAAAACTCATCTTGCGTTGATTTCTGTGCCTTGAATCCCATGAGGACTGAGGAAAGTAAAAGGTCCCCAGCAGACCAGATGCCAATGCCCTGGTCTTAAATTTTCCAGCCTCGTGAGCTGTGAGAAATAATTTCTGTTCAAAAAAAAAAAAAAAAAACAATCACCCAATCTTAGGTATCCTGTTACAGCAACATAAAACAGTCCAAGACAGCCAATAACAGGCTCCCGGGGTCTGAGTTGTCTTTTCTAACTTGACAAGCAGCCAGTACTGACCACCGTGGCAAGGAAGCTGGAGGCAGAGCTGTACTGCATATCTTGGAAGCAGCCATGCTTTTCTGAACCCCACAAAGCTTTCCTCGTGACCTCTTACAAGCTCTCAGAAAACCACCCCCAGACCAACACAAAGCAAATCAGAAGGGAAAACCTATCTGACCACCATCATTTGGCCTCATATCACCCCAGACACTTTCCCAATGAGTCAACTACAGTGATATGTCTAAAACATAATTTATTTTCGTAAATGTTCAGCGACTTTCTGCCATGCTCATAGTAAACTCTGGATTCTTGAGGACTGGGTTAATAGATTACTGGGTAAAGGGTTCTCCTGGCAAGCAGAAGAACCTAAATTAAACTCCTAGAACCTTTTTGGTTTTTTGGTTTTCTTTTTGGTTGGTTGGTTTTGTTTTGTTTTGTTTTTGTTTCAAGCCAAATGTGGCATGCACTTATAATCCCAGAACTGGAGGAGAGGAGACACACGGTTCCCTGTGAGCTCACTGATCTGCCAGCCTGGATTTAGTAGGTTCGTAGACATTGAAAAGCTCTGGCCTAAAGGAGATAAACTGTTTCTGAGGACAATACCTGAAGCTATCCCCTGACTTCCTCATGCAGACACATAAATATATACATGTACATGAATCTTCCCACATCTGTGCACCATGTACATATAAATAAATGCATGCTTGCATACATGCACACATGCGCAATCACACACACACACACACACACTCAAAACCACATACAAAATGCCTGGACTCTTGCTCTCCTTCCTCTCTTTGCATTTCTCTCCTAGCTCTACTTCAGTTCTCAAACTCCCTAATGCTAAGACCCTTGAATATAGTTCCTATATGGCCCCCAACCCTAAAATTATTTTCATTGCTATTGTATGAATCATCTCTTTGAGAGAGAGAGAGAGAGAGAGAGAGAGAGAGAGAGAGAGAGAGAGAGAGGAAATCTGTTTTATGATGATCTTAGGAGACCCATGTGAGAGTCCTTAACCCCCAAGGGGTCATTACTAACAGGTTGAGAAACACGGCTTTATATTCTAACTGTTCTCTTTCTGTTTGTTTGTCTCATACAACACACTCCTTCCTGTCAAGGGAACGAACAGTAACACAAGACATTCTCCACAGATCTTTCCTCACTGTGCCTGTTGGGTTTCAGACTCAGGACAGGGGTCTATGGTGCATATTTAACCAACCAAAGCAAACCTGGCTTCCGGTTCTCCCAGAATCCCTCAGGCTCTACTTAGCACACCTCACCCTCTACCCTGAACTTTCAGGCCCAGGGGTTGGGTGCTCTTCTCCCAGAAACTCTTCCCTACATAATCCAGTTATTTTGGTCACCCGCCCCTTTCTTCTCCCCCCTTCCTTCTTTCTGCATGTGTGCTTTCTCTCTTTGCCCTCTCCCCTGTCTCTCTCCCTGTGGCGGTGACTTTTCTGGCCTCCTTTCTTGGGGCCAGTGAACTCACCTGCCCGAGAGAGCAATTTCCTAATAAACATGCTTTTATACTCTAATCACGCTTGGATTGGCTTAAATTGGCTCATTTTCGCCGGCAGAGAAATAACTCCTTGAGGCCTTAGAGATAGCTTCCCAGACATAAAACCAAAAGCCTACCTCACCCCCTCTACTTGTTTATCCTGCTCTGCTTTTCTTCCCTGTGCTATTTAAAATCATTTTACATATCGCGCCCCCCCCCCCTTATTTCCTACTCATCCCTTGGGCTAGAATTAAAGTAAGTGTTACTCTTCGTTATCTTAGGAATGTCTTGAAAAGGGTTGACACACAATAGATGCTCAATGAATATTCATGGATTTGGAAAAGCAGAAGACAAATTTAATTAGAGATGAAAAGATTGCGTTAGTCTTTGGCGCTCTTTCATCTTACTTTTTCTGTAACAGCATTCTAAAATCAAATGAATGTCAGTTGCTATGGACTCGTTTGAGCATACTGACAATGGAAATATACAAATATTTTGATACTACTTAATAAGTTTGCAGCTGACTTAAATTCACTTGGTACCATCTATCCTCTGGAACAGTAAACTTTCTATGATCCCACAATTCAGCTGCTACCTGTGACCAAGCAGAGAATACCCTAAGTTTTCTGCCCATCCCTAAAACCATTGTTTATTCTAAAGGATGGTACCTGATAAGCACTCATTCTGACCATCTGGGCTATAGCCTCTAGTGGGTAAATATTCTGTTTAAAGAAGTCACATGAGGATCATCTGGTCACTAATCAAAGGAAAACAGGATCAGACCGAAATAAAATGTAAGCAATCAGAAAGTTATCTTTCAATGTGGTGGCAGAAAACTTGCTCCATCATTCCACTTGGGAAACAATAAAGGAAAAATCTGGAAAATCAACGTGAAGCACACACACACTTGCTCTTTGCACTACCAATACCACATGAAGAGAAGAGTAATTATGTATTCGAATATCACTGCTGGGAAATGCTCGGTGTGACCCAGAGTTCAATACTCAAACAGAGGAGATTGTCTTTCATGGTGGGATGCCCTTTCTCCTCCACTGCTTTGATTCCAAAGGAAATCAGATACCGCCTCTATTTCTCGGAATGGGATCTAATAAGGGCGTCTTCTTGATTATGAAGCTACTATGATCAGCACTTTCTCTCTTGCTCATAAGAAACCACATAAAATGAATTGACAGAAACCTGTAAGTGTGTCCGCAGCTAATCATTTGTCCAGTAGTACATACATAGGTTGAAGTGAGTTTCTAGAGAGAAGAATTTAGCCAGAATGTAAGGAAATGATGTCAGTGCCATGTTGGTTCTACTTTATGTTGCCTCTCCAACATCTGAACAGACACAGACAAACTCAGACATCTCCCCTGCCTCTGCAATTGTTTTTTCATCCTTGTCCAGAACCATCTACTCTTCTCTAGGGAAATGGATAAAAATGCCAAAGTCAAGTCAATATTCTCACACCTGGACTCTGACAGCCCAGCTACTAAATCTATGCTCCCATGTCTGTGTTTCTATAATTATTAATCTTCTTTATTGAGAAAGCATATATTCTAAGAAGATGATATGGGTCTCTTTGGAATCTCTGTCCTTTCTCTAACTCACAGAATGCCCGCCCATTTCCTATTCCAGATCATGGACTAAATGCTCTGAGTCATGTTTTGTTTGTCTTTATGAGTGAACAACCCATTCCAGACCCTACATCGTACAACTAGGGTTCTACTACATCACTGGTACTTATCCATTCCTTTGGATGTGGTAAGAGCCTTATCCCAGATCAGGTTTCTTCCATTAGCACCTGCCACACACACTAGAAGTGCCCACACAGCTAGTAGAATTTCTGATGTGATTACGGAGTCTTCATCTGAATAATTTGTCTAGGAAGACTAGACCTTTGGGCATTCTACTGCCATCACCAAGATCAGTGTCCCCCAAAATTCCTCAGCCTGTTAGATCTGCCTCTTCCTAAAACTGTTTCAAACCTGGTCTCAAGTTTGTGAGTCTTCCATCAGCCTTTTGGCTCTAAAATCCAAACATACATTGTTCCCTAGCCCCTGTGCTCTGCAGGAATTTAGTCTACTTGAGTTCTTTGAGGAAAATCCACCTTGGGGATTAAAGTGCCAATTGAGAAAGCCAAAAATTGTTCCTGGATTTACTGCTTGTACAGCATAGCTGAAGACCAAACGGAATGGTTTCTCTCCCTACTAAGTGTAATAGTGCAGCACCAGAGAAATGTGTGCACTGGTGAACCGGAGTTAGATTTCTATTTCCTCTATCTTGTTTCAAGAAAAATGTGACTTTTGAGCATTTTTTTTTTCTCTCAAACATGTTTATATAAGGGGATTTTTCTCCATTATGTAAAATAAAACAAAAATGACCATTGGGGAGTGGTAACATAAGTCCATCACTGTGTAAACTTTTCCAACTACATCTATTTGATTCTGACGTTTTGCCCAGATACAAAAGGCGAGGGTTTTTTCCCCGCTATATTTATAAAGCAAATGTCTTTCATTAAAAATGGTGCAAACTGAAAACTGGGGTGTTTATTTCTTCTCCCCCACCTCTTTCTCCTCCTCCTCCCTCCTCCTCCTCCCTCTTTGCCTACCTATATTTTACTGCCCTTATATCTTAACAACCTTCCCCTCAACCAACATGTTATCTATTTTTTTAAATTCATACTTGCTAGAAATATAAACAGCTAGCATATCACTGAATATATGGATAATATTTTTGTTCCACTGATACATACAATCAGGACACATATTTGTGTTTATACTCTTAAAAATCAGTTCAGAGTTGTAGATGAAGCCACACTCTGTCAGCACTCCACCCCCCCCCCCCACACACACACAACAAAACCTGGAAAATGTAACCAAATCCCAAGCAGCTGTAGGAAGTTGGAGTCTACAGTCCATTTGTACTCAGCAGGAGAATTTACAGGAGGGAAGGGGATGGTTTCCACATGAAAAAGTTACAAAGAATTTAACCTATAATGAAAACTCTGATAATCTCCAGGAATGAAAGATGCTTGGGCGATGGACTTGGGGCTTCTCATGAGTTCAAAGAATCTGGTTTATCCTATAAATGCAAGACAGTAATAAGAGCAGCCCATGTGTCCACTGTTATGTCTGATCGCCAACAATAGTTCAGACTTCATCTTTAAGTCATTACATGGTGACTGTGGCTGTTTTAAGATCATGGATTAGGCTGCCCACATTTATATTTCTGAAGGGCATTAAAACCTGAACCTCCTTCACTTGTTTGTCACCCGCTGCTCCAAGTCAGAAACTGTGATGTATAAATAGCAGTTCAGTGTTCTGTGTGAAGGTCATGAACACTTTGATGTGTTCATGAAGAACCCCTGGACAGCATAACATACACGTTCTGAATCAGTGGGTTTGTGTGGATTGAACATAAAGCACTACTTTTCTATTATGTTCTTCTGTGGTCCACAGAGTGCCAAAAATTTCTGCCTCAGTAGCACTTCACATATGTAACAGGGGGACTTCTAAAATGCCCTTCCTTCAATGACACTCCCTTTCTGGTACTCAGACTCACACATAGGCCTCTTCTCTTGAACGTGGCCTGGACCCATAACTAACTTGGAATGTTTTGAATTTGGTAAACAGGATGGCACTTCTTGTCTGAGGTAAACTATGAGGACACTCACTTCTGCCTGGATAGCACTCAGTTAGAAGCTAACCATCATCTACATTGCAAGCTGCTCTCATAGAAATAGACAGAAACTTGACTGAAGTCCTTGCCAAAAGCTTCTTTGCAGCCTCAGGAGAAATCCTTAGCTAGATGGACCCACCAGGGCCATGCTCAGATAAATAATACACATAGAGAAACAGATACTTAATAAACACTTGTTTTAAGCACCTAAGTGTTATAATAATTTGTTAGGAAACAGTAAATATTTAATATAGTTCCATTCATGAAACACTAAGTTCATGAATTGAGTCAGGAAAAATAGACGAATCTGGTCCTAACAAGAATGAGTAACTCAATAGATGTTTATAAATAGGCAAATCTTTTGGGTTATTTAATATCTCCCTTTTGCTGGCATTATTTATCAAATGATGCTCTCTGAACCACAAACGTCACTTTACAACTTTGATTCAGATTTGGAGGGTTATTTTTTTTTTTTAGTGTGTGTGTGTGTGTGTGTGTGTGTGTGTGTGTGTGTATGTGTGTGTGTGTGTTTAACATTGGTATCAAAGCAAGTTCAGGTGGAGTTAACTCAGAGAGTATCATTTCCAGGACCATATAAAAATTAGAAATTGTGAAAGTTTGAAGGTGACTTTAATCTGAAATCCAGAATGTCTGGAGTTTTAAGATTTGGTGCCATATCCTAGATGTTTTTGTTGGTTTTCTGGAAGTCTGGGTGGCAGATACTAAGTACTTCTATTTGAAGGAAGATAGTACATATTTACAAGAGAGTTTGGAAAGGAGAGTTTAACATAAGCCAGAGAGTTGTTTTGTGCTTTTGTTTTTCATTCTTGTTCTTTTTATTTTCCTTTTCTTTTCAGAGCTGAGGACCAAACCCAGGGACTTGTGCTTGCTAGGCAAGCGCTCACCCACTGAGCTAAATCCCCAACCCTTTCATTCTTGTTCTTAGACATAGAAGTTCCCACCCAATCACCTTAATTTGCACTTGACCTGACCATGGTTCCCACTGAATAATCATCTCCAGGGAGCTAATTAATTGATTTTAAATTTATGTTTCCTATAGCTATTTTTTTCTGTGAGAAAGAAAGAGGTCTTTAGAAACAAAAAATGTGATGCTTTGGTGGACTAGTAGATAAAATATGTACATATTTAATTGTGAGATATGTTTTCATAACCCTAATCCTTTCCATGCCTTTAAAGATGACAATGACTTCCTTAAACATTCCAAGAATGGATAAGACTACACTATCTAGGCTTTAGTTTCTTGGTTTTTTTAAATCATAGTGTCAGCCTTCTGCAGCCAACTTGGGCATTGCCATACTGCCATACTGCACAAACGATGAAGGTCATCCGTCACCCCTCTCTATGATCTAGTCCCAGCATGCCTTTGGAACATGATCACTTCCTAAACCACTCAGCCCTGAACACTGATACTCTGTGCTCTCGTTCATGCTGCTCTGTTCTCAGGCATTCCATCTGTTCTTCACCACAAATATTACTCTCTGGCCTAGGGAGATTGTTCAGTGGATAAGTCTCTTGTCATACAAGTGCGAGGACCAGAGTTCGAATCCCCAGCACTCATGTAAATGTCAGGTAGGTATGGCAATCCACCTGCAATCCCAGTGCCTGGAAGGCAGAGATAGAGGACTCCCTAGAGCAAGCTGGTGAGTGAGAACAAGCAAATGAGCAAATTCTGGGTTCAAGTGTGAGAGCTTGCTTCAATATAGAAGGTAGAGAGAAACAGAAGATACCCAAGGCCAGCATCTGATCTTTGTAGCAGTCCATATTCAAGATCCCACATGATGCAGAAAATTATAGACACATGCATACATGGCACATGTACAAACACATGCCAAAAAATGTCCTCAAATCATCCAGTTCTAGGTGAGTTTTGCTCCTCTTCTGGACTGAAGTATCATGCTCCTCTGAGGAAGGTGCCAATAACGTGTAGCACTTTTTAAAAATTTAAGCTTCATCCCAGATTTCCATGAATGGAGGTATCTTTCATTTCCTTCTTGTATCATAACATGATTTCCAGGTCAAACATTACTTACCATTCCATTATTCATGCTTCTTCCAATATTTTTTTTTTTTTACTAAATCCTTGCCATTTAGCTCAGTCTGTACCCACCCTGAAGGATGCACTTGTCATTTTTACTTTCTTGCTTGCTAAAAATAAAGTTTGACTAGTTTTCTTTCAAAGCATGAAAATGAAACTTTACCAGTATTGAAGAGATTCTGTATTTCTGTCTGCCACTTCTTTTTTAAACATTTATTTATTTATTTATTTATTTGGTATTCTGGAGCCTCATTCAAATGATGATTAAGTTAATGTCTGTGTGTCTAATCAGCAGAATTTAGTTTTCCAAGTGTTTACAGCTACCAACAAATTTCTAGGAAACACACACACAATTATAAAATGTGCAACTAAACAAGACCATAAAAAGATTGAATTATTTTAATTATACAGATACTAAACCACGCCCAAGTGCCTGTTTCTCTGCCTGCATGCTTCAGTAGCACCATCGATGGCTCATCAGACTCAGGACTTGTTCTGTGGAAGTATCTTTCATTATTCATAGCTGTCAACTAGCCTTGCTATGATCTAGCAAGCCAGTTACAGGCAACAAAATATCTCAAATTCTGAATCTACTTCTCAGGAACTCCATAAAAGAAGTTAGAAAAATTATATACCAACTTCCAGGTGCATTTATCATAACTTGATTTTTACAGAAGGTTGTGTTTGTCAATTCTGACAAACACAGACATGAAGACTAGGTTATGACCCCTTAACTCTCTTCTCAGAACTTACTCCCCCCTCTGTGCTATATAACTGAGCTCTATTTGAAGACAAACACCATTTGAATCCTTAACAAGCCTTTGTATATTTGGTAGAACCTGAAAACTCCTTGTTGGATAAAAATCCTGGGAAACAATCCTAATTATACCAAAGGCAGAAAGTAGAGATATTGCTTAAAACAAATCTCTGATAAAGCAACAATAAAAGGCTTAAAAGGCAATCAGTGACAAGCAAAAGAGTTAAAAGTATCCAGCAAGAAATCAAATTATCAACTATTACACCCCTGCTGCAGCTCCAGGGCTCAAGTCACAGATCACAGGGGCCGTATATGTGAACACACAAACATCTGCATGTGCGCAAACATTCACACACATAGGTACTCACAGATTCACACATGTTGCTGACTTAGAACTACCCTTTAGAAATGCGTATTAAATGGTGAAACAAGGGTAAGAAGAGATGGGCTTGAGTCTTGTAGTTGCTTTCATGCTGGCCTGGTGATGTATGCCTAGAATCCCAGAACGCTGAAGACAAAGGCAAGATTCAAAACGAACATTGACTACATAGTGAGACACTGCCTCCCAAGAAAAGCGAATTGCAAATGAATTGTAATGCATTATACACATGGACTTGTTTGTATTGATTCCCCCGTATTGTTTTTGAACTTCCTTTTTTTCCTTTTGCTGAAAGGAGGGAAAAAGAAAAAAAAAAAAAAAACTTTCTCCATTAAAAGATTTTAAGATCTAAATGATACATTTTCTCTAAATGTCCAGAAGCCTTAGACTTCCTTTAGAGATTATAAAATATACCTCTGACTGTCACCCACATCAATAAGGCACAGCATCACCTTACGGGAGAGGCATGCATGTGTGTATGCACCTGTTAGTGAGTGCCTTTGTGAAAGCATATCAATGTACATGTACATGTGTCTACATGTGAAAGTGTGTGTGTGAGAGTGCATTAGAGAATTCTTCCTAAGAAGAAAATGGAAAATTACTAGCCTTCATGGAAACTAAAAATAAAAACTTAATATGGAAGGCCTTTTTTTTTTTTTATAAACAGAAACATCTTACTATATGTTGTTGTACTCCAAGAGTTTATAGCACACAGATTCCCGAGCCTTGTTGAAGAACACATGTCTCTAGCAATAGGAGAATTCTACTACGGCAGAAATGAGACATCCATTACTTCTGTCTTGTTTGCCAAGTCCTGTGACATTTGATGATATTGTGAATGTCCTGGAAACAGTAAGCTATCTCATGCATATTCACACTGGAAAATGTACTCACAAATATTCCAGCCTGTTGTTCCCATCTGTGTGTCTGTTCCTGACATAAGTGTCATTGTGTCCATTTTCTTTTTTTCTTTTTTCTTTCTTTTTTATTTTTTTGGTGAAGACCGTATTTTTATTTTGAATTTGTATGTGTGTGCGTGAGTGTGCATGCATGCGTGTGTGAGTGCATGTGTGTGTGTGTGTGTGTGTGTGTGTGTGTGTGCAGTGCCTCAGACGCCTGAAGAGTATGTTGTATCCCCTGTAGCTGGAGTTAGGGGTAGCTGTGTGTTGCCCAGTATGAGTGCTGCAAACTGACCTTGGTTCATCTGCAAAAGCAGTACATGCTTCTAACTCCCAATCCATCTTTCTGGCCCTCTCTGTCCTCATTTGACTGAAACTCCACAAAGAAGCAAAATTATTTTCCATTTTAGTTGCAAAGCATTTTAAAAAAAAAAAAAAAAGAAAGAAAGAAAGTGCTCTGGGTTAGAACCATGGTTGTTCCAATGACTAAGTGTGTTACACTGGCCAAGATTGTGTTCATGCCTTTGTTTCTAAGTCTAAGTAACTACCTATATAAATTGTCAAACTGAGAGAATGTAGGGTCACCTGAGTCATAAGGTCCTGAGAATGCCTATGGAGCTTTATATTGATGACATTAATTGATGTGGAAAGACTCAACTATGGGTGGGACCATTATCTAGGTAGGGATGCATTCGTTGTTCTGTGCTTCTTAATCATGGTAGTGGCACAACCAACTGCTTCAACTTCCTGCTGCCTTGACTCCCCCGCCATGCTAGACTGGAACCCTGAACTATGAGTTAGAAAAAAACTCTTCGAGTCTCCATATAGTTGCTTTTGTTGGGGTATTTCAGGATAGCACAAAGAAAGGTAACTAAGACAGTACTTCACAGCATTACTATAAGTACAGAGCGAGTTGATGAATGTAAACCATGAAGACAGTTTGTGCCTGGCACAAACTAACCTCTAATAAAATTATACCCTCATTATTATGGCTGCTGCCATTATTGTCGTTGTTGTCATTATCAATTAGGCTAAGCACTAGATATTTTGATTCATACTACTATATCCCTCATATATATGTGAGGTGACATACACTGTATAGGTTAGCACTACAAGATGTGAATATATTTGGTTTTGGAATAAAAAGTCTTAGGTAGTAAGCACTTAATAAAATATGCCTGAAATCTCTCTCATATACTGATGGATGTTGCAGACGGAATAGCAAAGAAGACCGACCTAAATTCTCCCATCAGTGAGATGACGCTCTTATAAGAACTTACTTGTTGAACCTATTCAGAGAGAACAATGATTAAAGCTTTGGAATATTATGGCATCGTTCTTCAACATAAACATCAAGTGTGTGGTTTAAGGGCAATTTGGGTGAGCTTAGGGTCTTGCTCATATATTTCCAAAGTACTTAAAGAAAATGCAAATGTAGAACAAGGCTGGTAGAGCAGAAACTATTTCTCGGCCATATCAATTTCTCAAAGTTCATTTCTCCAACTGCTAAAGAGCTCATTGAGCCAACTAAAACTTGAAGCAAAAAAAAGTGGTCCTCCCAAGAGGTACGGTCCTTCAAAAGGCATTTCTGGAGGCAAGTTACTGATTTCTTTAAGGATGGGTGAGGAGAGTGTGGAGAAATGAGCTCCAAAATCTCTTTGGCTCAAGATGAAATAGTCAAGTATGTAAGAGAAATGGCAATAAGCTACTCTTCCTTGTTTTGGAGCAAGCATGCCTTCTTTGCTCACTAACAATCCACCATCGACTGCCACGGTGCTGTTTCATATCAAGATTTCAAAAACCATTACAAGCTGCGTAGGTATTGGAGGCTCAACCAGATGTGATGAAGTTTCCATTGTTTTACTTGGTGCATGGAAAATATTACTAATGGCTGGTGTCAGGGGAGGCTTAACTGACCCCAACTGGCCTAGCTCATCTGGGTGCATTTCTTTAAATCAGAACCTTTAAATACTCTCTCCTGTTATTGCACAAGCCCCCTCTCCCATTTTACGAGATGCTTGACTATATAAAGCTCATTTTAGAAAAAAAGGGGAAATTCCATGACTGCATGAACAGGTGGGCTGGGGGCTGAAAAGAGGAGTGGAATCTCTTTCCTGGAGTCTGAAATGTATTTACAGGTAATTGTTGACTGTCTTCAGGCAGAAAGATAAAAGACTGAAAAATTCCATCCAGTCTGTGTTCTTGCCATTAGCTGCACAAGGATTACAACACTTCACAGACCGAACTGAGTCAAATTTCACCTTCTATTATGATTTCTCTTCACTGTCTCTGACACAGCAGCTGAAAAACAAGAAAGCAGTTAGATTGAAGAAAGAAAGGAGCTTTGAAAAAGACTTCCCTCTGGCATTCAATTCTTACCTTTAATATATATAATTTGTGATTTGAATTTCATCGCATGCATTGATAATCAGATATATCAGAGAAAAATTTGCCTTCTGCAGACATAATGCAGTATAGTTTCCAAAGCAATGCACTACTTAACAGCAGGTATAAATCTATGCTTTTTATTTAAAAGACTTCAGAATGGAGCAGAGCTTTCTGTGTGTTCCTGCCTATGACTTTCATTCATTGCACACGCCCTTTATCACTTTTTATAAACTTAACTTTTTCTCCAACATAAAGTTCACCAAGTCATGGAGTTAAAAATTAGCTCAAAGGAAATACGACTAATAAGAGCTATGTCTTCATCTGAGATCTCTTTGCTGTAATGACTGCTGGAGACCCCTGAGCATCGCAGCGTAGCCTGACTTATAAAAAGATTGTTGATACTTAAAACTTAGCCTTCAAACTCTTAACTTAAAAAGTCAGCCTACAGGCTAGGGAGTTCAGAGTATCCAGTGCCTGCCACACAAGAAGGATGACTTAATGTGCTCTCCACAAGTGAAAAACTAGGTGTGGTGTTGAGCACTTGTAATCCCAGAGCAGGGTAGGTGGAAACATACAGATGCCAAAGGCTCACTGGGCAGCCAACCTAGCTAATATGTTGGCAAGATACAGGTAAAAGTAAGAGTAGTAAGAGTCTGTTTTCAAAGCCACAGTGAGAGTGACTAAGAAAGACACTTTATATTTACTTCCCCCTACTCTGTCTATCTCCTCTCTCTCTCTCTCTCTCTCTCTCTCTCTCTCTCTCTCTCTCTCTCTCTCTCTCTCTCTCTCTTAGTTCTACCTCCCTTGCTTCCTCCCTCCCTCCTCTTCTCTCTCTCTCCCAACATGTGTACACACACACACACACACATTATTTCAAAAGTTAGGCCAAAAAAATGCAGTGCTTACTTCAGAAATGAACAGTGTTTTATTGATCTCCTTACAGAAAACACTTACATGAGCTACTAGCTAAACGGGATTTGATTAAAGGGAATGCTAGATCTTCTTACAACTATGATATAAGTATTCTTTGATCATTTTTTTCAAATATTAAATGAAACCCAGACATACCTGACCCTGGATGCCGGTCTTAAACTACACATATGATACGCATATCATTATCAGAAACTGAACGCTGTAAAGACTGTGCCTCTGTGTGTCAAATAATAGCTCCGTGGAAGCTTTCCTTGTGCGTGCAGAGTCTCCCTTCTGATGTCCAGTTGCTATGTTTGCACTGGCATTTTAGTTGTTTGTCTTAACAATGTGAGTCCTTGCAAACAACTGCTCCTTGCCAAATTGGGGCGTCCCTTAGAGATTCACTTCACTATTATTCAAACTGATAGATCAAGATGGGAAGGAGATAGAATGTCCACCCAGAGAGAAGTATCATCAAGCTGAAAGAATGGAACATCATCACAAGTTACTGCTCTGAACTTCACTGAGTCCTCCAGTCCTGTTTATAAATGAATCAAAAAAAAAAAACAAGGTTTCAGAGCCTGGAATACATTAACACTTAAGGGAATAAATGAATGTTGAATGAAGGAAAGCCTTCCTCTAAAGTACCATGAGCAATTCACAGAACATGCTGCTGTCAGAACTCACGACGGGGCTTCTAATTTGCGTTAATTAAGAAAAGGGAACACTACCCTCAGCATTTCATTGTGTTTATATAGGAAGCCAACCAGCTGATTGTCTGCTGTTGCTGTCACAGCCCTGGAACCACTCAGTTAAACAGTAGGGCACAATTGCATTTTATGAATGAAATACCATTAGTATGAAGCCAGAGTTTTTTTTTTTTTTTCCATGTTTCATTGGCTGTGACCATACAAGGACAAATGACCAAACACAGCACTTTCCAATTTTAAGTTAACCGGTGGTGATCACTTCCATGGTTAGAGTATTTAAAGTCCTTCATTGAAAGCACCAGCTTCTTTGTTTACAAAGCACTTCATTTTGTAAAACAAAGACAACAAAAACATTTGATTCTTAGCATACAGTACCAGCTTCTTATGATCTTACCAGAAGAGATCTTCTTTACAGGTTATCCTAGAATCAAAATGTTGCTAATTTTTTTTTTTTTTTAATAAAGCTGGAGGAAAACCTTGCAAGCCTTTTTCATGTCACAGATTAAAAGGTTGTTCAAGTTTCAATGGCATTGTTGAATGTATGGACCATCTAAGCCGCATTGTGATAACTCTGGTCCTATTGATACATCAATGAATTATGAATCACGATTTGTATGTATGTGTAGATGCACTTGCGTTGGCTATATGTGTGTGCATGTGTGTCTACCTGTGTATGCGTATGTGTGTGCATATGTGTGTATGTGTGTATATGTGTACATGCATGCTGTGCACATGTGTGTGCATATGTGTGTATGTGTGTATCTGTATGAGCATTTGTGTGTGCCTGTGCATGCACATGTGTGTTTGTGTATGTGCATATGTGTATATGTATATCTGTGTGCGTATGTTTGTGTATATCTGTGTGTGCGCATGTGCATGCTCTTGTAGGCAGAGGATAACTTCGGGTTTTATTTCTCAGATTAAACAGGTTTATCTACCTGTTTTAAGAGACATGGTCTCTCACTAGCCTGGAACTCATCTAGTACGCTAGGCTACCTGGCAAGTGAAGCCCAAGAAGAAGTCACCTGTCTTTGCCTCCCTGGTCCTGGGTTTACAGGCAGCCACCTTCACACCTGCCTTTTTTTTTTTTAACATGGTTCCTGGATATCAAATCCAAGTCTTTGTGCTTGCAAGGCAAGCACTTCACAGACTCTGTGTCTCCATCACCTATACATTTTGTTGTTGGTGGTTGCTTTACATAGGGCACCAGGGAACAAACATAGGCTCTCTAAGTGGTCTCCCACTGAGTTGTCTCCAGTCATGGATCACTATAAAAAAAAAATCAAGGGAAAAATTGATTAGTTTTGAAGTAAATCACCCACCACTGGTACCAAAGCTGTCTCGTGCTGAAAATCTGGGGAGAGTTTGTGCTTCATATTATCCTGTTATTAACTGGTTGTAGAAATCTGACAATGACAACCTTCCATACTTTATTTTTACCATAAGAAGTCATAACATTTTTCCTTTTACATAAATTTGTTGCAACCCAAAGACGTATCCATGACTTTGAAGAATTCAGCCATACCTTGCAGAACAATATTCCAGTCAAGAGTGGACCACATAGATCACAAATGTCATGTGAGATTACATCATGGACCAATGCCACTGCCACTGCTGTCTTATTTTAAATACACTCTATGATATCTACAGAGCACTGAAATTTACCAAGGAACTGTCAGCACTGACAAAGGATGCTTGACTTTTTATATTGCTCATTTAATGTCTCTAATGACTCTTCCTCGTGCAGATCAGCACTACAGAAAGTGAAGCCGACCAATGCAAAATCAAGAATTGAAAATCAAGCTGCATCTAAGCATCTTTCACAGGAGAGCAACTGTAAGATTCTTGATGGCCGCATAGACATCAATAGACTTCTGAGTCTATTATGTGTATGTGGGCAATGGAGAGGTGTCCATCTTTCATTTTCAAACACAAGACAGACATTTTCAGTATCCATTGCAATAATAGATAGCTAACACACACTATGTGCAAAGTCTAGCCAGTATTAACATTGGTACTAGGTATTCCTGGGTGACCAAGTATAACCTGCATCTCAACATGTGCCTAAAAAGACCTCCTACCCTCTAAAGCATCAACATTCCTTGTGTTTGTGTGTGTGTGTGTGTGTGTGTGTGTGTGTAACAATAATTCAAGTTTTCAAAGTAGTAATATACAAGATCTATTTTTTACAGCCCATTATAGACTATCCTTCTATACATATTTCTTTCAGTAACTATCATTTGCATCTCTATTGATTCTTGGCAGAGTTCGCTCCATTAATTTCTCTCCAAGTTTATCTCCAATAATGGCTGTATTCCATTTCAGATTTTATAAATGTCACAATTTACCAAGACGATCACTCCTTACCTGCAGTCTTAGCACAATGAGTGATGGTGGTCCATTTATTATCTAAACTTTATAGTTTAAACAATAAGCCATGTGATCACTACACATACGGGCAAAATTTCATCTTAAAACTGCAAAGCTAATTACACCATTTCCTGACCAAAAGCTCTACCAGTTTCTGCCAGTACCTAGGAAAAAAAAAAAAAAAAAAAAGGAGAACCCATTGACCTGATTTTTAAAGCCATGCACAGCCTTTCTAGACTTTGTCTTACTTGCCAGGCTCGTCTTGGGTAAATCTTTGAGCCGCCTCACTTTCGAGGATGCTAAACTCATGCTGTGATCATCCTCATCTTTGTTTATTGTAATTTCTTAGCTAATTGTTTATCCCACAGAGTTTAAACTCAGAATGCAAGAATGCTGTTCAATTGCTCAGCAGTATCCTCTCTGCACACAGTGTGTGTTAGTCAGTCAAATACTTCAGTCAGGGCGGAAACTTACACTTAACTTGTAAGCATGAACTGTGAGTCAAAATCTGAGATGGTATCCTGAAAGATATGGCTTGTTTGGGCAAATTTGGATAGAAACTTTGGATGCTGATTATAGGCAAAAATGAAGTTTATTAATAAGATCCTCTGGGAAATGAAAAATGGAAGCCTTCAATATTTGTTTCCTCTTCCATTGTTATAGATACTCATCATAACTATGCCATCAGTAGACAGAAACTAACAATAGTACTCTCTGCCTATACCACAAATACTACATCAACACCCATTATTTTGATGCTACATGATACAGCTGCATGCTAACTTAATAAGGGACCAGAGAGACTTCATCCAGCAACTGACAGGAACAGATTCAAAGTACCACAGATAATCTCTGGGCAGAGTTTGGGGAGTCTTGTGGAAGAAGGGGAGGAAGGATTGAAGGAACCAGATGTGTCAGGGACAGAGGAAAACAGGATACACAGAATCAATTGACCTTGACAGGAACTCATGGGAACTTGCAGAGATCAGGGAGCCTGTGGGGATCTGACTTAGGTCCTCTGCATGTATGTTACGGCCGAGTAGCTTGGTGTTCCCGTGGAAATTCTAACAGTGGGAGCAGGGACTGTACCTGATTTTTTTTTTTATCTACTTATGGGACATTTTTCCTCCCAAGACAACTGGGTTGATAGACCTGGGGAAGGAGGGAGGTATTGGGGAGGGGTCAAAGAAAAAGCTGGTGGGAGGAGAAGGAGGGGAAAATGCAATCTGGATGTAATATATGAAAAAATAAATTTTTTTCTTTTAGGAACTTCATAAAAAGAAACTATAGGAGATAATGAAAACTTCCACTTGCCCTGTAAGCATTCTGTCTTAGTTTAGTTTCTTGTTGCTGTGATAAAAATAATTGAAAGCAACTTAAGAGAGAAAGAGTTCAATTATTTCACAAATCCAGGTTACAGTCCATCAATGTGGGGAAGTCAAGGCAGCTGGAATGTAAAGCAGCTACATCAACACATTACATCAATAGTCTAAGAGCAGAGAGCAAGAGATGGATGCATACTTGCCAGTGCTTAGCTCACTTTCCAACTCATACATTCCAGGAGCCCTTGCTAAGGGAATGGTGCCACCTAAAGTGGACAGTTCATCCAGGCTACATTAGAAATATATATGTATGTACATATATTCATGCAATAACAATTAATTTTTTTAAAAGGCCATAAGTTTGAAAGAAAGCAAGAAGGGGTATATACGTATATACAAGAATTTGGAGGGAGGAAAGGGAAGGAAAATGTAGTAATTATATTATAATCTCAAAAAACAAAGACATTATGTGCTCCATGAGAAATGCCAGAAGGTTTATCTCTGATTTATCTCTACTATGGTGCTGATGAGATCATATTTACTCCATTTATTTTCAGACATTTATTCAAACTCTGTTTTGGCCAGGGGCCCTGTAACCTGACAGTAAGCTAAGCCTTTCTCTTCCCAGTATTAATCATTCATAACCCTGCACTCCTATGACAGCTCATGTATTTCTGGTTACACACGTAAACATTTCTCGTAAAAGAACAGCAATAACAAAAAGATCTATGTGCACATTTCCTTCCTGAAGCATCTGCCTGACTGACCAAGGCACTGGGAAGGGTCAGTTTTGAAAGGCTGCTTCTCTCTAACACCAATCCCCTTAGATTATTTCAGTTGATTATCTATCATTTTCAAGCACCCAAGGGAGCCCATAAAGAAGATAGTATGCTGAGGTGAGCTGCATTTCAACAGAAGAATAATATATAATCTGTTTTTTATTCGATATTTTTTTGTATTCGATATTTCCCTCACATGAATTACTACAATAACAAAACAATCATCCTTGGTAGTACTGAGGCCCAGAGTTACCTATGTATAATTCCTATGTAGGAATTATAGCACTATTAACCAAAAAAAAAAAAAAAAAAAAAAAGCAAAAAAGATCCTTTCTAAGCTTTTGAGAAAACTGGAAAAAAATGCCTTCATTTTGGATATAGAATTCATCTACAAATAATTTACCGAGAAAAAAAAAACAGTCTGGCGTGTTTAAGAGTATTTATGAAATACTTCAACATCACTAATGCCTATTTCCAGACCATGTCCATAAGTCTCAAAATATAGAGAAGTACCATTACCATGTGTGGTAGTTTTTACTTTTTCCATCCCTTTCTGCTATCAAATATGGATTTATTTTCTGCCTCAAAGGTTGTCTTGTTGGATACTTTCCACCAGTGAACTCATGTAATAGTTTGACCCTCTGTACCTATCTTTTTTCATTTAGCGTAATATTGTCAAAATCAGGTACAGTCCCCACTCTCACTGTTAGAATTTCCACTTTAAAGCATGTGTCAATAGTTCGTTATTTTTAATCACTAAATGATATTCTGTTATATGGATATATCACATTTGTTTTTCCATTTATTCACTGATGAGCGTTTAGATTGGTGATTTCCTTATTAAGGATACTATGACTAATGATGGTATAAGTATTTGTGCACATTTTTAAAATATACACATCCATTCAGTTTCTTGGGGGTTTACAGCATGGAGAAATATAATTAAGTGAGATAATGACTTTATGTTTCATTTTTGAGAACATGCTGAAGTTCTTTCCATAGAAGTTACATTATTTTACATTTCTACAAACAATCTTTAAATATAGTAATTTGTTCTTTCTTTAGCAATGCTACTTTTAGTTTATAATTATCCTGGTGGTTTTGAAAAGATATTTTATTGTGGTTTTCATGTAAATTAATGTTTTCTAATGAAAACAGTGTTGAGCTATTTTCTATTATTTTATTAAACATTCAAATATCTTGTCTTTTGGGCCCTCTATTCAAAGTTATGTTCATTTTTTCTATTCATTAATTAGAATTTATAATTTTATTCTTATAATACAGTTTTAAATTTTTGAGACTTTATACACACATACAAAGTATTGTGAGTATGTCCACTTCCTTCACCCCTTACTTCATCCCCCAACTCCTTCCAAATACACAGTTCGTCCCTCCCAACTTCTTGTCATCCCGACACCCCTTCCTTCTCTCTTTTTAATGTTCTACTGCAGTGGTTCTCAACCTGTGGGTCACAACCATTTTTTCAGGGTCAAATGACTCTTTTACAGGTGTTGCCTAAGACTATCAGAAAAAAAAAAAAAAAAAAGAAAAAAAAAAAGAAATGATCTTTACATTGTGATTCTTAACAGCAGCAAGATGTGTCTTAGATAGGCCACCACGACTACTATGAGTTTGTCAACGCTCTAGTCTTATCCTGTACAGAAAATTCTGTTTCAGGCTGGCTTTCCCTGACCTTTGGGTTTTATAATTCTCCCACCCTCTTTTCTGTGAGGCAATATGAGCCTTAGGGGAAGCCTTTTATTTCTAACTTATAAGGTTTCTTTATAGACTAGGCTAGCCTCAAATTTACAGAGGTCCACCTGCCTCTGCCTCTCAAGTCCTAGAATTATAGGCATGCACCACCAGGACAATCTCCAATGAATTACTCCCTTCAGATTTCAAGGAATCCCACAGAAGGGGAAGCAGAAAATTGTAAGGGCCAAAGGGGATGGAGGACCCCAGAACAAGGCCCTCTGAATTAACTAAGCAAGACTAATATGGGTCTGGAATACAGCTTCCTTCCTGCCACACCTAGATGTCTCTTCTCATATTTGTGACTCGTAATTATTTTCTCTTGCTATATAGATTGCTTTTTCACTGCTTTCGGGTTACTCTTTAAAGCATGAAGTCTTCAATTTTATTAAGTCCAACTTATTTGTTATGGCCAACCATATTTTTGCTGTCACATATAAGAAAGAAAAGTAGGAGCAAAGGTCCACAGTTAAGAGCACTGGTTGCTCCTCAGAAGACCCAGGTATCATTGCCAGCAGCCACAGGCAGGAAGGCAGACAGGAATGGCATTAGAGCAATAGCTGAGAACTTATGCCTGGATCCTCAGGCAGGAGGCAGAGAGTACAATGGAGACAGGGCCTAGAATGGGCTTTTGAAGCTGACCCCCTGTGATACCCCTCTTCCATAAAGGCCATGCCTTCTAATTCTTCCTAAATACGCCACCAGTTGGGAGCCAAGCAAGCATTCAAGTACTGAGCCTACAGGAATCTTTCTCATTCAAATCATCACTGATATCAACTTTATACCATAAATGAAGGGAATTAATTGGGAGCTATAAACTTTATTTCACTGATCCAAATCTTTGTTCTTATGATATACAAACTGTCTAGATTATGGAGTGAAGTGGGCTTTGGAATTAGGAAGTTCTATTTCTACATCTTTATTCTCTTTCTTCAAGATATTTGGCTATTGTAGGTTCTTTGTATTCCCACTGAAGTTGCGAGATTAATATATGCTTCTAAAAGAAAAAATGTAGCTGTGATTTTCAATGAAGATTGTATTTTATTTATAGATAGATTTCATGTTTTGCCATCTTACTAATTAAATATGCCCATGTATTATTAAATAAGATAATTTTCCATGGTTTTGATATCTTTTTTTTTTTTTTTCAAAAGTGTGGTGGTTTGAATGTGCTTGACCCATGGAAAGTGGAACTATTAAGAGGTGTTGTCTTGGTGGAATAGGTATAGGCTTGTTTGATGAAGTGTGTCACTGTATAAGATGGTTTTCAGGGCTCCTAGTGTTCAAGCTCCACCTAGTGTGGTAGCAACCCCAATCCTGGTACCAATTTCTGTCTTAGTTATGGTTTCATTGCTGTGAAGAGACAACATGACCAAGGCAACACTTATAAAGGAAACATTTAATTGGGGTTGGCTTACAGTTTCAGAGGCTCACACCTTATTATCATGGCAGGAAACATGGCAGTATGAAGGTAGACAGAGTGCTGCAGGAGCCAGTGGCTCTCTCCCTGACTGTTTTATGATCAAGATAGAGAACTCAGCTCCTCCAGCACCAAGTCTGCCTGACTGATGCCAGGCTTCCCACCATGATGATAATGGACTGAACCTCTGAAACTGTAAGCCAGACCCAACTAAATGTTGTCCTTTATAAGAGTTACCTTGGTCATGGTGTCTCTTCACAGAAAGAAAGAAAGAAAGAAAGAAAGAAAGAAAGAAAGAAAGAAAGAAAGAAAGAAAGAAAGAAAGAAAGAGAGAGAAAGAAAAAAAGAAAGAAAGGTCAGACCAAAAGACTATTTTATGTGGTAACCAATGGTTTCTGGTATGTATTGTTTTCTTCATATAAAAGCTTTTCTGCAATGAACTCAGCCAAAAATCAGACAGCTATACCACATGTCCTCAGAGTGGAAATATTGTTAAGAGCCAGAAGTCTGGGGTGACTAGACTGAAACAGTGTCATCTGTGCATGACAGATCTACAACCCTCATCTACTGCTCTCTTAAACTTATTGCATGGTTGCCTGCATAGGACCTACACAGGATCAAAATAAATATCTCAACAGATGGAAGAAGGGATCCTGAGTCTCCACCCATAACCTATTTGCAGTTAATGCCTTTAGGGGAAGGGGAGTAGGTGTTCTAGCATGTAGCCCCTAGTGAGGTGACATGTTCTAGTGACTGGCCCGACATCTATAAGCATAGGAGTAGCACTTATTTGACTCTGTGGTATATTTATGAATAGAGAGAAAGAGGAAGTTGAATTGCAAAGGAATATCCAGGGGAGGTGGAAAGAAGAAGTGCTCGGGGAAGGGAGGTTGAAAATTGCAGATCAAACTTTGATATGCATGTAATTGCAGAAACAGTCAACAAACAACCTGGCAAGCTATTCTACAACATATAAAAAGGATCATATGAAAACTGCAACTGAGATTTATCCCAAGTACTCAAGGGGTTTACCACATAAAGATCAAACCATGGAGTATATCACACTAACAGAATGAAGGGATGGAGTGGAAATCCTGAAATGAAAAAGTAGAGTAGATAAAGAAATAGAATGAGAAAACAAAGCTGTTTTAATCAGGATAGTGAGTGTCATTCTCTCTGAGAAGACAGAGAGGCCTGATTCATTATGATTTTATGCAAGACTGGCCCAAGCATAAGGAGAAACCATCACAAAGGCTAAGAATTAAACCTGTTCTTTTGTGTCACACTGGAGGTAAAAATTTCTTTCCGGAATGAGAGAGGACCTAATCCTTAGGTTGTGCATTTTATTAGGTTTTTTTTTTTTTTTTTTTTTTTTTTTTTTTTTTTTTTTTTTTTTTCATCTGAACATTTACTGCTGAAAAAGCAGCTAAGACAGCATAAACTTTCTCTAAGATATGAAAATAGCTTTGTTCCTGGAAAGTTCTCTAAAATCTAGTAGGAGATTGTGTTCTTGAGAATCATTTTAGATCCTGTCCTAGTTAGCATTTAATAGTCAATTTGGCACAACTTAGAATCACCAGAACAGCCTCTCAATTGAGTAATTTTCTTCATCAGGTTGAGATAGGCTTGTCTATAACAGATTTTCTTGATTATTAGTTAATTTTGGTGAACCCTGCCCACTGTGAGCAGTACCATTCCCTAGGTTCTGTGCTATATAAAAAAGCTAGCTAAATGTGACTCTCTGTGCACGTCAACAAGTAGTGTTTCTCCATGGTTTCTGCTTTAAATCCCTGCTTGAGTTGTTATCCTCTTTTCTCAATGATAGCCTGTGACCTGAAAGTATAAGGCAAGTACACGCTTCCCTCCTCACAGTTGTTTTTGATCAGAGTATTTTATCACAGCAACAAAGAGAAAACAAAAACACATTGGTCCATAAAATTAGCACTATAATTTAGCAATATAATTATACTTAATAATTTTTAAAATTTCACTTGATTGAGCTTTACTAAGGTTAATATAACCAAATAACGCTTAAACAGAAGCATTTAACAAATTCATTATTATTAAAAAAAAAAATAAATCATTTCCTCTCTCATACATCCCAGTAAAGATGTAGCCAATTTCATAGATTGGAAAATATATAGCTAAACTTTCTCAGGAAGAATAGAATAAAGCATGCTTCTAAATCCAACTGCTGAGGATTTAAAACCAAATCAGACCTTTGGGAGTTCAAGCTCACCTATTTTCATAAAATGCAACTTCCTATTTTTAGAGGATAAAAGACTTTGAAAGTTGCAAGGAAATGGTTCAAAAGGCACCCAACACATCAAATAACTTTAACAAATCCTGTTTGATGAGTTAAGTGTAAAGGAAGCGGGCACATATGGATTGTGTTTCCTTTAAAATACACACAGGTTTAATAGAAAAGAAGAATTTAAAAAAAAAATAGCTGACCCAGTATAGTTCTGGTTTTCGAACCTAAAGCTTTTGGAAGTCAACTCTTGGTGATTAATGAACTTCAAAGCCAGTCGGCCCTTTCTGCAGTTCAATTCAGTTTCTGCTAGATTATTGACAATTCTTCTTGTCACAAACACTACCTTGTAGGAACTAAGAGAGAAAATATCTTAAAAACTTGACAAGCTTGGACTTGTCTATAAAAGTTAGAACATCTTGAAGCCTATTGTCAGAAAGTTCATGTTTCTTGGTCCATATTCCTGGCATCCACAGCACTCTTAGTGTGGTCTGTGGTCATCTTAAGTCATAGCTCTAAAAAAAAAATACATCTTCCCCCCCTTCCTTCCCAGGACTACTACTATCATACCACACCCCACACACACCAAAAAAAAAAAAAAAAAAAAAAAAAGGCGGGGGGCAGCCAGTGCTGGAGGAGGAGAAAAGCAGCAAAGCTTCTAAAATGGTCCTTCAGCAATTGTTAAAATTGAACTCGTTTAGGAAATAAGAAGGCTGATAAATCACATTCCCAGGCTTAAATTACTATGTCATTCCTGGTGATACAATGAGGCTTTTTACATAGCATTGTGTCCTAGGAAATGACAATTCCAGACAAGGAGCTAGAGCCCAGGCTCCCTAGCTAGACTCAGTGGCTAAGCATTAGTCAGAGGAGATCCGGATTCGGTGAGTCAAGCCTTCTGATTGCCTCAGGAAGTTGTCTTAACCATTACCCCAAGTCTCCTTAGGCTCATATACATGCAAGCTCCCAAATACTGCAAAATGATGCCAAGTGGTGACTGTAATGTTGGGTCTCAGGAGATCTCTACAGTGGCAGCTCAAAGCTTCCTTAACTGAGTTTGCTATGCAGAACCTGTCTCCTTTGTGATGATAATTTGAGACAGTGCTACAGCAGAAACCGTCCCAGTTTCTTGAGTGCTGAAAATGCTTCCTTTTAAGGGTACAAACTACTTTCACTTCCACTACCGCAATGCTAATTCTGATTTCTACCCATCCCCTGAAGGGAGACTTTCTAGTCTAACAACTAAAAAGCAAACTAAGCCTGTCATCTTCCACTAGCCCTTTCTCTCCCAGCACACAGTAACCTAACTACTTAACCCATCAGTCATATTCCCCTGAACATGGTTCAGTCATATTGAAATAGAAGGGCAACTGTTGCATGATCAATTATAAAAAAACAAGCAGTGATAATAAAAAGGGAATTTATATGTGGTTGAAGGTTGAACAGACCAAGCCACTCTTTACAGGGCTCTTGGCATGCATGGTGAAGTCTTGAGTTATTCGTTGTTGCTGTTGTCCACGTACTGCCTAAATCTTGTCATCCAAACTTCTGACTTTCAGGATTTCTACTTGGACGTCAGTGACCGGGATCAACGAAAAGCTTTCTGTATATTTGAAGATTATGAAATATCTTATAGCTTACTAAAGTTACTTGTCTTGGCTCAGTTCTCTAGACCACAGCCTTTCTCGTTACTTAGTTTTGCCCTGTTCATCCCTAGTCTGTAATTTCTCTCATTGGAAGATGTTTCATCAGATTCCCACACCTTCACACCAACCTTTGGGACTTTGAATGTACAGTTCCCTCTGTCTGTCATGCTTTGGGCTGTGATGCATATAGCAAACATGTGCTTCCACGCTCCTCCTTGTGCATTATGCAGTTGCCAAATCAATTCCCCCCTCTCCTCAGACCCCTTCTCTCTCTTTTTTTTTTCCCTCCACTGGACTTTTCTTACTAGATGTCTCATTTCTTACTAGATATTTCATTCCTTACTAGATGTTTCATCTTACTAGATGGTACATTGTTGACAGGTCAAACTAACTATTGTTCTACATTCAAACATACACTAACAAGCAGTTGTCTTTTTTTTTTTTTTTTTTTTTCATTTTTTGTATGTTTCTCATATGTGGAGGTTCCTGCCTGCTACAACACTGACCTGCATGGCAAGATGTGCCCACTAGGCCAGAAGTGGTGACATGACAGTCATGGGGTCAAATAACTGCTTTCTGATTGTATTTGAGCCTTGCTCCACAGGAGAGATTTTATGTCCGGCACTATCGACATAATCAACGGCTCATGACTAGGAATATCATGGGCCCTAGGGGGAGCCTTCTGTTGCTGTGGTATTATATAGTCATAGTGTCAATAGGCCTTCGAAATATTTATGTTTTTACCCATAGATTTTTGTTGCCTTCAGTTTAGACAGAGAAGCGTTAACAGTGGCTAACAGTTTAATGCAGAAACTTCTATCTAATCAAAATGCCAAGTATATGTATCTGTCATTGCTCAGCTGTGGATGAATCGTATCGTTTAATGCTTTCCTCCCATTGAGGCTCAGGAAAGATCTTGGAAGAGAAGGCTGAAAGAATGTAGAAGCTGGTGGATGAGGAGGAAAGCTGTGAAATGCTGACTACTAGACCTAACGTGGTAGTAGGACCCATCAATTCACAACAGCGTTAATGACATGCATAAGACCTGCATAATACCAGAAGCCAGCAAAACACCAACATGAATGTGGGTTGGGCTCCCAAGGTCCTTCCTTGGTGATAAGATCTGGAATAGTAGATAGATGCTAAGGCAGGGAGACTCACTCGCCGTTGGGATCCCTATGCTTCAGTGGATAGCCCCACAGTCTTGTGCCTATAGGCAGTACTAACTAGACTTTTCTGGTTAGGAATTAGAACCAGATAATGAGACAAATTAAGAAGCCAGATGACCATCAAAGTAGCAAATTAACATGTTTCCTAAACTTTCATGCTTGTGGCATGTGTGTTACACTAAACACAACGATAGTACAGACATCTAATCTTAGCCACCTCAGCCCATCTACAAATAAATGTATCGGGAAGAGTATTCTCTGTACAGATCACATGCCAGAGAAAAGTTTTAATGTTTTGTTGAAGAGCTCAAGAGAATGAAGCACAAAAAATACAGTTATAAATATAAACACTAACCTTTAATGTTTATTATGGGATTACTTTCATAAGAGGCTCTTAGCAAGTCATTGAATACAACTTTGATGTTTTGTCATTCTGATGCCCTTGAAATAACATGCAGGATCATTGTGCTACTCACTCACATAGAAAAGAGATTCTCTTATCACGTCAGATGTATCATGTGCGCTATGAAAACAGAGCTCTGGGACTTGCAGGCAGTCTGCAAGGGAACAGGCAAATAAGTAGCCATCTCTAAGGTGGAACTCAGAGCTTTAAAAACAGATCATGTCTCAGTATAATTCCTTCTCCCACACTTTCATGCAGGTTACAATGCAGGACAAGCTAGTGACATGTCTTTGATCTTAAAACATATCTTGGGCTTTGTATACCCTCAAGCAATTATTGTTAATAATGCTAATACATAAGAAAGAAAATGCCATTTTACTTCCTTTCAGTTACAGTTCTAAATAATAATAATTGTAAGTGTGAGATGATGCTGTGTGCTAGGCAGCAGAGAGAGGGAGAAAGAAAAAGAAAGGAAAAAAATACATAAATAGTAAAGAAAATATTTAGTATATAATAATAAAAATAAAAGCATGCAATGTGCATTTAAGTGCATCTATGTACAAGTAAAGTGCATCTATGTATAAGTAAAACCAGAACATTCATGTATCTCCATTTTATAGATGAGAACACATCTTTATAGAAAAACTTGACCCAAAGTCAGAGCTCTCTCTTGTGGTCCTCTCACTTAAACCTGGCCTTCCTGGTTTCATAATTCATGTTCATATCATTATGAGCTAATATCCTTGTCATTTTAGAAATATATAGTCTCATTAAAACTTAAGCATATTAGTCTTTTTTAAGTTTTATATTCCTTAATTTTTTTATCACACATTAGCACAAGCTTAAGTAAGCCAAATCTACTCACCATATCAGCCAACTTCGCTTTTACTATTGATATCTTATTGATTAAGAAGACTATTACATGTGCCTTTGTTATTGATAGTATTATTTTTTTTTTTTGAGAAACAAAAATTTACTCTCAAAAATACCCTTTAGCAATCTGGTAACATGGGCACATCTTCACATAGTTTGTAAAATTGATGGATTATAACTGTTAGCCAGTATAAATAATCTTGGTCTTTCCACTCTGACTAGTTTTCTTAATTGCTGTTTGAGTGACCATAGACATTTTGATCATCTAAATGAGAATACTAAATCAAAATATGTTTATGTAGGTCAGTGAGTCCCCACAGATACTTTACAGATATGCTCATATGTAATGAACTGGTTGTTAGATACCCTGCATAAGGGTGAGCTCTGAGAAAATCCATATATTCATGCTGCTGAAAATGATATTATCTCATGAGGACTATGGATATAGAGGGTGTAGAGACAAATGTAGGCATTCCAAATTACATAACTCACACATGAAATAAAACTTGGTAAACATAAAACAAGTCCAAAATGCATGTGCTTTGTTAACAGTTGGGAAACTAGAATGAAGTTACATATAGCAATAGCAATTATTAAGTATTTTTTTTCCCAAACAGAATATAGCATTCACTGGCAACTTCTTTTTCTTGATGTGATAATTAAGGAATGGGAAAAGAATGAGCTGAAAGAATGATTCAGAAAGCCATTGAAAACTAATGGAACCATCAAAGGCTAGATTAGCTCAAATCCTGAAGAAGAACTGGCAAAAGATTTTCTTTTTCCCTGTGAGAGAACCAACCTGTCTGGGCAATGGCTGAGGACCAGTTCGGGCACTGTTGGAATGACTCTTATGCAGAAAATTGAAGCTGAATGTGTTTTTGGAAAGACACACAGACTAACCCAACATATGAAGATCAAAGAAGCTCAAATATGTGACAGCATAGGATACTACTTGGCTCATAAAGCCATGCTAGATATAGAATTTTCATGTGTTCATGGTTCATAGGAGACAGAAATACTTTGGTAAACACAAATAGGTGTCATTTTTTTTTTAATGTGTAGACTATTATAAAGTTCATTTAAGGCATTTGAAAAGATTTGAATTTCACTACAAAACAATCAAAACTCCTTTAAGGCTGTCACTCAAAACCTAGAGATAGCCATTGACAAAGAGGAGGGGAAAGGTCCACTGGTTTCCAGGTACTTAGAATAAAAGATCTTATGGCCACAAGTTTATCCCTCATCTCTTCCTTAAATTATAAATGTTAAAGACCAATGAGGATGAAGAGTAATTAGCCAGCCCTGCTCCAACCAGACCATAATACCCGAAGATCCAAAAGAAGAGTGCCCACAAATTCCTAGATCAATTGTGCAACCCAGCCCTGACCAACTTCAATTTATGCTACATGAAGAAGCAATTATAACTAATGTTCAAAGCTCTTAATTTGAAATAAAATTAAAATTTAAAGACAAAGAAATGGATAACTAATAGTCAAAAGAAACACTAAGCAAAAAAAAAGTCAATATGTTTTCAGACACTGGAATTTACAGATAAGGATATTAAGTACAATTATAACTTGTAGAGAAATTTAATCAAAATGGAGGAAATGATGTTCAAAGTAAATAAATAGCTAAGAAGATGGAGAATTGAAAAAATAACCTACATCTATAAAATATCAAATATACACTTTAAAATGAATTTTAAAAAGCAATATCTGACAAAAAATAAGAGCCCATTAAAACTATCTGAACAACTTAAAGACAGTAAAAAAATAAAAAGATTAACAGACTCAAAGATTTGCAGACTTTCTTTGTGGGGAAACTTAGAAGCAACAAAAGATATTTTAAAAAATTACATAGAAGACATGTAAGTTTTAACATGTGAAGTTCTAATTCCCAGAAAAGAATTCTGATGGATTCAGGATTAATTTGAAGAAATAATGATGAACTTATTAAAATTGATGGAAAAGATTATAAATTCTTAAATTCAGAAAACCTCAAGGAAAACTCTCCATTACACATATAAACATACACACACATACAAAGAGACACACACAGAGAGAAAGAGACAGAGAGACAGAGAGAGAGAAAGGGCAAGAGAGAGAGAGACAGAGAGACAGAGAGAGAGAAAGGGCAAGAGAGAGAGAGAGACAGAGACTGAGAGAGAGCAAGAGAGAGAGAGACAGAGAGCAAAGACAAGTTGTGCCTGGAACACAGACCTATCATCCTGGCTATTTAGGAGACTGAGGCAGGGGAATCATAAGATGTGTCTGAGCTAGAGAGGAAGTTTAAGGCCAGCCTATGCAACTTTGTGAGACCTGTCTGAAAAACTAGAAGGAAAGAAGGAAGGAAGGAAGGAAGGGAGGGAGGGAGGGAGGGGAGGGAGGGAGGGAGAGGAGGGAGGGAGGGGAGGGAGGGAGGAAGGAAGGAAGGAAGGAAGGAAGGAAGGAAGGAAGGAAGGAAGGAAGATAAATTTGAAAGTAAAAGAAAACGCTAGAGACATGTCAGAGAGATAAGGCTTGTCTAGGATGTGGGAGCCCTTGGTTCAATCCCCAGTACTTCATTTTTAAAAAATTAAATTGCCCAGCAAGGTGACTCAGAAGATAAAAGTCGTTGTCATACAAGCCCAACAAACTGAGTCTGATTCCTGGAATACACATAGAGATGGAAAGAAAGAATTGACTCTACAAATTTGTCCTCTAATCTCCACATGTGTACCTTGGCACGTGCATGCCCACACTAACACATGCAATTCAAACACAGTAATAGTAAATAAAATGTTTTATGCATCTTTTAAAAAAAATTAAAGAAATTAAAGCATCCAAAGAAATAATCATTCTTGGCTATAAGAAAGAAGACCCTCTCTAAGCCACAGAGCAACACTGGAGCATTTACAAAAAAAATGATAAAAAAAAAAAAAATACATGCACATGATGAAAAAAATCTAAAACATAGAATTTTGAGATTAATAACGGTGGAGATGTGCATTGAATGCAGCCCACAACAGAACACAAACCAAAGTAAGTGCCCCAAGCCAAGGGAAAAGGACTCAAAATTAACGCCCAGGACAGCAACAAAGAATAAGCAACACAAGAAAACCGTGATGGTTTGGATAAGTAAAAGGGCGTGTCTGATTGCTTCAAACAAAAATAATTATGGCTTCTGAGAAACACAATGTATGTAGACACTAAAATAACATAAAAAGAAACAGGAGGAGGCAGAATACATTGTTTGGCATCAAACAGATGTGTCTTGCCAAAATACACCTCAGCATGAAAACTAGAAAAGGAAGGGGGAAATGAAAAGAGGGTGGAAGAGAAGAGGGATGGGGGGCGAAGGAAGTGGAGAGGAGAAATTTGTTCATTTGTTGAGTCGGGACTCAATCTGAACCATATGTACCTCTACGTTAGCTCATATTCTCCTGATAAAATTGCCAGTTTTGTCTTCAATTCTGTCTGCTCCTCAATATTTCCATGACCTCCTGTTTGCTGATCTCATGCATTATTTATTTGGTCAGAATCACTCAGGAAGATAAGGGATTTTGACAGAAGGGAAGCTCTAGAGTCTCAGTGTTCAGTCACTGAGATGTGGAGAGAAAGAGGGGTAATTGGTTCTAAAATAATGCTACTTACTATTTTCAGATTATACTAATCATGCAAAAGGTTTTGCTTTTAAAATATATGGTAAAGTAGCTTTCCATAACTTGTGGTAATTTGTAAATAATAAAAAAATTTCACCATTTTTTAAGAGTTTATATAGCCCAGGCTAGCTTCAAGCTTGCTGTATAGCTAAGAATGATCTGATCTTCTGATCCCCTGCCTCTACTTCCTGAGTGCCAGAATTCAAGGCTTTTACATGACTCAAGGGATGAAACCCAGGGTTCCATGAACACCAAGCAAACATGCTACCAATTAACTCACAACCCGACCCCTATTTGTTCCCTCTTATGTGTGCCGCGCCAACCCTGACCAGCAGGAATTAAGACACGGAACAACCGGTTCCTTCTCACGGCAGTTTACTTAGGATGCTTAGCAGTTGGTAGTCAAGATGGAGAGCCCTCGATCCCTTCCTGGGCGCAGCTTATAAACCCTGCCAGGAGCCCATGAACTCATGCCACGTATCATCTCTCCATAGGCTCGTGACGCTTGCGTAAGATCAGGCCACCTTGAAGCACAGCCTTCACACCTAATAAGGACTTGTTTATCACTCGGCCCTCGGGTGGCCATCGCCATCTTGGGGCGAGGTTCTTATGGTGCCTAACACTTATGCTCAGTTTCCTGAAAGCAATTAGTAACAAAAAGACATAAAGTAGGCTTAGATTTCAGAGCAACGGCCTGGGTTTAAAGCTCTTCCTCACAGTGAGTGAGGCTCACATCTCTTCCTGCACAAGGAGACACAATGGCCTTGGCTCCATAAGGTGACAAGGAGGATTGACTGCAATCATTTGAAGCATTCCCTATTTATAATTATTAAGTATGGAGTATTGCACTTTTCTCTGCTTGAAATATTATTTTTATAATAGTTCCAACCTAGTAGTGTTTTGAATTTACTGGTAAATGAAAACAATTCTAAAGTGCATTATTTTTTCTTAATTCTCACTAGCAGAGACTTTTGCTTGTTTTAGGAAGATTTTGGTCATAACATCAGATGCTCAGTCTTTATCTGATTACAATATTCACTGGAAAAAAATCTCTGAGGTTCTTCTTTATTGATAACAATAAAATACTTCAGGCTTCATTACTTAAATATATGACATGATCTGTTAAAAATGTGTTTGAGCCAAACTACTTAAAATGCAGCATGTGTCTCAATAGTTGCATGATAGTAGATGAGTATGTGTGTGTGTCAGTGCGTGTATGCATGTGTGTGCACGTGCGTGCGTGCATGTGTACATATATGCATGTGCATGTATGTGCATGTGTTTGTGCGTGTGCCTATACATATGGGTAAATATGCACAGAGGACAGAGATTAATATCTAGTGTTTGCCATGACCCTGGTCTACTTTATTTTTAAGGAAAGAGTTTCTCACCGACTCTGTAGCTCACTGACTGGCTAGTCAATCACACCAGTCAGCAAGCTGTAGGGACCGTCTTGTCTCTACCTCCTGAAATTCCAGGTTTGCCAGCACATCCCCTTGGACCCAGCTTTCTACATGGGTGACAAGGATCCCAATATAGATCCTTAGACTTTTGTGGCAAGCATTATAATGACAGCATCATCTCCAGACCCATTTGTGATTTTTTTTTAAAAAAGGATTAGAGGGCAAAAGGTAAAGCTCAATGAAGAAATGTTGTTGTGGTAAATCTCCAACCCAAATATGACCGGTCAAAGAAAACACAACTCAATAATTATGAATATAAACTGCACGCCTAGATTGGGCAGATTTACCATTACACTACTCTATTCCCCAGCTTACAACTTGTGGTTTTCCCAGGCCACATGCTTCGTGCTTTTCTTCCATTGTCCTTAAACTTCTTCCTCTTCTGTCACCTTCCTCTCCCCTTTCCCCCAACCTTGTTTCCCCACCTCCCCTTCGGGTTCACAGGAAGTCAGCTGTGTACTGATTCACTCCTCCTCTGCAACCCCTCCCAGGAAAGCAGAATTAGCATCAAACGACAAAGCCAGGGCTAGCCACAACAGAATGTGGGCCAAATACACAAAGCCCTGGTTCAATCCTTAGCACCAAGGGAGAAACAAGAGGATCTAGCTGGTATTTTGCATGAAAACCATGAGGATTCATCTTGTTACTTTGTGATGTTAGTGTTTCTTCAGATGATGTCATCATATCTCCCCTTATACCAACAGTCCAGGGTTATCATCATTTGGGATGAAAAGTTGCATATAGTCTTATATATAAATAAACACCTCACAGAGCTCAAATTTACTGGTAGATTAGATTAGGATGTCAAGAAATAAGAGAAAGGAAGAAAAAGAAAGACCAATAAAAGGTGTACTGCCAGCATAATTTTTTGCAATCTACTTTTAATAAAGGTTCAATCTCTCCTTTAGCCCAGCAGAAGTGGTGGAAGAGAAAAGTTATTAGGATCTGGAGGAAGTGGACCTGTTCAGTAGTAGTTTGACGGCAAGCTCAATCTTCTTTCTCAGAAGTTCAGTCTGGTAGCAAACACCAAATACAACCCAGCAGCTGCAGAGCAGTCCTCCAGGCAGGCAGACACCAGGCATGAACCAGCAGCTGTAGTTCAGTCCTGAAGAATCTACCAGTGTCACCAACTGGCCTAAGATGAGGTCATGGAGGAGACAAGCTACCGCAAAAAAAAAAAAAAAAAAAAAAAAAAAAAAAAAAAAAAAAAAAAAATCAGTTCTCGGTGAATTTCTCTTATTGTCAGCATTACCACAAGCTGAGCTCAACAACACTATGTAAGGCAAACCTACACAAGCATGTTGTTAGCGGAGAATAGTGAGACGGAGCAAACAAAACCAATGCTCAGTGCTCCTCTTCCACTGTCTGTAGCATCATATTTATGCTTCTTCATCACAGATCCTTTCTTTTCACAAAACCATTCTTTCCTGTGTCCAGCAAAACATCTGTTCAATGTGTCTGCTTCGGGAAAACGTTCTTTCACATGTCTGCTTTAGCAAGACATCCTTTCACCTACGTGCCCAAGCAAACCATCATTTACATAACTAACTTTCCAAAAACACCTAGAAACTTCCACTTCAGTTTACTGAAGAGAAGTAGAGTTTCTTGGCAGTGAAAGAGGCAGTGGGATTTAACAACAGCCACTGTAAGGAGGAAATCCAAATATCAAGGTCTTTCCAGATGTCTGTTAGAACACAATTTATCCTACAGTACATCCTCAGTAAAACCCAAAGTTCTTGAGATCATTCTTAGTTAAAACCAGAGTGTGGCTTAAAAGAATAAGTCACAATGGCCTCCAGAAATTTTTGAAACATCAACAGAGCATACAATGACATTCATTATTGTTAGTCAGGGGGGACAAATTACAAAGCAGTGAATATATTGTCTCAGACCTCTTAGTATTATATGAAGACCCTGTAAATCTTTGAACATGACTCAAATATCACTGTTGTAAGTGTGCAGGACAATAGAGTTATCATCTATTTTCTTAACCTGAAGAAGAGTATGTCCATCAGTGGAAACACACAGAAGTTTTCAGTGAACATTGCCCCATGTTATTCAGTGCACAAAACTTTCATCAGCAGAAAATCCTGACCCTGTCCATGATCTACAGAGTTTTGGAGTTTCCAGAAAAGCCTTCTGGCAATCAGAACCTATAGGGCTGAGTTTCTTACAGATTCAAGTACCAGTCACCACTTAGGGAAAGGGTATTTGAAGGATGAGCAGTGTATAACCACAGGCTAAGGCTCCAAAACCAATTCCAGCAAAGCCTGATAATAGCTTTTGACATTCATAGACATTTTACCCTTCAAAAGGCTTGAATAGCTTAGCTGCTCCCCTGAATTTTCTGTTGCTATGGTTACTGGAAATTTTAAAGTATTATCAGTTGACCTCTTTCATTCCTCTTTGTTTTGATGCTCCCCTAAATATTCAATGATTCTTCATTCTTCATTTTGCAATATCATAATGGTTACCCAAGTAGGTTCCTTGTATGGCAGGTGTCTTAGGCAATTCACTGTGTGAATAGAATGGCTATTTCTAACTTCTGTTTGTATACAGTTTCCTTTTCTTCTGGTATAAAGTATATAGTGTACACACTGGTATTTATTTCTTAATGTGCCCACTCATCCAGGAAATATGAGTTTCCCACAAAAATGAGAGGTGGTCCACAGTGTAAGAGGATGAGTCAATGCCACCCTTGTCTTGCTTCCTTTTCATTTTGCTCTTTCATCATAGCTTGCTTTCTTCTGGTCTATTTTAACTCTGCATTCTTTTCTCTGGTCTTAACTAAACTCACTTTCACATAATGGACAAGCAGGATATGAAATTCACACAAAGACATTTAGAAAATACATTGCCAATGCAAACACAAGGGAAGAAAAGAAGAAGAATGTCAAAGGCAAAACAGGACAGCACAGGATCAGAATGTGAGCCCCCAAACCAGAGACCCCAGGCTCAAATTTCTGACACAATGACATACTAATAAGTGACTTTGGGCAAATTACTTAATCTTACTGTGCATCTGCCTCTCCTTGTCACATGGGAATGTGATGTGAAGTCCCAACCCTCAAGCAGTGCTGTGAGAGATGTATTAAATAAACAAAGATCATAGGCAGAGTTCGAACTTCAAAATAGAGTTTCTATTAACATCTTTCTAATAAAGGCAAAAGCAGCTAGAATCTAGTGAGATCTGATCATTGAAAGCTATAAAGAGGGCTTTGGAGGTAGTTCTGTGAGTAAAGTGTTTTCTGTGCAAGAATGAGGACCTAGGTAGGATTCCCCAGAACTCACATAAAAAATCCAGGCATGGCTGCATATGCTTGCAGAGTCAATACTGGGCATGTGAAAGTGATTATGGTTCAAACCAATGAGATACTCTGTCCCAAAAACAAGGTGGATAGCATTCTGGGGAATAATGCCTAAGACTGACTTTTGGTCTCCAGATACACAAACATATACATGTGTGCACATATACAAACACAAATGAGTAAAACAAAATAATGAACTTAGGAAGAGGCAGTCTGATGTGGGTTCTTTCATTCTATCCTTAGCAATAAGACCCTTACTAAGGCTACCTGAGTCGTGTGACAGAGTGAATGGTAATTGTGAGTATTTGTGTATGTGTTTGTGTGTGAAAGAAAAATAACATCAATCATATAGAATGAGAAACAACCATGTAAATTTCTCTGCATTTCCAAAATTGTGCAAGACACAACATGAAGTATACCAAATCTTTTGGAACTTGAAAAGATGTATTTAGAGCCTAATTTGAACATTTTAATTTAATAGAAAAGGATAAAACAGCCATATGCCATAGGAATGCATGTTATTTCTAACTAGCTCAAAACACCTAAAATAATTCATAGAAGGCATTTTTGGCAGAATGTTCCTTGGGCACACACAGAAAATCTCTGCTAAATATTTAAAGATAGAGCTGTGAGATTACTTTCAACAAGATTTCCCATGGAAAGAACAGAAGATAAATCCTTTAACATGTCTTTACTAAAAAATGTCCATTGGTACATTATACTTCAATAATGAAACTCTTCTATTCCTAATATATACAATAAGGCTGAAGGCTAGTATTTAATATAACCTACCAGGTGTGGGGGCTAACTAGTAAACCTTTTCCCACTTAAGTATAAGGTATCTTGTTAAATGACTAATTAGAAGATGGTTACAAGTCTCCTGAGTTGCATGGTAATTATCTGGTTTCTTACAAACTTGCACAAGATTCCCACTTGTTGACAGTTTAAAGGCCTGCTTTACGTGAGCTCAGTTATCACATGTAGTCAAGTCAACTGTGCCCATTGCATTCGGCAATGAATTGCATTCCTGATTCATGACAGGTTTATGTCACATCAACCCTCTAAGCTCTGTCACACACACACACGCACACGCACATGCACATGTGCATGTGCACCCACATACACATATATGTACCAATAACAAAGAAAGAAAAAGAAAAAGAAAAAGGCCATAAATATGAACAGCAGCAAGGAAGGGTAGATGGAAGGTGATTATGTTATAATCTCAAAAATTTTTAAAAGAACCCTGACTTGGATCTTCTTTGAATCAAGGTCAATGGATAAAGCATTTCTTAATTTACTGAATGATAGGTGATCCCAGCCTACCTGCTCAGTCCTAATCAACAATATTTCAGTAAGCCAAGATATGACATTTAAGCAATTTCCTATGGGTTTACCTCACAGATCCAACCTAGAGATTGTAGACTACAAAAAGAAAGCCAACCTAGTAGGTCTCTCTCTCTCTCTCTCTCTCTCTCTCTCTCTCGATATTACATTTCAGATTTGGCAAGAGGGCACCAGAGACTGGAAACTATGGTGTAATCAAAAATATTCTGATAAAGAAAGAAGAAAAAAAGATTGGTCATATCCTCCAGTTCCTCATTTTATAGAGTGAAGCTGTTCATGGTGAGCTAAATGGCTGATAGGTGTCCATTAGTCAGTTTTATTCTGTGTCATTCATTTCTTTCAGAGAAGATACCTGCATCATTTCTGAGCTGCAGAACTGTCACGTGATGGAAACCTGAAACCTTCCAGGTTCCCAGTGACAGGTAAAAAAAGCAGCTATCCAGAGACCCAGGAGATGGCTGATGAAGGAAACAGCTTCTTCTCACTGTGACATCATACCTTAGAAAATTAACTTAACATAAGGACCTAAGGAGAGACAGAGAATCATAATGTGAACTGCATATGGCATAGTAGGCTACTCACCTCATGGTGGCCAGGAAGCAGATAGTGCAGGGGTGAGGGAATAGGAGTAGAGACAGCCCAAGATCTCATGTATACAAGTATTCACTCCCTTCAACTAGGTGTTACTTCCTAAGTCTCCATCACTGCCCAGTAAATCATCAAATTATGAACATATCAAGTGATGAATCCATAAATACAAGTAAAAGTCCTCATTATCCAATTATCTTTCCAAAGGCCCATTGCCGAGTACTGTTGTTTTCTGAGGGACATCTCATATTTGAACCATAACAAATCATCAACTTTAAAACTTTTTGGTACTAAAGGATTGCCAAAAAAAAAAATCTTTTCTTATTCCCATAAAGAAAAAACTCAAGCTCAGCCTCACAGACGATGAATGAGAGAAGAATCAGGTCTATCAACTTAGTGTATCATGAGAGTGAGCCATGGACACTGAGTAGACTTTGCAAACCCTTAGGTAAGTTTACTCAAGAATTGTTTATATATTTTATTGGTGTGTGTGTGTGTGTGTGTGTGTGTGTGTGTGTAAACTCATTGCTATGCATACACTGACATACATTTATTGTTGAATCTACAGTGGTAAAAATTAGATTCCAGCAACCAAAGAGCATGCATGGGCTGGACTTAGGCCCCCTACACATATGTAGGAGATGTGTAGCATCATCTTCCTATGGGTCTCCTAATAAATGGACAAGGGGCTGACTATGACTCTGTGCCTCCCTTTAGCTCCTGTTCCCTAGCTTGGCTGCCTTGTCTGACCTCAGTGGGAGAGGATGCCTCTAGCCCTGCTGTGACTTAAAGTGCCAGGGTGGCTTTGTGCCCATGCGTAGGGCCTTCCTACGGGGTGAAGGGAAAGAGGGAATGGGGCAGGGGTGTGTGAGAGTGGGACTGAGGAGGGGCTATGATCAGAACTTAATAAGTAAATAAAGGAAAAAATCTTAAAAATTAGATTCAATAAAAAGCTAAAAATTTGGCCATAGTTCATAGGAATTCATATAAATTAATCTATTCTATTTGGACACTGTGAAAATTGATACCAAGTTTAAGTTTTGTTACTGTGGTTCTAGCCATATTAGTGAGATACCACATTGGGGATCTGAGGTCTTTTGATGACCAAAAACACTTCTTGTTCTTTTCTTCTGGAAGAGAAAGTTGTGGTTTATCAAGAGCTTTTTGAAATAATACATTTTGAAATGTATTATCTCATAAGGCTGGTGTGATTTAGCATCTTGGAATGTCTGTTTTTCAAAACTGGATTCTCCATATTGAAATTCCCTCTGATATCTCAGGTCTACCTGCACTGCACACAGCTGTCTTTCGCTATCCATGTTGGCATCGATGGTTTTTTGCTGATAAGGAGAGACCAAATAGAAGATCAAAGTTTCAAAAGGGATCCAGGAAAGTTCAAAGAGGAGGCTTCAGCCAAAAGTTTCCAAGAAATTTTGAAGAAATAGACATACTTTGGAATGTAGTCTTACTCTTTAGTCAGATTTCAAAGGTAAAGAATACAGCTTTCTATTCATCAAAAGTGGAAAGAAATGGCCGTTTCCCTGTTTCCATGTTTTAATTGTCAAAATCTGATTCGCACTTATCAAAAGAATAAGAGAAAACTTTCCTATATTGTATGTCACTAATGTGTGGCTCAGCCCAGAAAGGTAAAGTTTTCCTAACAGGCTATCAGGACAGACATAAGATGTGCTCAAAGCCAGACTAGAAATCACTACAGAAAGACACACCTTAGAAATCCATAGAATATAGGCAGGGAGTCAACTCAGCTCCCGGAGGCACCATGTACATGATTTTCCTATGTACTATAATGCCACAGAAACCTAAATGGATATATTTATTATCAATTCACTTATGCCACTTCTTAATTTTTTGAGGGCTACTGAAGGCTAATAAAATTTAACAATTAGTAGGTCTGATCAAATAAAACTAAGCTTGTTGATTTTCCTCACATTGTCTACTCAATAACAGTAATGCTTTTCACACAACGTTCTGAGAAACCTGACAGCCTCTGATCTTCAGTCACTGTCCTTCATCATTTTTATGATTGATATTACAGGAAAGTTCTCATCTCACATCTTCATCAGATAAAAGGTCCTTGCTGCTTTGAGTACGCAATGAAAGAATCCCTTTCAAAGGTATCCAGTTGAAACTTCTTGCTAGGTTTCCCATAAGCTAATTAACTTGTTCTAGTGTTGACTAAAACTCAATTGACAGTTTCACATCAAGACATTCCTGATGACCAGGCTTTCATTTAAAGGACCAGAACACAAGTGAGTTAATAGTCTCATCCCAGGTATCCCTTTCAGCTTGATGCTTGACTCCCAGGAGTCAGCATCAAACACTATCCATATAGAAGCCAGAAACACAGAGCCATGAATCTACCAGAAAGTAAGCATACTACTTTCCAGTAGACATCAATACTCTCAACAATGGAGCCTGGATCCTACTATTGATTCAGTAATATTGCCACATGAATTAACTAATCCGAAAAGAAAATACAAAATGAAACTGCATTTGGCTTGCTTTTTCAAACTTTACTACTTCATTGCATTTCTGCTTGGTTGGGACCTTGAATACTCTGGACCCCTCTGCTTTTTCCAAAAATTTAACCATTTCCTTCTTTTACTTCCTCTGCACTGAACACTAATAACTAATTTTCTTTTTCATATCTCCAAGCAGCCATGGTACTTTTGTGTCACAAAAGTAACACAATGGATATTACACAAAGCAATGCCAGTGAACAATACATGAAAGACCTCAGCTCAGTTTCAAGACCACTGTATGTCATTAGTTGCAATGTCTTTACTGTACATGCAAGGTTTTCTGCCCTTGTGGAAACATAAAGAATAGATTACATAAAAGAAAACCTTTAAATACTTTTCTACCCTCACTCCTCAGTGTGCAAAGATCATATTAATATATCTTTGGATTGTATTATGATTGAATGTTTGATTGTTATCATTCTCTTTGAATCACTGACTTGAGTTTTACAAAAAGTCCTTTAGTGAATTTTCAGTCTGGATTAAGACAGAAATTCCAATAATATCTGAAGCTGCCCTCAATATAATTCTGTCACATGGTACTACATGTTTATGTGAAGTACCATTGGTAATAATTAAATCAAAATGTCAAACAACTCTAGAATGCATTGAAGATGTTATATGTCCTGAAGTGTAAAATACTGAACCGGGATTAAATAACTTATGGAAAAATAAACAAGCATATCCATCTTAGTATCTACAAATATGATTCATCTTTAATAAATTATATATGTTGGTGTATCCCACATATGTATGTGTGTGTGAAATTGAGTAAGCACAATCTATATTAAATTTGAACTGTAATAACTATATGGCCTAATTATTATCTAGACTTCAATTCTGCTAGAATTGAATACAGCTTTCTATATGTATGAATACATATAGAAATACATATTTCTATATGTATTCATATGTATTCATATTCATATGTATGAATACATATAGAAAATATGGCCTTCAAACTAAACATCTAGGAGTATTGCCTAATAGTACCTAGGGCTTTGTTGGAATGACAAATCTTATGTCCACCTGAGACCTACTGAGTTAGAACAAAAAATTCACATTAAGATCTTCAGCTATTCCGTGGGCATTGCAGCATTAAACATATCACAATTTGGTGTTTCTATAATTCTTCTTCCTTAGATCATTGATATCTGTATCTCAACTAGATTGTTTTTATACTTAGTAAATCATCATATATTGTAATAAACAAAAAGCAAAAATTCCTAGTGTTACTTCTCTCCCTTTCTCTCCTGTATCCTTTATGAATAACTTACTCAAAAGAGGCATATTCAAAAGAAGGCCACATTTTCAATAAGAAGAGTCTAGCAGAATTGAAGTCTAGAGTATAATTAGGTCATATAGTTATTATAGTTTAAATAACACACACAGTACATACATACACACACATACACACACACATCACACACAGCACACACAGTCTCTACTGTTTCCCCTAAGATTGTCTTCTAAAGCAAACTCCTGACTTGATGTCAGTTATTTTTAATGCTATTTGGTAAGTTGTCTGATGACCTTCATATAGCAGATCACAACGGGTAATTCTTGGCTCTTATTTCCACTGGCCTTCTCTCAGCATTCCAACATTAACCCTTCCTTGCTTTTTGAATAGCTCTCTTCCCTTGACTGCTATGACACATCCTGAGTTTTATTCTATCCAAGATATTGCTCATCCATCACCTAGCTACTTTCCTGGTTCATTTCTGCCATTGCTATGGATGCCTCTTTCTATACAAGTCCCCTGCCATGCAAACTTATAGCTTCTCTTACATCTCACATACAGACAATTTTGAAATGTGTGTCTCTGATTCTGTTGCAATAAATCCATCAACAAAGCCACCCATTGGACATGACCACTTGGATGTCTAAAAGAAACTTAAAAGTGAGGTCAACAGGTCCATACCTAACCCCATACTTTTATTTCTCCCAATTTCTGCATTTAAAATAAAAACATCATGAGAATACCAATATAATAAAACATGGAACCTAAAAATAATCCATAACATCGCCCATGTCACCTTAAGTGCTATTTTTTAAGTTTACATGTAAATTATGTATATGTGTGTATATTATGTACATAAACATATATATGTATATACGTGTGTATATATACACACTAAGTATATTAATACATTTTCCACTTTATCATCATGCTTTTAGATACTGTGAAATTCAAAACATACTGATTTTTCAACTATTTCATTCTTCTACTTCGAGGCTGTTGAAGTTCTTTTCTGTCTAATCTTCATCTGGAAAGCTTTTCACCATCAGTAGAAAATTCTACTTCTCCTTTATTTTAATTCATTAAAGCCCAGCTCCCTTCATATCTCAGCATCTTCAGGCTAGCTGTTCCTGAAGTCCAAAGCTATTTCAAATCCCCTTCACATTAATCTCCAAGCATGTGTCTACTGTTCTGCCCTAGGATTCATCATGGCTATATTTCTGTAACTAGTGCAGTGTTTTTGTACTTTTGGTGATTGCCCGGCTGATAAACAAATAGATAAAAAGTTCAGAGACAGGTGGACAAGTAAGGACAATGTTGGGCTTAATTCCAAAGTCTCACTTCTGCAAAGTGTTCTGCAGACAAAACAAAGGACTAGTAGTGGGAAACCCCTTTCTACTTTTTCACAGAGGACAGATCTTCTACCTTGGGAGGGACATGCACTCTCGGGCAGGTCAGTTTAAAGTTATTTTTCTTAGCTTGTGTGTTTAGAAGGTGGTGGAGAGGAATGTCTCTGGGTGGGAATTTTAGTGCTTTCATAAGCAAAGTTCAGTTTTAGTTTAGTTAAAAGGGAAGGACAGGAGGGTTTGGAAAGTTCAGCTGGCCTGGTAGAGAGGTCAGCTGAAGGTCACCCTCTAAGTCTCCCTAGAAGGCTTCTTCTGAAGGGAAAGGGAATTGAGAAGCAGACTTAGCATCCTTTAAAGAAGCCACAGCTTTTATCTTGCAACCATAATAGGTCCTAAAAATGCTAGCTGGTTAACTTGCACATATGGATATATAGACTACTATATTTATATTTACTTACTCCTCTTTCCTACATAGGGCCATGTACTCTATAAGAATATATTTTTGTTTCCTTTGAGGCTCATCAATGCACCCTAGAAACCAGCAAAATGCTAGCTATAAAACAATTCCTCAACAAATGACCATTGATCAAATGAATAGTCTTCTTCTTTAGAGGACTATAATTCCTCTATAGTATTTTGGAGACAATTCATCCATATGCTATATGCTCCTACATCTGTCTCTACTATTGAATTTGAACCTTTGTCATCTATTAATATATACTGATATTAAAGTTTGCATAACATGTTGTTGTTGATGGTGGTGGTGGTGTGTATATATGCAGTGTGTATATGTGTATAGGCATGTCAATGACAGCATGTCCTTCTAAATCCTTCACCTTATTTTTGTGACAGGGTCTCTCATTGAATTTGAAACTCACTCTGATATAGATTGGCTGGCCTGTGGAGGCTTCTGGGTCTGCTTGTCTCTGCTGCTCCTTACACAATCCCCCCTGGTGCTGATATCCCAGGAATGGTAGATCCCCACGCCCAACTCCCTATGTGGGTCACAGAGAAGCCAAATCCCCATCCTCATAGCAAGCATTTTACACACTGAGCCATTTCCCAATCCCAAACCTCCTACATCTTTTGTGAGAAGTAAGTTCTCACCCTTTTGCCTCACTTCTTCGGTATGTCTTGATTTTCATTTATTGTTTTTAAGGAGTGGCCCAGTAAGCTTTGAAAAAGCTTAGTATTAAAAAAAAAAACCTAACTGATAATGCATAGAAAGACAGGAATGAATAAAAAAGATTTAAAAAGTAATTCATTCAATTTGTCCAGAAAGTCATTGAAAACAAAACAAACAAAGGCCTTTTTGGCTGGTCACTATTTGAATGGTTCCCTCCAGAGTCTTACAAATTTCAAACCTACTAGTATTGCAATTGAATGCAGCCCCTTCATTTCCAATCCAGACACCATAAGCTCAGAGGCATAAAGGGACCAAGCTCATACAGCACAGTCTTTATGAAAGTATATATTCAGTAGAAACTGTGGACTTCTACTTTATCTAAAATTTATCCCTAACAATAAAGATGATTTGTTTTGTCCCTAACAGAAATAATTCTGTCACAGGATGGGGAAAAGATGAGGCATCATATAGAGCCTATGCATTCAACCAGGCTTTCTAGACACAGCATAGATGGGTGATGGACTCCTGTGAGCCTATCTCTAACTAAAGAGCTATTGGCAGTTCTAGCTGTTGAAGGAGGGAGAATCATTCTTCTTTGGGAGTTTGACTTTTGGTAGGTTGCCCACTATTAGTGGATAGTCCACACCCATACACATATAGGCAGCACCATTTGGTTATTTAAAAAGTAAAGAAGATGATGTGAAATTAGGTTTGGTCTGTGTTGGGGTCAGGATGGGAGGCTAAAGAAGGAAAATGGAAGTGATATCATTATATTTCCTTGTATACATTATGAAATTCTCAAAAAGTAAATTAAAATAATTACATAAATAAACAATAGACATGCTTCATTGGTGGTAGATTCTCCCAGTGCTCACACACACTTTGGAAAGTTATTGGCATATACACCTCATCAATAATTAAACTGACAAAGGCTGACTCTGTTGAGGTACTTGCTCTTTGTAATTGTACATCACTCCAAATCAGGGTGTGCCAGTATCCCAGGCTTCCCAATTCTCTGAATAGGAAAGATGAATCATTTGGAAGTCTGCAAAAACTTTATTCAAAATGCTTCACTGAGCTATTCCTGTTTGGTCTCATTTTCCTCAAGTATGGATTTAGTATTCAACACAATTCCTGTGGCTTTTGAAGCTCACATATGAAAGAAACAAGCATGTTATACATCTGCTCTGCATCAGCCTTGCCACATTAAAGAGGGTCTGTGCAAGTCCTGACATCAGCTTCACTGGAGGTTAGTCAGAAATTGGACCAAGAAGGGCAGGGATGCAGCTATGCTGGTAGAGTGTTTGCCTAGCATTACCAATGTGCTGGGTCAGTCCTAAATTCTACCTAAATGGGATGTGGTGATCCATGCCTCTAATCTCACTTAAGGAGCAAAGACGGCAGGATCAGAAGTGCAAGATCATCCTTAGCTACATAGAGAGTTGAAAGCATGGCTGGGATACAAAGAACTTCATCACAGAAAAGGAAGGAAGGAAGAGAGAAAGGAAAGGAGAAAGGGTTAAGGGAGGAAAGGAGAGAGAAAGGGAGGGAGGAGAAAGAAAGAAAGAAAGAAAGAAAGAAAGAAAGAAAGAAAGAAAGAAAGAAAGAGAAAAATAAACTAGAAATTTAAATTAAAAACTCTTCAAGCAATTGCTACATGTATAGAAAATTTGAGAATTCTGTCCCACTACAACAGGAGAGATGATTTTGGTTAAAAGTTCTTACTGCTCTTGAAGAAGACCTGGGTTCAGTTCCTAGCATCCACATAGTGGCTTCAGTTCCTGAAAATATGATTTACTCCTCTGGTCTCTGTGAAGGCTTTCACATACGTAGTGCACATGAATTCATGCAGACTTACACACATATACATAAAGAAATCATAAATCTCTTTAGAAAAGCATTCTCTATTGTGAAACAAGATTCTATAAGACAGATAGGCTCAAACACACAGGCTGGGCATCTTACACTCATTCTTTGCTAGAGGGCCATGCACTCCAGCAGAAAGGGAAAAATCCCTCAGATCATCTGTAGAAGAAATTTTCTCAGTATTTTTAGAAATATAAGACAACTCTGCATCCAGTGTCTCTTTCCAAAACCAGTACATGCATCAGTTTTGTGATACTATTTGCTTCTGGCTATTTTATTCCATCCTGTCCCCAACCTTCACACAGCCCTGCTGATCATAGCTCCTCTTCCATTTGTACCATCTTGGCAGCCACACGTCAGCATTTCAATTCTTCTTACCGTGAACATTTTTCATGTCCTTTGAAACAGCTCCAAACATACTGAGCCACTGACTGCCAATAACCAAGTTATCTCATTAAGCACCAGTAATTATTTTTGCTACTATTCTGGTTATAAAATAGCATAGGTTTTGTGTGGTCTACACCATCCATCTTTCCACCATAAGCATTATGATATTTAGTGTGCAATTTTACAAAACAAGTCTTTTAATTTTTCAGAAACACACACACATGTATGTGTCTTCTCTTCTTATTTATATAGAATTGTCATTGGGTGATTCGATAAGCTGAAACCTACTAACTAGCCCCATAGAATGTTAATGAATGAAATAACATAATCTATAAATGTAATTTACTAAAATAATCCAATAATAGTTAAGCCATTAAATGATACATTCCAAGTGCATATATGTATGCACACTTTACATGGTCATATGTTTTGAAATTACACTCTAAACTCTAATAAAGTTTAAGTCACCTCAACATTCTAAGTTTTGAAATGGATATACATATGTAGATACGGTCAAATGACATTTAATGGAAATTTTTCTGTGATAGAATCATTAATGCTGGTTAATAAGAAGGCACCCATAGGCGATGTATCACTTGCCAATGGTACCCTGTATTATGAGAGAGATCTAATTTAGATAAAAATAGAAATGAGACTACTCAGTGTTATACTTGAGTTATTCAAAATCATAACAAAATAAACTCTAGTCATTTGGGTCTAACCCATCAGAAAATAAAAGCTCAAATTTAGTCTAAATTGAATGTTTAAACTGAACATCTATCACTTCTCTTTTAAAATTTGTGTTTAATTTCTGTGTATAATGTGTGTACAATGGGGAATGAGGGGCAGGTGTGTCATAGTTTGAGGATGGAGCTCAAAGAAAAAGTTTGTGGAGTGAGTTCTCTCCCTGAAACTTTGCATGGGTTCTAGATATTAAAGTAAGGTTGTCAGGCTTGTACAGCGAGCTCCTTTACCCACTAAACAATCTTGGTATCCTCTCATTTATTTAAGTTTTAATTGATAAAAGTTACAGATATTCATCATACACAGAACTCTTTAGAATATCTGTGTGTCTGTGTGTGTGTGTGTGTGTGTGTGTGTGTACATGCATAACACACATAGAACATAAACCCACTACACACTTAGATGCATGATGCCATGAGACTTCTTTCAGGAGTTGAAGCAGAGTTCAGAAGACCAGATTACTAGTAAGAACACAGGGAAGAATGTGCTTATAAGATTTCAGATGAGAGACAGAAGTCAACCAGGAACTGGACTAGAGACCATGCATGTTGCATTCTGGGAAAAGATCTTATACACATTTTGTTTATGCCCTGAAACTTGGTGAGAAAAAAAAAAAGTTTAAAGGTGACAGATGTTAATTTGGTGCACGAAATTTCAAGGCGGCACTTCCTCAAAGCTACCCCAAAAGTTCCACTTACTCCTTTTAGCCAAATTTACAGTGATTGCAGTGATCAAAGCAGCTGAGAGATTCAAGCAACGACAATTTGACAGGAAAATAAGCGTATGTAGAATTGGAGCCAAGGAAAGTGTAGCTGTTTAGGCCTATTGAAAATAGCTGAATATTTTGTGTAAGGGCACTGGGAGATACGCCCTGAGTGTGTGTGTGGTAAAGGCAATCCAAGGTCATGGAATCTTCCAGCCAAGCAGGATAAGTAGGCTAGATGATGGGCAACAGGGTTCAGATTCCTGCAGGCAGCCTCAGAGAAATGATGTGCAGAGCTTTATGAGGGAAGTCAAATATGCAGTGGAGGTCTCCCAAAGCCAGAGATGATGAGAGAAAGTAACCTCTGCAGAGGAAAGCAGAATTCAGCCAGTAGAATCAGTCTAGAGCAGAGGGCACAGAGGTGGTCCTGTCCAAAGCCTCAGGTTCACATTCTGCCACCACACGCCAGACTACTAAAGGAAAGCTAAGAGACTTGATGTTTTTCCTAATAGATTTCCACCCTCCTTTGATCTAACCCTCCCTGGATATTTGCCTATTCCTCTCCTTCAGATTGAAGACACCCGTACCACTGTACATTAGACATACACAACTTGGTTTTTACTTTTTGAACAGTCACACAACAGAAATCACCTTGAGTCTCAGACAAGACTCTAAACATAGCATTTTCTGAGCAACGTTACAACTGTTCAGACTCCAGGGAGGAATGAATGAACTTTTCATTATGAGAGAGACGTGAGATGAGCTTTGGAGAGGCCAGTGGATAGAATGTGATAGTCTACAGAGATGTGGTTTGGAGTCAAGTTAGCCAGACGTAGATTTGGTTAATCTTGATTATCAACTCGATTAGATAAATAACTGGGGTATTAATAAAGCAGACCTTTGTGGGGGTGTGAGAGTGACATATTCTGAAAGGATTTCATAGGGAGAGAAAGAACCAACATAAATATGAGGTTCGCCATTCCATAGGCTTGGGGTTCCAGTAAAATAAAATGGAAAACGAGGAAAGGTTATAGAACAAGTATAGGCCTTATGTCTTAATGTTTCTTACCAGCCATGATGTGGGCCATTCTGCTGCCCCCACACCCTTCTTGCTTTGATAGACATCTCTGAATCAATGAGCCAAAAATCAAGTGTTTCCTCCTTTAAGTCACATTGGCCAGACATTTTCACGCAAGGATGAACAATCTGACTTACACAGGCTTCTTAAATGTATTTCCCCTACCAACTGAAATTTTATATCCTTTTGACTGGTGTCTTTCAACTTCCAGTCACCCTCCAGCTACACTTTATTGCCTGCGTCTGTGAGCTTAGCAACTTTACATTAGATACCAATTGATGTTGATTGTTAATAGACTGAGAGATGCCCAGAATACAAGGAAAGCACACTTGTGGGTGGGCCTCTGAGGGTGTCCATTCGATGACTGAGTTGCCAATAACTCAAGGAAGAGAATCTCTCTCCTCATTGTGAGCAGCAGCATCCAACAAGCAGTAGAGAGAAGATAAAATTAAAAGGGGGAAAAGAGGAAACCAGCAAACACCTAGAAGATCCATTCTTCCTGAATGTGTCTACAGCTGTGGCATGGCCCGTGCTCATTATAACCTTGCTTCTTCAGCTCTTCAGTGAAGACTTACACCTGCCTCAGGTCCCTGGGTCTCAGATTGGAAAGGCATCATTTGAGATGGATGTTCACATATGGTATGGCATACGATCCCAGTGCCTTTCTTCTGTGAAGGGGCATCCAGTTTTCCCAGTACTGTTTACTGAAAAGTCTACATTTTGCCCATTGTGTGTTCCTGGCAGTAGTGTTAGAATTCAAGTGAGTGCAAATGTGTGGGTTTATTTCTGGGTTCCCCATTGTGTTCTCTTTGTCGGTTCTTTTCTATTAATACCCGTGCCACACACTTTTGATTATAAGAAATTTGCAGTTGATTTTGAAGTCACATAAGATGTGCCTCCAACTTTTTCATTTTACTAAAAATTATTTTTTCCATTACCAAGAGCATTGTATGATTCTGTAAATTTTACATTTTGTTCTATTTTTGTGCAAAACTACGATTGGCTTGCATCGACTCTATGATTGTTTTGCAATTAATCAATAAATTGCTTAAAATGAATATCTTAGTAATATTAATCTTTCAAATCCATGACCACAAGATATACTTCTATTTATTTATGACCTTTCAATTTGGTTTATTAAATTTTAAAGTTTCGGTGTGGACATCTTTCATGTTCTGAGCCAAAGTTATTCCTAAGTCTTTTATTCTATTTGCTTTATACAATTGGAATTATTTTCTTGACTTCTTTTCAAAAAGTTTGTAGTTATTGAATAAAGATATTTAACTGATTTTCAAAGGTTGATTCTGTGTATTTCAATGTTATTACAATCACTTATTAATTTTAAGCAGTTGTATGTTTGAGTTCTGATGGTCTGTGAAAATTTTAGGGACAAGAAAGAGAGCCAGAGCTAACTCTGAACAAATTAGTACAAATTAGGACCACAGTTCATTCCTCTCTTGGATAGGTCACAGCTGGCTCAGATTGCTTGCTTGAGTTCGTGGCCTCTGTGGCTGGAAACGTAGAGAGGTTATGTGTGGGAGATTAGGCAGTGCCTTGGTAGTTGAAAACCTTCTCCACCGTTCCCCACAGTGGGTCCCAAAGAAGAGAAATAGGCTATGGTCTTATGATATTTATTGTCATGGCAGAAAATGGATAAAAACTATACCTCTGTATTCTCAGGGCAGGCCTGAGTTTAAATACCTTTTGCCAGGAGGAGGGTCTAGGAAGGAATGTTTAATTGGCTATGCCCTCTGGCCTTTAGGTATCTCATTAATATAGAGATCTGTCTTGAGGATCTGTGGCCTATAGTCACGCCCTTTACCTGTGGAGGGGCTAGGAGGGGCGTTGTCCTGAAAGACAATTGATGGATGCCTTTGACCTTGTGTCAAGGGCCTAGAGTCTGCGAGCATGGCAAAATGCATTTGGTCCCTTGCAGGGAAACCTGTGGGATCTCCAACCTGTGGGGTATCTGGCAATTTCCAGCCATTGCTTGATCAGAAACCATGATATCCTTTCACTGTCCTACACTGGGAGCCTTCTTTGGTTACAGAAGATGGCCAGTTCAATTTTTTTCTTTAAATCTTGGGCCTGTAGATAAGATTCTGTGGTTAAGGCCACGTACTTCTCTTATAGGGGTCACTCATGCAGGGCAGCTCACTAACACCAGTAACTCCAGCAATAGAGGAACTGGCTCCACTTTCTGGAATCTTTAAGTACCTCTACCCATGTGCACAGACCAATACATGGGCAAATATAATTAAAGATAAAAGGAAATGGTTTTTTAAAATTACTTTTCAAATCTATCCTTATCAGAAGATGTTGGCCAATAATTTTCTTTCTCTATAAGCTTGGTCTGGCTTAGGAAACCAGCTAATAAAACTGGCATTGTAAAATGAATTTACCATCTGAAGTGTAGTGGTGTTACTTATTATAACATTTAGCCAATATCAACAATGAGGCCACTGGGCTTCTCCTAGATGTGAGACTTTGCATTCTCTCCCAATCCTTGCTCATTAATGGTCCATTAAGGTGTTCTGTTTCTTTGTGCAAGATAAAAGTTAGAAGCTATTCTTTTAAAAAATTAAATTTTCTCTGATTCCCTTTGGTTTTGTTCTCTCGGAGGAGGAGAATAAAGTTCATGGTCTGATTTTCTCTGTCATACAACCATTTTTCTCTATTACATAACTATGTCTATGTATTATTTTATATTGCCTACATGATGTCTTTATAAAAATATTTATATGAGAAAAATAATATATCAAAATATTTGTTCAATCTATTATGTTAGTATCACTTTTAAGGAAAGGGGGAAGTATGGGAGACAGGGGGGAATAAAACAAGCCAAGGCAAAAATGTTCATCTTAGACTATCATGAACAGTCCCTGTGAATACATAGTTAATTTTCTAAACCCTTAGTAAATGAAATAAAATAAAATAAATCAAATGAACCCAAGCTAGGTATTTTAATGTATACTTCCAGATTCATATTCTCAATCATTTTGTTTTCAACTTTTAAAATTTATCTTTAGTTTTGTAACTGCAAGAAGCATGTACTTTATGATGAAAAGAAATGAAAATAATAGATTGGTTTTAACTCGTAGGCTCAGCACCTGAAAAGAATAACAAATTACCCCTTTGATATTCATTTGACCATTTCGACTGTGGCATTGAACTGAGGGAATGTATAAAAACCACATCAGGTAGAAATACATCAGATGGAAGAATATTTGCACTTTACACACACCCTGCTGGTTTCTGTTCTGAACAACATTTTTTGAACAAAAGTTACGGTGTTAAGATCCTTTCATAAGATCCACTTCACTCAGCAACCTTTGCCTTGGGAAAATATAGGAAAAATTCTCAACTACCCAATATTTAGATTTGTAATTTTACTTCACAAGTAAATTTTCATTGACTTGACAGAATACAAGCTCTAATTTAAAAACATCAAGAGAATATAGAACAAAGAACTTAGTTCACATATCAGATATATTTACACACTTATTTCTTAAACAACCAACTTTTGCCACCCATGTGAGAGAAATATTTCATTACTTATATGAACAATTCTCAATTTGAATCTTTTGAGGACCAAATCGAGTTGAGAGTTATATAGTATAAGTACTTGGTTGGCAGTCAACAAAGCTAATCAAACTTTTCCTAATTATATAGTGAATTAATTTAAGTACATTGGCAAAAATAGTTTGCAGTTTTCAAAATGTAATGCCACTTACTGAATACAATTACATAATAATGATGTGCCCCAAAATTGTGTATTACAAAGTTAGATTCTTCACTTTGAGTCACAACTCTACTACTGACGTTAGGCAAATTACTTCAAGTTCTCTGTGCCTGAGTACTCTTACCAGTGTAATAGCAAAGTTACCCTACAATGATGGTGATTTGGTGATGGTGATTCAAAGTTAATTAATGTATATAAACTTAGTGCCCAAGAAATAGTCAAAAAGTCAAAACCACATTGAGACATATTACTTTGCTTATAGAAATTGTGATAAAGGATATCTGAATCTATCTCCCATGCTCCTCAATTATTTATGCAATAACTTACAACAATCTTATCAATCAGTTTCTGTAATTATTTGTACAGTGAACATATGTTACTGTGCTAATCAGGGAGAGGTGGATCTGGATGGAGACACTGAAAAATACTGTGGTCATCTTTTACACAGAAATTTGTCTTACTAGCATATATGTGTCAGAATACAATTTTAGGGTAGTCTACATCAGGACCGATGCTCAGGCAACAAGTGTCTCATTTATGCAACCCAGACCCACATGAGACTGATCTGTGTCAGAGACCTAACCGAGTAATTTATGAAGCCTTGATTGCCAAGCAGATGAATATTCATGTTGGCTCTTCAACACATTCCCTTCCTCACATAGTTATAAATTCTGGAAACCAAACAAAAATTAAGCTGCCTGATGAGAAAGATCTGGGAGAAATCTACAGACACAGTCTACATAGACAACCACTGATAATGGAATTGGTCAGGAAAGTTTTATTTCCATGAAAACAATGTTTCTCTAGTCCATCCCAAGCCCTCTTTTTTATTTCTTGCATATGTTAATATTAAAAGGCTTTATTTTAATTTTGGAGAAAAAAGCAAAAACAAGCATTTATCTTCAATGCACCTGACCCACACTCAGAGGCTATGAATATATAATCTTCATTCTCCCTGACTTCCAAAAAAAAAAAAACCACAAAAAACAAATCCCAAATGAAATCTACTTACCCCATTAACCTTTTGCTACATTATATAATTGCATATGTCTTCAAATATCTTTGCACAGAATCACTTAAAGACTAAAAAGTAAACACATCTCCAACAAGGGTATTCAACAATAAATGCACCTAAGTGCTTCAAAGCAATGTAAATATAACGACAGACCCTAGTATGCCAAAGTTCTTTTATTATTATCAAAGTTTCTGTTAATCTTACATTTTAGGTGTTCTAAAAACTTTATCCTGCAAGCAGAAACTGCAGAGTTCATCTAAAAAGGTCAACTTGCACCATGTCATCATAAACTAGATTTATAAATCATCTCTCTAAAGAAAATTATATATAAGAGAGAAACAGGTTCACTGATAATTGAAGTAGTCGATATAGTGTGAAAGGAGACAGACAATAACATCGTTCCCATAAGGTATTTGCCTCAACAGTATTACACATTGTGCTGAAATTGTAGTACACATAAGATTCACACTGACTCATTATATAAAGAATAGAAAAAAGAAAAAGACATCCAAGTAATTACTCCAAATATGTCTCATTAAAAAATACAGATGGAAATAGTCCCAAAATAATCTGAGAAATCAGTAAAGTGTTTCATATGTTTATAAATATCTTTGAAAAATATCAATCTTTACAATATGTTGTCTCCTGGGTTTTGGTTTAGTTAAATATATGCCACCATATTTCAGCCAAAGATGTTTGCTTATTACACAAATAAATCTTAATATGCCACTCCCTTACATTTGAGAAAAACTTTCCAAATGCCAAATGAAGCCAACTGTTGAATAACAAAATCATAATATTTGTTAACATACTTTAAAATTGAGCTGCTGTTTTCCCCCTGTAGGCTCAGTGATTTGTCTGCGTCATTGTTTTGCATAAACTTGAGAAACATGTATTGGGTAATGGCTAAAAAATGTGGCTGATGGTTTTGAAGTTTTAATTTTTAAAAATAGTGCCACCACTTGAGAAATAAACATGATGTCTAGGAATAGACTTCTTTTTTACAAATATGCAGAAGACTTTTCAAGTTCCCTTAAATGATTAAAAAAAAAATAACTTACATAACACCAGCTACTTGGAAAAGAGTTTAGGAAACAGAATACATCCAGCTTCAGGAATTTCAAAACAATCAAAAATCTAGCTCCCCGCATCAAATCAAATATGATAAATACAGAGGCTTTGCTTCCCTTAGATCACACGATGCAGTTCATGGAACCCAAAGGGAAGTTGTGGGCCAACTGCTGCTTCTCTGGCCAAGGATGAGCCATCTACTCTCCACGAATCTTTATGCTAGTTCCCTGACTGGATGAACATCTATCTCTATGTGTCTTTCACACCAAGTTGCTAGTCTCATTCCTTACCATGATGGTGTTTCCCTTAAAATAGAGAATTCTTTTCCATAGCTGAGAACCTGCCCCACACATCTCTAAGGATGTCAAATATAAAGATGATTTTTTAGGATATGGATGCTGAGCAGGAGAGTGTCTGAACTTCGTTCCACCTTCCCCCAATACCACCCTGCTCCATGCTCCATTTTTAATTCCTTGTCTGCTCTGCTATCTTCCTCTCCTATTTGTGATTATTCTAGCACTTTCATTTATGATAATGTGGTCATATATCTTGTTTGTCAACAATTGCCTAGCTCATGCATGATTGAAAGCAAATAACATCTTTGCCTTGGATGAAATACGTTGAGCAGTCAATGAAAATGATTCTAGTTTTAAAATCCCAACCTGTGGATTCAGATTAAACAAATGAAATTGTAGACTTTGCTCTTCCCAGTTTTATAAACTAGAGCATTTGAAATTTTTTCTATAGGTTTTGTTTCCTTTCGAACAGATTACAGAGTTTATATTGCACTGTTGCTGGGGAAAATATATACAGGGAAGATATTAAAAACACCATGAACATGAGTTATTAGTACTTTTATGAAATTAAACTTATTTGCATAACCTTTGCCATGCTACTTTAGATGTTTGCCATATTCTGAGCAGGTGAGAGAGAAAGATTGTGATCCCTATAAACAATCATGGTTGCACAGATCGTGCTGGCTTTCTGCTTAGAGGACCTTTCCAAAAGCAGTTTAAGCAAACATACTCAGGCATTCTAAATGGACTGCAGAAGAAGGGGGGAGGGGTGGGGGAGGAAGGAAGCAGGGAGAAGGGATAGGGGAAAGAGAAAAGACAGTGGAAGGGAGTAGGGAGAGGGGCTAGATCAGGGATGAGGAAAATGAAGGCAGCCAGAATATATGTAACTGAGTGCCTGAGAAAAGAGAGATATGCATAAAAATTCATAAAACTTCAAAAATGTACACAGGACTCCCCTTAAGTCTAAATAAACTGGAACCTGCCTGAACATAAAATCTGATTGAGAAAAAACAAGTACTTGAAGAAGAATTATTTATGGAATAATTTTTATTTTCATTTGGACCCTTCTATATAGAGAAAAGTGGATAGCTATGGAATCAGGGACCATCGGCGTTGGATGATAAACTAAAGAAAACCTTAAAGCTTGTTTTCTCGCCTATGAACTGTGGAGAGTCTATTTCATAGAATCATTGTAAAATGCAATGCAGACATATCAAAAATGGTTTTAATCGTAATACTCGCATGTAAGTACACTTGTGACAGCATTCACACTATTTATTTGTTCCACAGAAACATCAATTGATACAAAATAAACATGCACATTTAAATGTCAATCATACCAGAATTGCTCAGCAGCTCGACATATTAATACCTGTTTGCTATCTGAAACATCTCCAGTGGAGGAATGAGCATCGCCATCGAAGTTGGCATCGCCTCAGTATCTGAAGAGGCTTACTAAGCTCCTTAGTTCACTGTATTTGTGTTGCTGGCTTAGGTCAAAATGATTAAAGGTCTGGAAAAATATTATCTAAAGCAACATTTCTTAACATTTTTTATTCTCAGGACCCTTGGAGACTTCAGGGATTCTAGTAATTACCTGAAACCCTAGTCAAGACTGAGGTGTATGTTGAGGGAGTGGTTATGCTAGATCTGAAGAATAACCTACAAACACAGCTGCAATAACATAAAGTATAAGGTTTGAAAGCAAACATATTCTGTAATTGCCCTAGAAACTGGCCTAGGACAACTTCTCAAAAAAAGAGAAAAGAAAAAAAAATCCAAGCTTTTCATATTAAAAAATAATAGGATTCCAAAAATAAATGAAAATTCCAGACATGAAGAGATGGATCAGCATGTAAAGTTCTTGTCTTATAAACATGAGATAAGTTTTGACTACCAGCCTTCACATAAAAAAGTCAACACATGTCTATAACTTTACCTCTGAGGAGGCAGACAGAACATCTTGGAAGCTCACTAACCAGCCAGTCAAAGAAAACCAGTAAGCTCCAAGATTGCAAGAGACCCTCAGGTGTGGGGAGGGAGTGAGAGAGGGCTGGAAGAGAAAACAGAAATCAGTGGGGGGCATCTCTAGGACTGGGAAAACTATGGGAAGTCTTTTGGGGGTGACCCTAGCTGAGATTCCAACCAGCAGAAAATATGGAGACTGAAGTGGCCACTTTCTGTACCCAGGTGGGATTTTCGGAGGAAGGAGGGACCAACCCACCCACAAAACCTTCAACCCAAAATTTGTCCTACTACATACAAGATGCAAAGGGATAAAGATGGAGCAGAGATTGAGGGAACAGCCAACCAATGACTGTGCTAACTTGAGACCAGCCCCATAGGAGAGAGCCAACCACTGACACTATTAATGATACCATGCTATGCTTGCAGACAGGAACCTAGTATAGCCATCTCCTGAGAAGCTTCATCCAGCTTCTGATGTAAACAGATATAGAGACCCACAGCCAAACCTTAGGCAGAGTTCAGTGAGTCTTGTGGAAGAGTTGGGGGATAAGACTAAGCAAGCTAGAGAACTGAAGGATACCACAAGGATACCTACAGAGTAAACTAACCTGGGCCCATGGGGGCTTACAGAGACTGAAACACCCACCAAAGAGCATGACCTAGGCCTCATACACATTTGTAGCAGATGTGCAGCTTGGTCTTCATGTGGGTTCCCTAAAAATTGGAGTGGGAGCTTTTCTCTGACTCTCTTTCCTGCCACTGAATCCCCTTCCCCTAGCTGGACTGCATGGTTGGGCATCAGTGGGAGAGGCTGCACTTAATCCTGCTTCAACTTGATATCTCATCATATCAAGCACATGCACACATTCACACAAGCACACAGGCATGCACATATACATATGCACATGCACACACACGCATACACACACACACATACATACACACACGCACATGCACTCACAATGTCTAACCCCTGATAACCACAGAAATGCACCTTTCTCTTAAAATCTCAACATTATCACATCAAAAGAGTAGATTGCAGCTAAAAGTTTTGTTTTTAGAATTAGATTCTTTCATTCAACATAACCATTTAAAATTAATCCAAGTTGCTTTGTATGACAGTTCTTTTTATTTATTGTGCAAATTATCACACAGTTTATCTGTGTGATCTACTGAAAGACATTTAAGTTGGGTTCCAGCTTCTGGAAATTATAAATAAAGCTGCAGTAAACATATATGCGCTAATTTTTACGTGCATGTACAACTTTCAAAATCTGTTTAAGGAAAGGCATTTACTGTGAGTTGTTGTGTAAACAAATGAATTCACAAAACTTGAGTACTTAAGTAAATGCACATAAGTTTATGTCATTGTTTCACTGAATGGGAGATCTATACATAGGAGAGTTGTATCCTCCAAGATTTTCATAAGATGTGATCAACCCATCCAGTGGTCTAGAGAAGATTCCAAGTCTAAGGACTTTTACTGGGTAGGATGTGATCCACTGTGGGTTCTTGTATTGATGACTGCAGTTTTTTAGCTATGGCCCTGTGTGTTCTTTGTTGCTTGCCACATAAATGTGCCCTGCGTATTGTAACTGGGTATGTCAATCTGCTTCCTGGAACATATTCCTGGGTAACATCTAATATCAACCTCCATAGATTACCTGGTGAAAACCATTCAGGCTCCTGGATCATGCACACAACAAGTTCACTGAGGAATGGGAATTTTCTCACTCAGAAAGTCAGAACAAGATTGAGGAGTTTGTGATGTATCACACTTGGGTGCCACAACCAATTAAATTACAAGTTTAGAACTCACTTCCTTGTTTAGAATGGTCCCATACAGCAGAGAGTGGTATCTTTGTAACCAGAGAGTATCATCACAAGAGAGAACTGCAATACTCTATCTCTTTACATGGAAGAGAGTTCCCATGGGCAGTCTCCACTGGAAGCCATCCATGGAGAACCAACTTCAGTGGATAGGGAGGAATGCACAGTCCTGAAAGTAGAATCCACCCTACATACACTGGAAGCTCCACTTGGAACATGTTCAGATGCACTCTGGATGTAACAAGAATCCCTTGCAGATATAACAGGAGATGATACTTGGCTTTGAGTGTCTAAACCACATAATTGGGGTATTGGAAGCAAAGTCTGCATGAAAACCTTGGGGTAGGAAAAGAATCTAAGACCACTGACAAACTGAGATCAGTCAGCAAAGAATCAAAATAAGGAGATGGGAAAGTCAAGGTCATGTGGGAACTCGAAGTCTCCATAGCTATCTTTATCAAAGCAATAAGGGACTAATAAAGAAGTTAAAGTGAAAAATGTTACTAGAGCTACATTTTGGAAAACTCACTCTAGCTGGATATAGAGTAATGAATTAATTACAAGAATCAATGTGTTACAACTATGAGAGAGAGAGAGAACAGTTAAAATTATAGATGTGGAATGAGTATAACAGAAGTATACCTAGAAAGATCTGGGATTAGACTTCAGATGAATAAGCAGTGTGAGGAGAAGAGGCACCGAGGGACATGATACAAAATATACCTAGGATTCTGTCTGGGATAATAGAAATGTTCATGGTAAACACATTACAAACTCCTTTGAATTCAATTTTCAATTGGTCAACTGGCTAGCTGTGTGTCTCAGAAAAGCCCCCTATGTCTTTGAGGCTTCCATTTTTCTCACCAGAGCATTGAAGATAATAACATTGACCCCTTAGGGTTCATGAGAATATGAAAAGTGACCACTTATGGTCTTGAGACATGGCTGCTCTTCCAAAGGACCCGGGTTCAATTCACAGCACCCAAGTGGCAGCTCACAACCATCTGAAACTCCAGTTTCAGAGACTCTGACACTTTCTTCTGGCCTCCACAGGTATCAGATGTGCACATGGCGCACAGACATACATGCAAGCAAAACACCCATATACAATATAAAATAAATTAATATAAAAATATTTTTTTAAAAATTAATCACTTACATATTTGAACTCACTCCACAAAGGCTTTTTAGCATGTATTAGTATTGCTAGCACCACTAGGCAGCAAAGGGTGATAGAACAGTATCAAGAAAGAGTCTTCGTTATTCATTAAGAAAAATTATAACCTGCATGCAAAATAACTGAGTGCCCACTGGGTTCAGTGATAGGAAACAATGGGGCAAGAATGAATAAATTAAATCATCAGACTCTCCGAAAAGAAACTTGAATGAAAGAAATGGAAGTATTAATGGGAATGGCAGAGATAGTCAACATTTATAGTCAGCAAAGTCTTCTCAACGACCATACTTAATCCTATTGATTATATCTAAATGTATGTTCTACCTCTTACTAAAAACCAGTTTGTATGGAGACTTACAGGGGGAAATGGGATTGAGACTAGAGTGAGCAGGGAAGAAAAAAAAAAAAGCATTTCATATAAAGTGAGCCATAAGTTCAACAGTCCTATTTCCGTCGGATTTTGGTTTCCCACAGGGCATGCAAAACAAGAAGTTAAGTAGTCAATGAAGCGGAGAGAGAAAGTCCTGTACTCATTCTTTCTTCCGCAGATGCTCACAAGTCAGTAGAAAAACAAGGGAATAGACTGACAGTTCTCTGATGGTGAGCCAGGCCACTCAGAGTTGCTCGATCGAGCAGCAGCCATGGCACAGAGCGTGCAGGCTGCCACCATAAAAATTCAGCAATCCTGGGCATGGAAAAAAATGTGAGAGTTTCTCAAAGGGAAAATGCATAGCCTAGCTATTGAAGAAGATGGAAACAACGTATAAACAGATGCAGGAGTATGGCGTTTTGATTGCTGAAGCCTAGGCAATGTGGAAAATGAGGGAAAAAGATGAAATAAGAACTGAATCTAATTATCCATTTTACTCTCTCCATATACAGAAATCAGATGCTTGTGAACTCCCGGGGGAAATTCATATCCCCCCCCCACAAGTTCTTCAGACCCAGGGTTAAATTACAGCAGATAAAAAGGAACTGCATAACTATATTGGTGTTTGAGACAGAAGATGAGCTTCAAGGCCATAAACCACGCCCAGTTCCTGAAGCACTTGAAAATAAATAACAGAGAGTGTCTTCACTGACTTGCCCAAACTTGCTGATGATGTCTTAGAAGTGCTTAAATATTTTCTCATCAAAAAAATCTGAACATGGTGGCACACACCCTTAATCCTAGCACCTTGGGGGCAGATGGATCTATGAGTTCAAGGCCACCTTAGTATACATAGCAAGTTCCATAACAGGTAGGGCTAGGTAAAGACATCCTGAATCAAAAGATAGATAGATGGATAGATAGATAGATAGATAGATAGATAGATAGATAGATACATACATACATACATACATATATATATACATCAATACATAGAGATAGATGATAGAGAGATAGATAGATAGATAGATAGATAGATAGATAGATAGATAGATAGATAGATAGACACATCAATACATAGAGATAGATGATAGAGAGATAGATAGATAGATAGATAGATAGATAGATAGATAGATAGATATAATTAAAAAACTCAAGGTGCTTTGAGTAGTATTAAATATTTAAATTATAGTGCCCAGAAAATGTGATTAACTATGAAATCCAATGACTTGAAGCAAGGCTTTAATTTTCAGTAGAAAGAAGAGGATTGCTATTTTAAGATCACTGGTACACTCAACATTCGTGTGTATTAAGCTGCATCTGTATCAACTCACGGAGCATCAACATATGTACATAGGAAGACATTCAAATGCTCTTGCTAACTTTCTAATCATTAATCAGTTCTAAACACATGACTAAGCAAAGTGAGCTGAGATACATTCACCTGGCAGAACCTGAATGGGGGTGCTTATAGACAGCAACGCCCAGAAATCTGTTGGACTTAAATTACTATAGGTAGGTTTTTAAAAGAAGTCAGATGTCTTTTATTTGTATGTGGTAGAAAATGAAAATCCTGAGTACGGTAAGTTACCTTTTCAAGAAATTATTTTACTATAATTACAAAAGAGGTTTGCAGAGCCTCAAAAAAGAAAAAAGAAGGAAAAAAAAAAATCTCCAGGGTCAATTGAGTTCACTCTCTTGGCAAGATGTATATAGCACATCTTAGAGCCCACTGGGGTTCGGCTACCGTTTTCTCTTGCATTTCCAAACGCACGAAGGAACAGCTGAGTAAGACCACAGAGCTCTGAGGAAAGGCGCATGCTTGAGGAAATATCTTTAGGCATCACTTACAAAGACTTGAGAAATGCCCATACACATTCCCTCTACACTCCCCAGTCTGGCTCTGAATGAATACATTTGAAAATGATAGGAAGCATATCATGATCTGTCTTTTAACCTAGGTGTCTCTAAGTAGAGCCTTCACACTTTAGAGCAAGTGCCTGGGTTGGGGATAAATGGACCACTCACTGTGCATGTAGGTTACATAACGTTCATCTGTGGGAACCACATTAGAAGGCCAACTGCGCCTCACAAGAAGTGGAAATTCTTGGAAATAATGACTTCATAAGAGGTGAAGAAAACAGCACAGCCAGGAATCCTGATGTCAATCAGCTCTAATTGAATCAAGATTCAACTTTGTAATTCGTCTACAAGCAGACGCATCTTATCATAAGCAACTGGCCTGTTTTTTTTTTTTTTTAACATTACAAAGGTCCATTAAGTAAGACCTCTACATCAGTTGGAGAAAGGAAAAAGAGTTAGAACATGTCCGTGGCCAGTTTTCCCAGTATTATGAATATCAGTCCATTAATTGAGATTCAGAGAGCAAAATGGTAAATAAAGGCAATATGCAGGACTATTGGCTTAGTTCTAGAAATGCTGCATGCTTAGAGAAAGACTACTCCCTAGCTACAAATTCGCTTGCTTTAAAATTAAAACTAACCCTTTACTTCTATACCTCATAGTTTAGTCACCTAACTCAGAGATTGTTGTGAAAATTTTGGCTTGGATATTCAATAAACACCCAATTCATTTCTCCAATTTCCCAGTTCTTGCATAGAATTAGTATTTTTAATTGTGATAGGAATTGGGTTCGATTAACTAAGTTGACTCATGGTTTAATATAAAGTTATTTTTTTTTCTACACCCACCAACTACCCATTCTGAAACTCACTCTTTTTGGAAAAAGCATGGGAAATGTGGATCTTAATGGAAACTAAATATATTTTCCCCTCCAAATCCCAGCCTTCTTCTGCCAGACTTGGAAGAAAGTGTATCTTACTCTGCTGCTGTTGTCTGCAAAGGCAGCCACATAATTACAGCTCAGAAAGCAGACAGACCTGAGTACATTTTGTTCACGCTCTTTTCTTCACACGATCATTGCACCAGCAGTGGTTATCAGTGAGAAGCAGTTGGGCAATCAAATGATAGTAATTCCGAGAGCATAAACAAATCAGGAAAGAAGACAAACAGTGGGGAATTAAAGATGGAGGCTGTGGATACATTCAGGGGTTCATGCACTCTCTGAACACGAGTTGTCTTAAAAGGTGGGCAGGAATATCATCAAAAAGATGAACTCAAAGAATGCCAACTTTTCAAAATCTCAACACTTTCTTCAGTGAGGTAGCCTGCTCTTCAGTAAATAACCCTCACCCATGTGCTTGTAGGTAATTCTAATTAAATTTATTGAGTCACACATGAACACACAAGTCATGAAAAACTCTGTTTAGAGATAGTTAGCATGGACATCATTGGGCATGGTGGGAGAGAAGACAGTGTAATGCTTGTTAGTGAAATAAATTATATACATGGATAAAAATTCCATTGTGAAACTCATTATTATATATAAATCATATATGGTAAATCCCAAAAGCTTAGAATGTCAGCTAAGCTTTAAATCAGCTATAGAAACAACCGATGGAGGAAAGGCTCACAAAAAGTTAATAGATAAATGGACAGACAGGATGGACCAAGCATCCTTCTGCAAACTCCCTACCTCTGTTATGTCAGGAGTCAAAATGTATATCATTTTTTCATTGTTGAATAAATGATTTCATTCACAAATGGTTCTCAGGATTAAGTCAATTGGGAATATAACAATTCCTTGGAGATGGACGTCGTTTGTAATAATAATAGGAGAAACTGGCTTTTGTTGTCTTTACATAGTGACCAGAGAAATGCATAGAAGACAGAAAAGAATCAGTAGTATGTAAGAAATGTAGTGATCAAACGTTTTAGAGGGAAGCCCAAGGAAGGTCTGAGATCTCACTGTGCATCAATTGCAAATCCTATTTCTCATTCATCCGGTCTGTGCATAAAGTATTTTTTTCTTCCAAAGATCCTTTGTTGCCCCAAGTTTAATAACCATAGTAACTTCAATAAGTCAAATTTAAACAAAGAAAGCCACTAGCTCACTGAAAATGCAATACAAAAACTGCGAGAATATTTACAAAAAAAATATTTCATAAAAGGTTCATCTCTAAAATTATACATATATGTGTATATACATAAATAATTTCCATATATACATATGTATTTATAATTTTATCTAGTTGCATACAATTTGAATATAAGCTACTGATTATACAATGTACCCTTTCCATCAAACTAAAATGTTATGTTCATTTTATGTTCTCATCACAGAAACACTTAACACGAGTGCTTTGTAATTTTTAAAGTGCACAGTGCTGTATTGTTGACTCTACTTAGAATGTTTAATAGCAGGGTCTCAACAGCTTAATCATCTTGCTTGACTGACACTATGATTGTTAGTTATGTCTCATCTCCACTTTCTCAGTCCTGAAAAACTCTATTTACTCTTTGACTCTATGAGTTTGAATATTTTACTAACTTTTTAATTACATCTTTGCTTTTGTGTGTTTGTACATGTGTGTGTATATGTGTGTGTATGTGTGTATATGCATGTTTGTGTGTACAAGTGTACTTGTATGTGTGTGTGCATGTGTATATGCATATATGTATGTGTGTGCATGTGTACTTGTGAATGTGTGTGCCTGTGTACTTGTTTATGTGTGTAAGTGGACATGTTCAAGGGGTAATGGGGTGGCAAAACAATAGAAACTCTAATAACTATGTAAATGCTAAAACTACTTGAATAGGCAATTCCTTAAGAAATGCATATAGATCATCAAGAAGTATATAAAGGTACAAATTAAAATTATTTATAATGTCTGATATCTTTCAGAACTGCAAGGAAACAAAAGATGCACAGAAAGTAGAACCATTTACACAACATCAATGGGAATGCAAGCTGTTGGAGCTGCTATAAAAATCATCACGTAGAAGACTTTCCAAACATTAAGAAATAACCTTACCATGTAATCCAGAAATCATTCTTGGTATTGATCATGATTAATGGAAACTGTATTCTGGAAGAAGAATTAGAATTTGCTTCTGCTCAGCTCAGCATATTCCCAACAGTCAAAATAAAAAAATGACCTTGAAGTCTATTGATGGTGAACAGATAAAGGAAAGGCAGTAGGCAGTAGAGCAGAGAATACTATTTGGCCTTATAAAAAGAAAAGGCAAATGTACAATATTCCATAGCAAAGCTGAACTTTAAAGTATCTAATCACAGAAACCAATTAACCAAACACAGAAAAACATAAATTAAATGATTACATTTAGACAAAGTGCTAAAACAATTAAACTCAGGGCCAGTAGAGAGTGCAGTGGGTAAGAATGCTGAACACAAAACCTAAAATGGAACCTGGGAACCTATAGAGTGGAAAAAGAGAGCTGACTCCTGCAAGTTGTCTTCTGACCTCCTTGAGCACACACACACACACACACACACACACACACACACACTCCACAATGTAGTAAAAAAAATTAAAGTTAGTAAAAATATTCAAACTCATAGAGTCAAAGAGTAAATAGTGTTTCTCAAGACTGGAGAAAGTGGAAATGAGACATAACTAACTATCACAGTGTCAGTCAAGCAAGATGACTAAGCTATTGAGACCCTGCTATCAAACATTGTAAGTAGAGTCAACAATACAGCATTCTGCACTTTAAAAATTAGAAAGCACTCGTGTTAAGTGTTTCTGTGATGAGAACATAAAATGAACATAACATTTTAGTTTGATGGAAAGGGTACATTGTGTAGTCAGTAGCTTACATGCAAATTGCTTGCAACTAAATAAAATTCTAAACAAAAAAAAAAAAAAGTCTTAAAACAAAGATACAAAATCAAAGTTGGCTGAGATTTTAGATGAAGATGAGGTCACTCCTGCCAAGATACTGAATCCTGCCAAGGATCACTGCCCCTGACTCGTAGCTAAGTGGGAAGGTTGAGATCCCCGAGCAGTCCAGTTTATATAAACACTTGAGCCTCTTCACACCTGGAGAGCATGTTGCATGACCCTCCACTTCACATTCTACATCAGATGCCATCGCTGCCCAGGTGAGACAGGAACTTTGCCCACACAGCATCTAAATGTGCTCTCTCAATACACAAAGACGTCAGAGACTCAACCTTAAAAACCCCATGCTTTTTCAGATAACCAAACGACTTCATTTGTCTCCAGACAAACCGTTCCCAAATTTACAAAGGTGGGCTTGGTATTCTAGTTCATTCTGGCAAAGCTGTCTAATTTTTTGTATTTCTAACCACTCCACATGAGGATGACGGGCTGGCAGGACACTATTTCAGTTGGTGTCAATATAAGCTATGTGCTGACTCATGCTCACTCATATGTGCTCACTCAAAAGGGTCACTCATGAGCCTTTTGTAAAGGCTTCTTTCTCTAATGGAATGCATCAGAATAAAGAAATGCAAATGATATGCTGTTTTTATGATCAGTGGATTTTATTCATATGCATGTGTTCATAATGCTTCTTTGGTAGGAGGTTCTTATTCATTTAGTATTGTTTTAAATTTGTAACAGTTTTATGCTTGTTCACAATATTCTGATCCATAGGCCTTCTTGTCCTCTCCAACTTCTGCTGTCCTCCTTCACCTTGATACCTAATCACCTTTCTACTTTCATGGCTTTTGTGCCTGCAAGTGTTATTCAGGTGGCCTCAGCTGGTATGCACTCATCATTGCAATGGCCAGGTCCTATCTAGAAGATGACATTTTACAGAAATCCTCCCTGTCCTCTGGCTCTGTCAACCTTTCCACCACTTCTTCCACAATGTTCCCTGGTCATTGGCCATAGAGATGCTCCTTTTAGGGCTGAGCACTTAGCACCTGGGCAAATTCTGAGTCTCTGCTTTGCTTATCACCCACTGACAAAAAAGGCTTTGAGGTTATAAGGCTCATAGCTGTATCAGTTCATGGGTATAAATGGATATATTTAGAAGGCAGGTTAACTACATGGCCACTTAAAAAAGCATGAATAGTAGACTCACCAGATACGGCCCAGACCTCCCTATCAATAGGCTTTTGACCAGTATATATGATCTGATTTACATTAGAGGGCATATATACTACCTTGCCCCCTCCTTTATTCAAGTCTCAGATTTAATCAAGAATATGTTGGTTACCCCAGGGACAGCTATGCCACTATTGCACTTACGGGTGCATCTTGACATATTATAAGATTTTCTTTAAAACTTCGAATGAAAATTTCACATTGTTAATTAGTTTCTGATTTTCTGTAACTATGTTTTCCCAAATTAGTGTCACATAGTTCTTCTTATTTACAAAGCCACCTGATTTTTACCACTTATTATAACATGAGAAGTGCAGCATTAAATTATGCTTTGCTTTATATACGCCTATGGCTTAAACATTTAAAGAACATCAAGCATCAATCATTTGTTAGTCTGTCTTTCCTTCCATTCCCCCTCTCTGTTTTTTCTTTCTCTCTTTTTCTATTTCATTTATTTCCCGCCAAGTCTTTTTGCAAAGCCAAGAAAAATAGTGTATAGCATGCTAAAGAAGCTTTTCCTCTATCACAGATGTATAGAAGACTTTGTATTCTAGTAATAAATGTACACAGAATGTACCTACCCTCTTTAGAACCTTTATCCTGTTCATCATATTCATGCCAGTAACATTATCTGAGATACTGTCATATGTTCACACTATGATGCTGACCTCTAAAAGCTTAAAGGACATCTCCAGAAGCGCATCTACCCACTAAACATCTTTAAACAATGCACTCTGCTTACCTCCAACACCCGCAAAATACTACATTTCTAAATATATGGTCAAATACCTCAAAGAGATCAAAATTAAAAAGTAGAGAGAGTCAAATGATACCTCATTGGTACCAATATATCCACATCACATACCTCTCTCCTGTTACAAAGTAGTGTGCCTACTCTCATGTTATTAAATCATATCTCACACAAGGGATGCTTGCAAGTACTCAAATTTGGAGTCAGGCACCTCTGAATTCTGATTCTGAACATCAGGTGTTACTTAGTCTCAGTGATGCCTTGGAAAGAACATAGCTTTACTGAATTGTACTTGCCTAATTTTAAACTCACAACCAATAAGTCTTTTCAGTCTTAGGAAAGGTATCACCACTTTCACACTTGTTTCATCTATCTATTCCATCCTGATGGTTTTTATGACTGGGTACTTATGGCTCATCATTTACTAAAAGGACCAAGTGTCACACCAACATCTTTCTACTATACCTTCTCTCTGCACTCTCATAGGAACTACCAAGCCTTTATCACCATAGCAAATGATGAGATCAGACAGGCTTGTCTTTCTTGCTATCAATAGGCATCTTTAAATGAGCTGTTTGCCTTCTCATGTGCCTTTCAGAAAGCCTGTTACAAAATTCATTTGTCTTTTAAATTTTTAATCAGCTCTTCATAGCAATAAATAGCTTCATGTATTTCTAATCTCAGTTCATTTTGTTTTTACATAAAAGCAAAGATAAGTAAATTATATCACCATGGTAACCAGCATCATTTAAGAAACTGCCCATAAAGGCAAACTGGAAACCCGAATCATTCTGAAGTAAAGGGAAGTTTGTACTGTAAATTCATCTACTCTGACACATAGCTCAGACACCTCACTGGACACATCAACTGCCATATATCCAGACACCACATGTCTTAAGCAAAAACTACAAACTTTCTTTATATTACTTTAATGAAATTCCTGAGGTGACCTGCTTGTAAGTAGAAAAGGCTTACCATTGGGAGGCTTCTTCCCATTACTCTGTGTCTGTAGCAAGGGAAGACATCATAGCAGGATCTGTCAGGAACAGAATTAGCTTGTCAACTCAAAATCAAGGAACAAAAAAGATAGAAAAAGAAAAGGTTTAGAGGTCTACTCTCCTCTCTGAACACATATTCCAGTGACTTCAAGACATCTTTCAATACCAAACCTCTTAAATGCTTCATCCCCTTTCCAATACAGACACTGCGAATACTATGCCTTTAATATACTATGCCTTTATGCTTTTTTCAGGACATTTGATGCTTAAATATGGAAACAATTTTTCATGACTTATAATAGTCTTCTACATACAAACAGAACAAGATATAGACAGAAGGTAGATGAATGTACGGCTGATAGATAAATCAGTGCTGATGAGATGTAAACCAGGAAGACATAAATATTTATATGCAACACACTACATATGTTCATTTACATTTAACTAAAACAGAATCACAGCATTGCCTCCCTCACTTGCCTCCTTACTACCGCTCACATAGCCATCCTATCACCTGCCCACAAAATGCATAGACTCTTCTTCTGTAAACATTCCTGTTATATATACATATAAACAAATGAATATTCAAACAAAACAAGCATTTTATGTAGATATGTGTGTGTTCGCCCTCAATATGATGCTTCTTGTACAAGTATGTATTTATATAGATATATAGAGAATGAGAGAATGAATAGGATTTGTTTATTGTGTCTTTAGGAGAGAGAGAGAGAGAGAGAGAGAGAGAGAGAGAGAGAGAGAGAGAGAGAGAGACAGAGAGACAGAGACAGAGACAGAGACAGAGACAGAGAGACAGAGACAGAGGCAGAGACAGAGACAGAGAGAGACAGAGAGGTATAGACAGAGATTCCTGAGATATCCAGTCTGGATATGACATGCCCTTCAAGAAACTTGAACACAAATTTCTAATTGCCCATTCAACTATGAATTAATCAATAAACTAATCCATTATTCAACTGCCATCCAACTATCTCTTTGGGAGCACTACCAGCTAGTGACGAAAGCTTCAATTCTTAACAAGAATTATTACTAGAAACAGAAAAGCCCCATCAGAAATAGTAATACCAGAATATTTTTTCAAGATAAGTTAGGGATAATTTCTCAACATAAACTAGAATGTAAAACTATAAATAGCTTTATAGTTTCCAACCCAGCCTGTGGCAAGCTGGTCTCAAGACATTCTTTTCCATCTTCATATAAAATCTTGAGTTACCATTCAGCTCTAAGATTTCTTTTTTAAGATTTATTTATTTTATGTATGTGAGTACACTGTAGCTGTCTTCAGATATACCAGAAGAGGGGATCAGATCCCATTACAGGTGGATGTGAGCAACCATGTGGTTGCTGGGAATTGAGCCCAGGATGATTGGAAGAATAGTCACTGCTCTTAACCAGTGAGCCATCTCTCCAGCCTGCTCTAAGATGTCTTACACATGATGAGATAGCTACATCAAGTGGACTTTCCTGCTTCTGTCAATCATCTGGAAGCCAGCATGAACAAAGAATATAACCTTCATCATGTATTTTTAAAACAAACATTTCTAAATATAACAGGTACTCAAAATAATTAAGTTAATAAGGATGATAAAATACTAAAAGTTATAACATAAAAATAATAAAATGCAGTTAATCAGAAGCAATAGTCCATAGATATGAAAGTGTAGAATTCATTTGTGTTACTTAGATTTCAGGGGGTCCAAATAGTGATTGAATGGTAGGTTGATTGGTTGGTTTTGATTTTCTAAAACGTCTCTAAGAAAAAAATCAAAACAAACAAAATCTAAAATCTTGATGTATTACTAGGTCAATTTATATGGAATAATCTCCTCAGTGTCTAACAGATATTGCTGCTATTTTAGGAAATTATATCTCAATATAACCCAGCAATTTACTGCCATCCCCAATAATGTCTCTCATATAATTTTGGAAGGAACTATGGGTGCATTGTCTTGGTTAACTCAAGATCTGACACATTTGAATTCTGACTCCCTTGGCATGATGTAGGTAACTTAGACAACTTTTGCAATGTGAGGTTCCTGTTTCATATGTACTTAATTAATAAACTGAATTTGATAAAACTTCATAGCTGTTTTGAGAACTCAATTAAAGAGTCCATATACCCAAAAAGTACATGTTTAGCTCATCAATATTAGCTCTTTTCATCATTACTGAGCATATGATATACCATTGTGCGAAGAGTAACTGTGATTTTCAAGTTGACAGAATTGAGAATCACCTAGGAGACAGACCTCTGGGTACTAGAAAGCATCTACAGAGAGATGTAAATAAGGAGGGGAAACCCACCAAGTTGAGGAGCATCATTCTATAGGCTGAGGTCCTAGAATGGGTAGTGAGCAGAATACAAAAATATAAGACCATTCTTCATATTTTCACTTCTGTTCCTGGGTGCAATGCAGTCAGATACCTTATAGCTGAAGTCTCTCTTCCCTCCATGTCTTCTCCACCATGGTGAACTGCATCACTTTGAACTAGGAACCAAAATAAACTTTCTCCCCCCTCATTTGCTTCTGTCTGAATGTTTTCACAGCAAGGAAAAGGGAGCCAACAGTACAATTCTATTTTCAGGTTCAAAAAGAATCAGTGAGTCTTAGGGGAGCTATGTGTATGACTGGAAGAGCTTCTGAAGGCAGTTTTATCAAAAGAATCCCCTGGATAATTCCATATCGTACCAACAGAAGAACTCCGTCTTCTACGCTATCCTTCCTTAAAACCAAATCCTTGTTTCAATTAAGGCTTAGTCATGCAACTAGATGGTGTTTCCAAGAAAATAATGTCTCTATATCTTTAGTATCTAATTAAATACAAAAAGAAATGCAAGAGGTTCGCCAAGCTTTTGATTTCAGACATGAACAGTCTCCAGCCCACTCAGTACACCAGCATTTCACTCCTCCACGTTTATCAGCAGGAATAGTTGGTGAGATTGTGGTGCCTGCTGTAAAAGAAGTTACCTAGAAGGGGAAAGAACCAGCACAGAGATCTTTCACAGATCTGTGTCTACTCCAATCCATTTACTATGTTTGACAGAATGATTCAGTTGGATTTTTTAGTTGACAATATGATCTTTCAAGACAAGACCAAATTTTAAAATGTGCTCACCATCCAGCTCAGTTTTAATACTAGTGTTATATTCTAGACAAATGACATTAACTATATGTTTCTACATATTACAATGGTTGTTGTGGGTTTTATCTCTCCAGTTGATTCTATCTCTCATGCTTTGCTTTTAATATTTTTGATTGCCATACAAAGTAAACAGTTTGATGATACATTTTCATACATAATATGAACAAGTCCAACCTTGAAATGTTGCCTCTGTATATCTTCTGCTGTCACTCTTGGCACTGCTTGTCCGTATGGATGTGTTTGCTGCCACAGAGAGAGATATGGCGCTCTAGCTTTTCAATGTGTACTTCAAAGCTGCTCTGCTCACTCTCTCATAATCATTTCTTCACTTCTGACATTTTAATTCCTAATGTTTCATGCTATGTCTAACCTTTGTGTCTTTGCTTTATAAATTCTCCATGTTCTTTACAGTCTCGTTCCTTTAGAATGGAACCTTCAAACAAGATAGCTATATTTTTAAAGCCATATACTTCATTCTCCCTGCTCCATTGTCATTCTATCTTGGTGCTCAAAAACATCACCAGTGCTATCAACCACCTGGAGATGTCTACCACTGCAGCTTTCTCTGCTTTTCTGCCAATTCAACCCCATTCTTCACAAAAGCCACACACCTGTCCTACCAATGATCCTCAGTACCGTTACTACTATAGCAAAACAAGAGCCCAACTTAGTTGTTTAACAAAACAACTATTTTATTATTTTTCATATGCTTCAGAAAAAGAAATTGGAAAGAATTAATTGTGGGTGTATCCACAATACTGTGTATAATGTCATGGTAAAGGTGAAATATAAAGACAGCATAGATTCGAAGAATAAAAATTTAACTTTATATAAAAAGATGGTAAGGTCACACCTTAAATTACATGTTGCCTGATAAGTTTTGTTGAAACTAACTTCAAAAAATTATGATCTGCTATAACATCATTTTGAATGATCTTATATTCTCATAATTAGATCATAATTAAATTTAGTATGGCAAACTGTACTAAACAGTCTACTAAGACTTAAGGGCTCCCTAGAGAGCTTCTGGATTCAGTCTACATTGAAAGGCTGAAGAACATGGAAACTATCTCTAGTGTCAACAATAGTCTACTGAAGCAGTCTCTCTCTTTGAGGAAGAAAAAAAGGAAGGAAGGAAGGAAGGAAGGAAGGAAGGAAGGAAGGAAGGAAGGAAGGAAGAAAGGAAAGAAGAGAGAAGAGAGAAGAAGAAGAAAAGAGGAAGAGGAAGAGGAAGAGGAAGAGGAAGAAGAAGAAGAAGAAGAAGAAGAAGAAGAAGAAGAAGAAGAAGAAGAAGAAGAAGAAGAACAACAACAACAACAACAACAACAACAAAGTGAAAGAAGGTACCAAGTGCTTTTTCCTCCAACTACCAGTTGAAATTGCTGCTTACTTTGAGGGCAGATCTTCCTTGCTCAGTTTATTCTCACTGGAAATGTCATCAAACACAAGTGCAGAGCTACGTCTCCTCAGTTGATTGTAAAGCACCCCATAGTCTTTCATGTCCATTTAGAAATATATCTCATTTGTTAATCTGACCATGTAGTCTCTCCAGCATTGCCAAACTCTTCCACCTTGGCACAAGCTCCACATGAGCCAATCCTTCAGTATCCTCAGCACCATTCATTTCTTTCTTACCTCCTACATGAATGTGGAAGTTCCCCAGACAACCTAGCCACCATGGGTGTTCTCTCACTATTGGCTGAGACACTATGGTGAAGGTAGGATGGTATGTTTTCTCTGTCTTCATTATTTTTTGGAACTCTTTCTATTCATCTGCATTTGAACAAAAAGTATTATCAAAATATACCTACCTTCAACTTGGCCATAATCACCCTCTAGTTTTACTACTCTGATTCCATTTCTGCCTTCTTGACTACTACCAAACCTCAGGTGTTGGTTGTCCTCCAGCTCAGTTTTCAGACTTCAGAGTGTCCTGGGGGTTCATTGTAGACAGGTATTGGTTCCTCACTGGACTCCCTGTGCAGAACAAATTTAGCCCTAGCCTACAATGTCTCCATTGCTTCACATGACATAGCCACAACATGTATGCCAGTCTTGTATATTTATTGTTATTCTTCTACCTTAATTCCTTCTCTCTTACTTAAGCCAGTGACTTCCCAAGGTATAAATTCTTGATGATTGATAGATAAATAAACAGGTAGATGAACAGATTCTGTTTCTAGGATTTCGTCTATGAAGGGCTAAACAGATGGCTAGGTAAGCAAGCATCCTTGATACTATGCCAAAGTATCTAAGATTGGTTTCCTGAATAACGACTGTAAGTCCATCTCCAGCACATCCCTCTACTGCCTTCTGTGGACACCTGCACGTGGGTTATATCTATACACTCATACACACATACATGAACACATTCAAATTATAAATAAATAAGATATTTTAAAATCTTATTCCACGCAACCATCAAACTATACAAGCCAAGATAGTTTTTCTACTACTATTCAAATAGTAAAGAACAAGTCAAAGTCAAATAACTATGGAATCAGATTAAGCATGCTGTATCAGATCCACGTAACAGAACAGTAGATAAAAAGAGAAAGAAAAAAAACAGAAATCTAATCGTTGATTCATATTTGTTGACTTGGAAAAATATCAACTAGACAATGTTGAAGGAGAAAGAGTTATGTAACCAAACAAAAGTCAAAATGTGTGCCCATTTATGCAACATTATGTAACTTCATAATGTTGCATATAAATCATGCCTTTATATACAGGCATATGTGGTCTGGGGTCTAGGACTCCGTCTGAAGTTTTAATAGATGAATTCTAAAGCACCTAGGAATTGTTTCTGCTTTCTTCCTCCTATAATATTCTATACTATACTAATAATCAGAAAAACCAAAATGAAAACTTCTACTGTTAGTCTTTGACTCCTCATCTAGATAATCATAAAATTAAATACTTTTTTAAGGAAAAATTTAGTGTGTTTATTTTACTACTATATTTAAATTCTCTTCATTTTCCTCTCTTATGGTTTCTTATTATTTGAAATGTGAAAGATACAACCCTGCAAATAACAATTAATAATAATGATAATAATTCTAGAAATATGATTAAGTTAAGATTTGCAAGAGTTCTTTAATATAGCATCAAGTATGTTCACATTTTTATTGCTGATTATAATGTTCAACAGCCTGTGACACAACAATTCAGCCTTTGGCAGGCAGAGCACAGTTTCCATCTCTTTTAGTAGAAGATGTCGGGTGTGGAAACTTTCTACTTCCTTGGAAACTCTTCTGAAAATGGGTTTTCACTCAATTCAGCCTCTAAGTGTTTAAGAGGTGAGTGGATTTCTGAAAGTGGGCTGACTGTTTTAGGGCTGCTGGCAGGCACTGTAGCTTTCACACTGTGTGAGAGGAGGAAAAAAAAACCCATATTATTAAAAATGTGCCCTAGATCTCTTTCCCATTTCCTTTTTTTTTTTCACAAAGAGGCCAAAGTATCCAGGATAATTTTTCTATGGAAACATTTAAACTCAGCATTCAAATATTTACTTTTGCGACTACATCTCTGAACAATAATTTTGATACTAACAGAGTTAAAGTTGAGGAGAAACTCCAAGTAGAAAAGATGTCTGAATGCCATGCAGCTCTGTTTCCTCTTGGCTTTAAGCCACCATAATACCAGGTATAACAGCCATTGCCCTTCTACCCCATGAGTGAGGATCAATGAAGTATCTCAGTTCCATACGATTTTTCTGTAAGAAGAAGAAAAAAATCAATGCCTGTAATTAGCTTTTAAACAGAAAATATAAAGAAGACATTCCAAAGGATATGGGTTCTTCCCCTGTCACTGAGAAACAGATTAGCACCTTAGTCCACCTTGGTTGCTATGACAAAAATACCATAAGTGGAATGGCTTATAAACAGCAGACACAAATTTCCCCTCATTCCTGAGGCTTGGGAGTGCAAACCCAAGACAAATTCAATGTTTTTTGAGGGACTTTCTGGCTCATTGAAGTGTCTTCTTGTGGTGTCATCTCAGGAAGGGGCAGTGGGGTTCTCTGCAGCCTGTCCCATAACCATTCACATTAACCATTAGCCATTCACATGCTGATCTCAATGACTTATCTCCTAAATACTTAATATTGCTGCCTTACAGATTGATGTTTCAGCACATGAATCTGGAGAACGAAAAGTTATCTTTGTATTCAAATCATAGAAGTTAGCTTCCTAGAACAAAAATCCTAAAAATAGTCAAGCCTTCTTTGTCAGCTTTCCATGTCACCATTTGTGTTTATAAGCTAACAAGCCAGTGTCCCGATTCCAGAGGGAGTCTATTTGCATTCTCTATGAATGGAACTCAGGGAGCACGTGCATATGAATTTTGAGGGTTAGTATGTTTGTTCCCAAAAGCTATCTTTCAAATTGCCAGGGTGAAGAGAAGGGGGAGAACACAGGACAGCGATTAATTAAACATGGCCAACCCACTTTGTCATATCAGAGATGAAGTGTGGGATTCCTAAGGGCCCTGTGTCTGTCTTCTCCATTTTCTTAACTAAACATCTCATCAGTTTCTGCAACAGAGCACTGACACATTTAAGCCCTCAGTTCTGTTCTTCAGTGCAGTTTTGAACTTGAAGCCCATATGGGTAAGCTGCCCGCCTGAGGTCTCAGTGCAGCAAATGTAGCTCGGCCACATTCCCACAAATATACCTTTTATTTGCATTCTCTCTTGGTATCTGTCACCCAGTATCTTTGAACACTGATGTCTGAAGCAAAACATGGAAATGCCATGTTCACCTCCCTGTTCCCCTTCAGGTTTACAGACTGTCTCCAGCCCGCTGTAAATCCCACCTCATCACCATGTCTGGAATCAATTCTACGGCTCCAATCTAAGTGTCGTTTTCACAATCGAATGCCCGTTATCTTTCGTCTGGAAGACAGGTTGGCAGGCTACAGACCACATGCCAAATCCAGACACTCTTTGACTTTGTAAATCAAGTTTTATTGGGCTGTCTGTGGCTACTTTCACACTACAAAGCCAGAGTCAAATAGTTGCAGCGTAGACCGTATGATACATTAAGTCTAAAATATTTACTACCTGACTATTAAAAAAAGTTTTTAAAAAGCTTGCTAGCTTCACTATCCAAACCCGAACTGTGGCCTCCTAAAACTTTATGTTGCTTAAATAATTGACTCAGCAGAGAATTGATAGTGAAGCAGAGGAAAGAAACACAATACAACGCTCAGCTCCCAATAGTTAAGTGCACAGTGACACAATCTTGTAGTCTCAGCACTGAGGCAAGAGGATCAGATGTTCTTAAGGTTGGCCTGAGATATATAGTGAGGCTCTGTCTCAAAAGAACAATGAAAAACAAAACAACAAAGTAGAAAATAATCCTGAAAAATCTTTTGTTTTTTTCTGAGTACATGGGTTCACGTTATTATTTTTTTTTTTGTAACAATTGAAACATACTTTAGATTGCATTAGTTTGTTTTCTGTTATTATAATGAAAGACGAGAGATAGGGTTTTTTATCAACAAAAATTTCATTTTGTTCACAGGTCTTGGGATTCAACAATGAGGTGAGGATACCAGTCAGGAACATGCCAGAGTCTCACACCAGCAGCATCAGAGAAAGGGTATGTGGAAGTAATCACAGGGTAGGACTGAAGCCAGAGAGTGAGGAGGGTGTTTGGGTAACACTTCACTTGTATAAGTGATGTTTCTCAGTTCAAAAGAACTATCTTTATGCCTCTTCAGGGAGCAGCTCTGGTGACCCATAAAACTCCCAAGAGGCCATATCTCTTAAAAGTTCTACAGACTCCTAACACTAACACTAAGGATCAAGCTTCTGAAAAGAAAGCCCTTGAGAATTAAACTTAAGCTACATCCAAACCTTCACACACACACAGGTAAAACATGCACAAACACAAATTTTCATAAGTTGGTTAGAAATTTTTTATGAAATGAAATCTCATTATATTGTAAAGACTGGTCTTAACATCCTCAGCTCCCATGGTCCTCCACCTCCCTCAGCTTTGGAGGATCTGGGATGATAATCATGCATCACCATGACTAGCTGAGTTAAGGCTTCAGCAACTTTCAATGAAGGTTCTTCCTTTATAAGACTTTATAATGTCTTTGTTTTCATAATCTCTTTGTCTACCTAATATTCACTATTACAGAGATCTCTGGGCTTAAGATATTTTACTAGTATGGATTACTATATCATAGTCTACGAGCGTGTACAATGTGATAATTTGATGTGTACAACATTCAATGATTCTTTCTAAAATACATTCTAATCTTTATATTAAAACTTTAAACTCTCCTCTTTTAATTGTTAAAAAAACAAATACTAAGCTGTAAACTGTACACCCCTTTCTGTGTTGTAGTACATGCAAAACTTATCTTCCTAGGCAGCAGAATTGTGTACACATTCTGGGTCATAAAGAAAGGGAATATAAAGACCATTTTTCTCATTTGGCGTTTAAGGTCCTTTGAATCTACTTACAGGCTAGCATCAGATCAGTTCTCCAGTGTTGCTTCCTCCTGTTTTTTGCTCTCACCTCTTCCTTTCAAGGAGACTGCCTCCTAAATCAGACACACGATTGGACATTGAGCTCTAGATTACAGACAGATTATATTAGAGACAATTACATCACTAGGCATTGTCTCTCAGGCTGCCTCTTCCTCATTAGCTGCATACAAGAATAATGCCCAACTCATATCCCCACAAATCTTCATCACCACTGGAAGGCAATGACCAACTTCTATTCAATAATATTCCCTTCATGGGGCTAGAAAATAGAGCAGATTCTTCATACAATTGTGGATTAAATCAAAGAGAATGAAGGAGACTTCTGTGCTAACTTACCCACTTGTCTGTACTGCAGTTTTCTCATTGTTTCTATTTTTTTCTATGTTCATGGTCATGTGCACCATATGTGAGATCATCTGCTGCACCACAATGCATTATTCATATCTGAGAGCTTTTCCACAGAATGACAAATTTGGTGAATAAAATATTTGGAAGGTTTCAATTTTTCCTCCCTAAGTGTTTGAACTAAAAATATGAGATAGTTAACACAGAAAAATCTTAGTAGTACTCATAGTCGATCAACATTAGTAGGCTATAGAAGATAGATTTCAAAGTAATGTTTTATACAAAGCAAGGTGCTTCTTATGAAATATTGGAGGGTTTTATTCTGTCTTACTCTTTTTAAAGTTTTATTTATTTGTATTAGTGTTTGTCTAAACACATTTTTGTGCACCATGTGCATTTCTGAAGCCCACAGTGATCAAAAGAAGGGGTTGGATCCCCCTGGAACTGGACTAAGAGGTGACTGTTAGCCTCCACGTGGGCACTAAAGACTGAATGTCCTCTGAAAAGGCAGCCAATGCTCTTAACTACTAACCCGACTCTCCCTCCCATGTGTCTTTTATTTTTAACTGATTCGATAACCAAACGTTGCAGAAAACTATAGCAATTAAAACCGTTAGGCAAGTTGTTACAGGACTGAGAGTGAAAATACAGAGACCGCAATGGAGAACTGAAAAGACTGAATTGCCTGAGTCCCAGTCTGGTGTGGCCACTGGGAATCCCAGGCAGAAGGTATTTCCGGGTACTGGGATTGACACAAAGAAATGGGGATGGGATGGAAGCAGAGACAACAGGTAGGAGCAAAGCTGGGTCCATGCCAAGATTTGGCAGTGCCTTCCAGGTTTATATGTTGAGGGCTGAACATGCATACTTCAGACTGTGGCTGTATGTGGAGACGTGCCCTTTACAGAGAAAATTGAGGTTAAATGAGACAAGTAGGTAACTCCTAATGTGATATGACTAACTTAGTGTTAAGAAGAGATTGGAACACGGGCACACATAGAACCAAGAGTATATGAGAGCAGAGGGAGAAGACAGCTATGTACAGTGCAAAAGGAGGACTAAGAAGAAACGAATCAGGGTCAGTGACCTGGGGTCCATCCTGGCTGCTGCCCACATGGGACCATGAGAAAACCAACTCCTGCCAGTTTTCTTTTGACTTTCACATACATGCTGTGGTGCAGATACATGCAAGCACACACATAAAAATAAATAAATATAACTAAACTTCTAACCAACCTAGTGACACCTTGATCCTCCATAAATTTGGAAATACAGTGTTCTGAAAGCCATATAACTCATGTTGCTAGGACAACCCTAACAACTATGCCTATGTCTCATGTTAGTTAAATAGAGAGATCAAATAGACATTTTATTATGCCTTTTCAAAAAGACAAATTGAAGAAGAATGTTTAGAGGTAGGAACTCCAAACTTAGACTTTGCCAAGCTCCAAATTTCATTTGGATTGTTTCCAAAATGAAAACTTTCTGGAGAATTAACTTATCCTGTACATTCTTCCCTCCCTGTCTTTCGTCTGCCCAACCATAAAAGAGAGTTCAACCAGAAATATTCTCTGGCTTTTCTACCTCTTATTTCTTTCCTGTATGCGGTGATTTTTAATTCATTTACATGGAATAAACCACACTCTACACATCTACTTTGTTTGGTTAGTTATCTTCTTGCTCACCAAACAGTTGTACAGATACATATTAACAAGCTATAAGTAAATACTCATCCTAGCTTTTACAAGAGATGGAGATTGTAAGAGCCAATGCAGTGGAGGACTACAGTGGCACAGGGTCTTCTGTATACAACAGGGTCATTGCACATATGACCTGACAGCAGCTGTGACTTTATGTACATTACATGTACAAGATTAAGCCAAATTTAAAAAAAAATCCCATTGTGGATAAAGTCCCACCCATTTTCAGAGAAGCTATTCGCTGCTTTGAAAGAGAAAGTCAAGTTTTTTTCAGGGCTATGGTCCCAAAGAGGTTACCCATATTCCAGTAAATGTTCCATCACCAAGACACAGACAGGCAGCACTAAGTGGACTCTGTGTTTTAAGAAGATAATACTTGAAATAAGATGGGAATACTGGTTGTGGGGGGAAGGGAAAGATTGAAGGAGAGAGAATGAACTGTTGGAATTCTACAAAACAGTGTACATATGAATAAAATTCTCAATAAAAAAGAATTGTTCCATGCCCTGGAACTATATATTTAAAAATAGTTTCTGCCCTGTGTAGCTTGCATTTTAGTAATGGAGTCACAGATAGAGCCATCAAGTGTCAATGATGATAATAATAAGTTAGTCTTTTATGTGTTATGGAAAAATAAATAAATAAACTGCACATTATGAAGCCCAAATGGAGCACTGCTATTTTGTTTAGAGAAGTGTCCACAGTAAGGTTATAATCAGGTCTGATCTGAAATATGCACAACTAAGTTGGAAAACTTACACTCTGAATAGACGAGAAAGAAGGGTCAAAGGTCAAGAGATCATATTCCTAGAAGCTCTGTGTATCTGGAAGAGAATATGGAATAGAGAGGAATCATATATTAAACTAAAGAAGGTGGAAAGCTGTCTGAGGCTGCTCTACGGGGATGTAGCTGGAAGAAAGAGTCACCAGGGCTGCGTTTGGGGATTTTATCTTATCCTGACTCTCCAGTCTATCTTGCTTTCCTTCTAATCAGCCATGAAATGAAAAACTCTCTCAGCCATTCACTCCTAACTCCATAACTATCTGCCCAGGCACATGGACCCAAGCAACCACGGGTTTGAGTCTTCTAAGACCCTGACCGGAAGTTAAATCTTCCCTCTTTCAAAGTGTCCTCTTGAACATTTTGGTCACGGCTACTCAAGAATGATTTTCCGTTAGAGTGACATTATACCCTCTGACCAAAAGGAATTTTGTGTTAGACTCTCTAAAATATGGGAATAATATGTTTAAAAAACTGAAAGTAGGGTGTCAATCCTCAGTTGTTTGTCTTTTCCCTAATTCGTACCAAAATCCTGAAGACCAAAGAAAGAACTTGGTAGCTGAAAATGTTGGCTGCTCTTCCAGAGACCCTGAGTTTAGCCCCCAGCCTACATATCAGGCCATGTACTACCATCAGGAACTCCAGCTCCAGGGGATCCAGACCCTTCTCTGTCCTCCATGGACACTCGCATACATTTTGTGTATGCTCAGACACATATGCCTACTCATAACTAAAAATAAATCTAAATTTAAAAACTTAAAATAAATGAGCTGATAAAATATCAGTTTGCCAGAAGGAAAGTAATTAACCAACTACTCCATCTCTCTAAAAGTATATTCGCACCATATTTACACCCCAAAATTATGAGTTTTCTTCATTCTGTAACAGAGGATGCAGGGAGCTAATCCATGGCCATCTCATGTATCACTTCCATGACATGAGTTGACACCCTCTGCAGGTCACTGGAGATATCTTTTTCAATTCTTATCTATATATCATTTCCTTTTTTTTTTCTTTTCTTTTTGCCATTCTTTTGTTTCTCATATTTGCTTCTTCTAATCCTAGATCCCAAGCCAAGGACTATAAATGGAAATTTGTTTCTAATAATGAGAATAATCTCGGGAGTCTATTTGCATAAATGAGCATGTGTGGGAGCTTTTGTCTTTGGTTTGTACAAAGGGACGGCACAGATGGCATAACAGGAAAGGGGGTCTATTTTTAGAAACAAGCCCGTTTTAGCTTGAAGCACACAAAGTAGCCGAATGGGCCTGTTTGGAAACGTGAGAGATGAGCAATTAGGGAAAAGGTACCTACCACCGTATATCTATTTCTTCATGACAACTCACCAAAATGGCGGCAGGAAGAAAACACAGCAGGCCATGGCATTGGTGGTGGAGAGAAGAGTGAAATGGCAGGGAGGGGATGCCTAGGGAGATCATGCATAAGCCATTTGTACAATAGTGCAATTTCTGTCAGAAGCGCCTGTATTTTCCTTCAGGAGTATACCCTTTGGGTCATGTTTCCAGTGTTACTAATGCCAGCCCTCAGCTCCAAAGTGAGCATCATACAATGTTTGCGATGATCGGTGTCCTCTAATCCCAGACACCTGCCCTATGTAAAAAAGATCATCATACTGGAATCTCACTCAAATCTCGATGTATCAAGGAAAAGGAATCACAATTCCTGTCAATAATATCTTGTTGAGTAGACACTTATAAAGGCTAGACCTTGGAGACACATGTCATGGATAAACTAAAGATGAGAAATGGTCCTGCTGACTGACATCGTTGGAACAATAAAGGATCACAGCCTGTACAAAGAGTCACTTTTGGCTTAGGCTAATGAGGGTGGTGTGTATAATTACTTACAAAGGAGAGAAACCACGTTCCCAGAAGTCCCAGGGTGTTACTGGTATAAATCACTCATCACGTTGGTCTCCAGTGTCCATGTAGCTCTGTGGGCATATGAATATAGTCTCTCCCAGAGAGCTCTGAGATGGACTGAGGGCTGCTATTCTTAAGGGCCCCAGAAACTGAAAAAGCAGAATATCTTAGGAATGAAAAACATCTTCGATGCGAAGTATAAACAAATCAAAGACAAAATTTTTTCAGCTCAAATGTTTTCCTAGTTCTAATGCAGTGTGATAGAGTGAATCAAACCATCGAGGGAAATAATATGAAAAATATATTTTTCACTCAATAAAAAAGGGGGGGCTATGCAATAAAATTTTCATGTCTGTTAATGAGTTTATAGCCCAAATGAATCTTATAATTGGTTTTGTTCCCTACTTCATCAGAAAACCACTGAACTTAAAAAATTAAAGGGAAATACGGCTAGGATTGAGTAGACTTTGGAACATTCTAGCATGAATGTAATCAACTGCTGACATTATCCATTCTACAAACATGATTGAAAAAGCTCACTATTAGGATCCACGAAAATCCAAAGGCAAATAACTGCAATTACACTGAGCCCACGATATCTGGTGCTCAGAAAAATGGTGTGGGAATCTACAGGAAGCTAGAACATAAAATGTTGAAAGCCAAGGGTGATTCCCTGAGGATAAGGACACCATGTGTTCTGTTATAGAAATGCATCCATATTGCAAATTGTATTGCAAATCGCAAAATTCCACCAGAGGAAGTTCTAGCCACCAGCTAAGAAGTTTGATTGATTGAACTGTGCAAAAGCTCAAGATATGAGTGTGTGAGGGCCATATTCAGGGGAGTGGGGGAGACATGGGGAGGCCATGAGAGAGCAACAAGAGCAAGAGAAGGGACAGCAAGGAGAAGAAAACAAGAAAAGAGAGGGCAGGGAAAGAAGAAAAGAGGAGAGCAGGTGCAGGGGAGAGGAGGAGAGAGGGAGAGAAAGAGGAGATGAGGAGGAAAGGGAGAGGGGAAAAAGAAGACGAGGAATATCTATCCAGCCTTACCCTCCAACCACCACAGGCTCCAAATGTGTGGATAAAGAAGGAATATTGCAAATCAATCCTATCAAGTGTGTTGCACTAAACTAAGGAAGAAACCAACACCACACAGGAAATTTCCAGGTAAGCCATCTCAGAAGCCATAAGAACTGTTTCTAGCAAAGCTGTGAACATCATGGCACACTGAACATCAATCCCAAATGGGGGCTGTTCCAATTCCACCCTCACAAAATGACACACACACACAAAAAATATTCCCTTTATGTCACAAGGTATTGCAGTAACTTGTTACTCAGTATTAGGGCACCAGAGCAGCAACTGTCCTCTAAGAGTCAACATTTGTTACTCCAAATTAGTACTTGAAGAATTAATGGGTTGACTATGATGCAAAGTCTAAAATGAGAAGCAGAATAGTTAAGAAGTAGCAGGGTTGCAGGATTGCTTTATTGTACATTATGCAGGGAAACAAGGGATGGATATATATATATATATATATATATATATATATCATAAGACATTAAAGTGGTATAGAAATGGAAGTACCGTAAGTCAGAGTGCTGAGATCCAACTTAGATATATTAGTCAGTGAGAACCACAGAATCAGCACATGGTCACTGAAGGCACAGAAGCCTGTCACCATCTGTGTGAGTTAATCAGGCCAACTTAGCATGTCTAAGGTGAAGCTGTTTTGACAACACAGACTATTCTGCTCTTCAAACTTATACTATGTTTGACCTTTATGATTAAAATCTAATTAAAAGTGCTGTTATTTTTAAAAGGTAGAGATGGTGTATTTGTCTCATCTATTAAAGTTATGACTAATTGTTAACCTTCTTAACAGGCTGAATCATTGCCATGCTTTTCATTTCAACCTTTTGCAAAGCAAAGTCCAAAAGGAATTCAGATTGCAAAACAAAGTCTGCAAAAAAAAAAAAAAAAAAAAAAAAAGATTCACTTTCATCATATGATCAAAACAATTTCAAAGTGCTTCGCAACACTGCTAAGTCTAACCAAGCATGGTGAATTGACTAGATTTTTGATTCACTTACTCAACATTACTATTTAGACTCAATTAATTAATTTGATTAAGTCCAAGACATAGATTTTGTAGCTGCTATGTACCTAGTTTGGTCTCACATGCTATGAAAGAAAGAAAGAAAGAAAGAAAGAAAGAAAGAAAGAAAGAAAGAAAGAAAGAAAGAAAGAAAGAAAGAAAGATTGGAAAGACTTAAAAGATACTGGCCACACTCAGTTGGGGAAAAATAATACTGTAAAAACAAATCCACTGAAAATAGAACAAGACTTATCTATAGCTAAAAGAAGAAAATGATAAACACATAATTCTCTTCCTATATGCTAAGTACTACCAGGATTTCCCTCAGTGTTCTGCCTGCGTACTGACAAACTTCCCCTGATGGTCTAAAAAGATCCACTAGCAGTTTGTAGGTAAGTGTCTCTCGGCTGTTACTGTGAAACATAGCCTTCATAGAAATTCCAGCCATTTAACTCTGATGTAATTTTGAGAGTCCTAGTTTGGGGCTCCTATCTGAACCCACCATGTTCTCTGTCCATGGTCCTCAGCATAAATTCCATGTCTTCTCTGCTCAGCCACAAAAGCTGCTCTCAATCTTATTGCAATCTCTTCCAAGGAATGGCTAGGTATCTCTTCAAGGTGTTTCCCGGGTAGTATCTAAAGCTAACTCTTTGTATGCCATGTAAATCTACTTGAATTAGGTCATTGCAGACACACTGTGTAAAACTATAAAGTGTTGATGAATGCAGTCTTACTTATTAAACTATATAAAGACAAAGCATATTTGATGTGTTTTCTCAGAAGAAACTAGGAAGATAAAGCAATACCTTGTTTACATTGTTTAAGCATGACTGCTTTTATAAAATAAATAAATAAAATGCTCAGAGATTAAAGTAGAGCAGAGAAGTTAACAGTACTTTGATGTCTTTTAAATGCTAACTACATCATCTTCCACCTCTTGACTGTGGAATTTCCCCTTCTGCTAGCATACTACCTACCATTACCTGATCTCCCTGGATACCAACAATAGTTTTTCTCTTTTGTAATTGCGTGTGTGTGAGTGTGTGTGTGTGTGTGTGTGTGTGTGTGTGTGTGTGTGTGTGAGCGCACGCATGAACCCAGGTTGGAGATGGTTGGCAAGTGGCTGGTGCATACATACTATGCCATATATATGGAGGTCAAGTGACAACGTTGGGTGTCAGTCCTTATGATCCACCTTGTTTGAAACAGGCTTTTTGTTTGCCTCTCCATAGGGCAGACTCTCTAGCTCTTGAGTTTCCAGGAATTCTTCAGACTCTGCCTCCCATCTCTCCACATGAGCCCTAAATTATAGACAGACACTACTGTGCCTGGCTTCACATGGCTTTTGGGGATCTAAACACAGGTCTTCAGACTTAAGTAATAAGGACTTGACCCACTGAGCCAGCTTCTCAGCTCTTCTAGTTTGTTTTCTAATGTTGTGATGAAACATGCCAACCAAAAGAAACATAAGGATAAAAGGGTGGGAACTCAACACAGGAACATTGTAGTGGAAACTGAAGTAGAAGCTATGGAGAAAAATGCTTCCTGGCTTTCTTCCAGGCCCACCTGCCTAGGACTAATGATGCCTGCAGTGGACTTGGCTTTCTGACATCAACAAGGTATCAAGAAAATGCACAAGATCCCCAAAGATATGCCCACAAGCCAAGTCAATCTGATGGAGGCAAACTTCCACTGAAATTCCTCTTCTCGACATGACTATTTAACAACCAAGATTAGCCATTATCTCTTAATCTTTCTTCTCTTTCTCTGTGTCTCTGTCACCCTCTGTCTCTCTGAAACACACACACACATACACACACACACACACACACACACACACACTATTTCCCTTCCTTCAGTTTTTCTTTTAAATCACTGCCACGTCCTCAAATACTCTCTTGGCATAGAAAATAAACAAGAATGTCAAAAGACATCCCTGAATGCTTACTTTAAAAAAAAAAAAAAGAAAAGTTTGAATGCAACTTTTCATAAAGTATGTCAAGGTTAATTGCTGCAATATCAACATCTCTTTATTAAACCCCTTCCTGAAAAAAAAAAAAAAAAAACAAAAAAAAAAACAAAGGGAAAAGGCAATAAAAAAATAAGACTATCAATCCTACAAAAATATATGTAATCTTAGACAAAAGTTGCTTTATTTTTTTATTTATCAAATCCAAATTCTTAAGAGTAGATCTTGAGTAATTGAGAAAAGTTTATGTTTCTAGGTGGAAGCTCCATCTAGTACATTTCATTCCTTATGAGTAAACTTGGTACAAAAAAAAAATCCTACTTGAAGCTTGCACCTTTGATTCTTCGGCTTGATTGGAGATCCAGTTACCTCCAGCTTCTCTCCGTTGACTTCCTTAGAATTGTCTGACTTCTACAAAATATAAAATGCCCAAGCTATCTTGATTCCTGGGCTAGCACTTACCATGTGTGACTACCCATCACCCTACAGGTAAGCTTACCTATCACTCTGTACCCTTGTGAATAAAGTTTGAATTAAAAAAGAGGGTTAAGCCACTACTATTGCTTCCTGCAGGGCTATTTCAAGATGCTTTGTGCATCACGATCCAGGATGCTATGATATCTGAGATGTTTTTTCCTCTTCCAATCTTGATAGAGTACTTTAAAATGAACAGAGAACTTTGTAGGGAAAGAACGAGGAAAAAAAAAAACAAGTATGGTTCCAAGTGTGGGTGAACATTCCAGAGAGGTTCTTGCTTCCCCCCAACAGGTCTGCCCATCCCTACAAATTGCATTCTTGTATGAATAGTCCTTTGGTGAGTCACAAAACAACAAAGAAAACACGGTTTCTCAACGTGACAAAGGAAGATTTTTTTTATTTTAATTTGCATGTTGTTTATATTTTTAAACAGGAACTAGAAGAAAGGGGTTCCACTCTCACTGAGCATAACCAGTCATGAGTTTCACTCTCTGCCCAGTTCCCCTTAGTGGTGAAAATTTGGAATGGGGGACTATGACTCAACTGTGATTCCTTTCATCTCACAGATTCTTTCATCCATCCATCGTTTCCAGCATGCCAATGTGTAGATTCTGTGCCAGCATTGGTTCCAAACTTTAGTCCTAACCACACCACCAAACCCTCCCCATCTTGTGATGTCCAAGTTTCCAGCATTTCCAAATTCTTCACAACCCTCTGTCACTCTCCACTCCTATTGTAGCCTCTATTAGTCCCTTGCATGACACCGCCTCAGCTAACCTTCCCTGTGTCTCCTCTCTCTTTTGCCTAAAACAATATTTTTTATGAAATGCCACATTCCTTTTGCCTTTGATAACAAAGTATTCTCCACGTCTATAAATAACTTTTCTGACTTCACCTAGAGTCATTCTCAGAGGAGTGCTTTTGTCATTAATTGCTGTATTTCTCACACTATTCACCATTAACCAAAAAGTATACTAACATGTGTAGGCTTACCATAATGTCTGGATTAATATATAAACCACCTCGGTCTCATCATTGGTTATTGTCGGCTTTATGATAACTATCTTCCCCAGGTAGGGGATGGCTAAGAGCTCATATTGTACACTTCTTTTTCCATCCTACTGCCAGAAAGAACACACCGCAAACACATTTGGCACATTAGTGTAAGACTCAGATATCTGGTGTTACGGGAGAGAATGGAAAGGTCATCCTGAAACTGTTAGGATGTGGATGGGGAAGAAGGGAAGTGAAGTGGTAAGCAGGGGAAGAAGCTAGCATGTTGGGAATGTGGAGAGAAAATTACTAACTCCCAAATTAACATAATTTCCAGCTAAGTGATCTACCCAAGAGCTGCAAGATAAAGCAGGAGGATTTTTCAACATTTAGGAAACCCCAGGACTGTAAGGCACAGGAACCCATTAAGGGAATAAAGATGCTGGAGGGTCAAACAGTATGGTGGGGACTACCCTAACAGAAAGCTTAAAGATTCTTCATAGATTGTGCTGGGTTAAGTGAACTTAGATTGATGTAAATGTCCTTTGCCTCTGTATCAGTTCAGAGTGAAATATTCTATGTAAGAGAAAAGATTTAACTAGATTAAAAGATTAGAACTAAGACACACAGAGCACAGAAGGATGAGAATGTGAGTAATAGCTACTTTTTCTTATATGCTTCTCATCCTTACACTTCCATGTCTTCATTTGCAAAATGTAAGGACTCCTGTTTACCCTTTCTTTGGTTGGATTATTTTTTTGTTTCTGTTTTTTTTTTTTAACTCAGATGATGACAATGATGAGGCCATAAGGAGCTGATGAAAGCCTGAAGATGAATGGCTGTTGTTGCTATGACTTTCTCTATTTGGGACCAAAAGTTTCCATGAGTTCAGCCTGGAAATGAACACAGCATCAGGCACTGTTGTGTAAAGCCTAGAAGGACCATAGTCTTAGAACTTATTGTTAAAGCTACTGTGTGGAGATTGGCTGGAATGCTTGAGACTTCTGAGACAGCTACAGTTACCATCAATTAAAAAAAATCCCATGTACTATGAAATACTTCCTTTCAGTTCTCACAGTGCATCAATTTACACATATTCAGATATGGGCTTTTCAACATAAAGGGGTTAATCAACTTACCCAAGGCCATGATGGTTATTTTACACCCAGACTACTTGATGCCAAAGAAGATAACATTTTCATTAATTCAGATTCATTAAAACTTCACTATTTATCAGGTGTTATACATTATTAATGATTTTATCATTTACCATTATGATTGCTGAATCTTGACATGTAGCCAAGAGTGATCTTGAAGATTCTCCTACCTCCACCTCCTGATTTTTGGAATTACAGGTGTGTCATCACACCACGATTAGCAAAATCCATTATTATTTTAACAGAATTTTTAGAAACATGATACACATAAATGGATCTAGTCTTTTGAAGAAGAAATGAAGAGTTTATGCACTTCCTCTGTTAACTCCAGAGTGTCCATGCCTAACATTGTGTCCCCAGGAACATGTCTATTGATCTCTTGGAATTGCTAGAAGATAGTTCAGAAATGCTGCCTTATGCACACTTGCCTACTTTTCAGTGCAACTTTCCTAAGTCTGAAATACGAGGGCACCCCTGTAGATCAAGGGGGTTGCATGCTTTCAGAAACAGAAATACCATTTACCAGTGGTGCCAGGATTTGATGCCGTAGGCATCCTAGTTTCATATCAGCTCCAATGGAATTATTCCTGTATCACTTATGAAATTTCTAGTCAGTAGTTGTCATGGGCAAAGCAATAGAATGAGGGCAAAGATTGCTCCAGGTCATCCCTGAATGCTGCATGTACATTTTCAGTATTGAATGTTTGGCACTGGATAAACACATCACTTAACTTTTAATGATAACTCTTTTATCAGCTATTACTACTATAGCCAACCACTTAGATATCAACTTCTAATAACAGGGTCTATTTGGTTCCATGGTTTCAGAGACTCTAGTCCACAATCAGTTTATCTCCCCACAGCAACACATCATGACAGGAACATTTGATGGAACAAACCAAGGAACTCCCTTGCTTTCTTTGTGTCTAAGGAAATGCAAGCAAGAAAGAAAATGAGAAGTGGAATCCATGGTCCCCTTTGAGTGACACATGTATCTCCTACCAGGTCCACATCTTAAAGTTTCAAGCATGTTCCTGTTATTGGGGACCTTGCTCTTAACACATGGATCCTTGTGAGAAAATGGGAGACCTAGAATTCACCATATTCTCTCATTCTCTTCCTCCCCCCCCCCATACCTTCCCACCATACCTCCCCTCCCCCCCCCCCGCTATTTCTGTGAGTTCAGTTGGGACATTCTACTTCAAGTCTTACTTTGAAGTCTAGATCTCTTACACAAAACAAAAGTATAAAATCAGGAATAAGATAAAACTTCACGTAGTGGAAGTTCCCACACTTTGAGAGGTTAATAACTTGCAGATCCATTCATTTAGTTTTAAGGTTCCATGTTGATCAACAATTTGAAAGAATATGAATTTGAGCACAGGACTGCCACTAAACAACTCTGCCTGCACCTGTGTTAACATAATTTCATAAAACTAAGCTCAAGACAATAGAAATGAGTATTTTGGACATTTCAATACCCATGGCCATTTTCTAATGACTTATGAATATGCTGACTGAACAGAACATATATGTTTGAGAAACAAATGTTATGAATCAAGAAAAACTAAATCCAGAGGTGGAGATAGAAGAAGCCTTATTTTGAAATCCTGATAGTACTTTCGGTATTGGGTTTTGATTTTCTTGGACACTATATGAACATCAGCTTAGACTTAGGTAAGTATGTGGTTCACAAAGCTACTGGATAAAACTTGGGATTGTATAGGAAAAGAAAATACTCAAAATTATAACTGCATACTTCTTCAATAAGTAGTCACTGTTGCATTACATTCAGCTACTCTACAGGATTGAACTGATACAAAACATCATTTGGAAAAAAACTGAATCATTTGGTTCTGTTGTGACCCATTCAGAGGAGCAAAGTATCAGAGTGTTATGGTATAGTTTCAAAGGCGAGATACTAGATGGGAGTTACTTGCAAGCATAGTTTCAGGAGGAAAAAAAAGAGAAAGAGAGAGCAGAGAAACAGGAAGAAAATGAAAATAAAGAGAGAATGGAAAGGAAGAGGAATAGGAGGGAGAATAGAAGTTTAAGAAGAAGAGGAGAATGAGGATGAGAAGAGAGTGGGAAAAAGAGAAAAAGGTGTAGCTAAAGTATGCTGGCTAAATAGATAACCACTCAGAACCAACTCAAACACTTAAAATGTACATTTGATAAAGAACTATCAAGATAAGAATAATGACAATTATGCAAAACTCTTTAAAAGGCTTAAAATAGCAACAAAAGCTGATGTTAACCACATTGTTAAAGGTTATCCAATTGTTGAAATGTTTTAAAAGGTGAAAAGTTTTAAGAATTCAGAAAAACATTCATTTATTTGAATAAATTTCTAAAGTTTCAATGGACCTTGTATTCTGAATGCTATTTTGGTTGCACAGCACCTAGGGAAAAGGTGATACAGTGCATAGGTGTAGACACTTTCCAATAGTGTACTTCCTCAACAGATGAAGGTAGACACAGAGATTGAAAAGTCCATGCTTTTGCATCACTTAAGCAAACTGGAAGTTAACAGTGGTTTAGAGTGGTAATAATCTACAGGTTAAAATAGTAAAAAACAAAACTGGTAATAGTTAAAATTAATTTAAGGAATTGTGTTTAGAATACAAAATAGAAATCAAAAATAATAGTGTGGGTGATTTATTGTGGGTATTAAAATTATGTATAAGACTGCACCAAAGAACAATAACAGTGTACAATAAGCAGAAGTGGGTCTTAGAATTTGTCAAGATTAAATTCAAGTCACTTACACATAGTTCAGGTAATGAGCTTCATAATTTTGTTTTTACAAAGGGCATAGTGAAGTGTTCAGCATCAATTATTATTTGGACCTTGAAGAGATAACTAAATTGTCTTGTCTTCCTCATCTACCAAGGTTTCAATGTCACCTACATCACAGGACTGTTTATTTAAACAAAAAAAAATCAATACAATAAAAGTCGTGGAGCCCTTAGCAATGAACACTTAAGAAGATGAAAAAGAATTGGTATGATATCCCACTTGAAATTTTTGTTGAGAGCATGAGTATGATGCAGCCGATCTGAAATTAGAGTGGAAAAAAAATAGTTGAGTTCAATTGTATATAGTACCATGTCATTCTGTGAAGAATGGGATAGTTGAAAGTGGTTAAAAGCAATAGCCTGGAACTAAAAATGGAAAGATTGGGCAAGATATTAAAAACAAAGCAACCACAACAACCTCCCAAGTCGTAACAAGGATTGGGCAATGGGGGGAGAGGGGGCTGAGTCATCGTGAAGAAGAGGATATAAGGATAGGTTAGTGAGTGGATCAAACCATGCTGGAATGACTACACATGGAGACGGTTCGAGGTGGATGACATGAAATGGTTTTTCCAATCCCATCCAGTTTATTTTTATCTTCCTCATGAAATGTAAAATAATTCACATGACACTTTGATTGAGACCTTATGGGTGCCATTTCCATTGTGCAAGACAGGAACATCAGGGTAGAAGGTATTTGCCAAATGGTAACAGAAGATGGTTAGTGTGAGAGTCAAGCAGAAGGCTGGGAAGCAATTTAGTGAGTTTGGGAGAAGAGGCCACCAGTGTTGATAATCCAAATCAAAATGTTTCCTTGTCATCGTTAGAGCCTCCTCTAGTTTGTGTCATCTGTGGGATGGATGAAGAAGGAAGTGGTAAAAGCCAAGAAGGCAACCGCCTTAATCAAGGCCCTCTGCTCTAAGCTGTAAGGGTTAGCCTTTGCAGGAGTATGCTCATATCTAGGGAAAACTCTAGGTAGCTCTTGAAACTTGTTTCTAGAGAAATTCCTGAAGTCTTTAAGAAATAATAACAGATTTTATGATTGTCTCATGAGACACTGGCTCCAGGTTTTTTTAGGAATGTGGTATGGTATCTACCTCAATCTCCATAAAGTCTGGAAACATTTACATCTAAGGTATGGCTGGAGGAAAGGACTTACCTAGATTGCATGACATCCTATGTTTAGTCTCCAGTATTGCAAAGGATGAAAACTCTCAGGAGCCTAAAGAAAAATGCAGGCCCCAGTTTCATGAAATCTGTTCCTAATTTTTCCCTTCCTTTGGAGCACCGCTGGGACCTTTATAAAAGGAACCACTTCACTGCTGGCCAGCCTAGGCAGTTTAAGTCTCCGATGTATGGTTCAGAGTGAGAATAATTAGGGTTATGAAAATTCTATCAATCCCATCCATTTCCAGGTACAGGCTGTACCATTTTTGAGCAATTTCATAATCTCACTTGCGCATCTGTGTTTGTTTAATGTTTGAGTGTGCTTAGATGTGCTTTTATAAATGGCTATCTATAAATCCCCATCCATTAAGTAGCCTAGACTTTTACAAGGGAATCCAAAGGTCTAATGAAAAAAAAAAAACATTTTGATAATGATTTTCTGTTTACAGAAAGTGTTTCTCCCAGCCCCTGACTGCCAAGAAGCATTAAGTAATTTTTTTCATTAAGCCAAAGCAGCATATCTATGAGGTAGGTAGTAATTTGGAATCAGTAGCTTTGTATTTTATACATAGCCAACTTACCTTTCTGCCAGTGTGGCAGAGTCTGCTAGAAAAATAATCCAAGATATCAAAGCCAGCTATGACTGCTTACTCTACACAGTCACTAGTGCACAAATCAAATAAAATTTGAGTCTAGAACTATTTCCAGTCACAAACAGAGAAATATCTTTGTGTATTGCAACTGAGAACTGGAGACAATAAACACAATCAGTCAGGATAGAACACACTGCTGAGACCCACATTTCCAAGAAAAATCACAGTAAGATTTTCTTCAGAAAGAATATTGAACATTATTCACCATGGTTTTGTTGATATGTATGCTAAGCCTAAGAAGAAATAACAAGACTTCTTTTTAATTCATAAGAAATAGTTTGAATTACAAAATAAAAATCTCAAGAGTAATTTATCAAGTAAGATAGCTCCTGGTATTTGTTGGGCCTGGAGTAATGATACAAACAAAGCTTTTTTTGTATGTTCTAACTCCCAACTTCATCTAACAGGCTTTCAAAATGACAAAATAAATGCTCAGACCACTGTTGGGACATCTACACCACACTCCTTTCTCCCTAGTTTCAGGAATCACTACCGAACAGGAAGAAGAAAGACTGTACGCCTCAAGAGCTGGTAGATTTCTACAAGGAGATGGTGTTTTCTAAACTGCAAGTATGAATTTCCAGGAGTTATGACAGTAAGCACAAATCCATGCAAGTTTAAGCCAAACTCAAGAGAACAAAGGGGTGTGTGATCTTTATATCCTACCCCTAGGAAGAAATCTATTGCCCTGATAGCCACTGGGGAAAGGAGAGTCGGTCTTCTGTAAGACAGTATAGCCCCTAATATGTCAACTTCATTCCAATGGAAGACCAGACATTCACGGATATATGAATAGCTCAAATCAGAACTGATGGCTTTGACAAAGAAAAAAATGCAATGTTGAGTGGGTGGGAGGTGAGGGTGGATCTGAGAGGATGGAAATCAAAGCAGATCATATGACATTCTCAAAGAATAAAAGTTTTAAAGAATTGTGTGATATCATGTTTATTATGAGACAAAATTGGTCAAATATATAGGACAAAGCAAGGACTGAAGAATTAAAGCATACAATGAAACCGCATTCAAATTAAGCAAATTTAGGGATGTTCTCACTTTTAAAAGAGAATTAAGTATAAGAATCAAACAAATAGATGTTTTAACAGTAGTTTTATCCTCATGATTCAAAATTACTGGTTAAAATATTAAATAGTTGAATAAGACTTGGGGATAAAGATATGTGATTCTAGTAGTCAGGAAACTGAGGCAGGAGGATTGCCAAAGGAAGATAGAGGCCATCCTGACCTTCAAAGCAAGACACTTTTTAAAAATCAAATAAGACATTAATACCTACTTATGTTCATTTTCAGTGCTTGGAATGTACCCAGTTCTTGGGACAAATCACTGTCAGATATTGTACATCTTTCCATATATACAAGTTTACCAGTAAGATAGACTGTTTAATATAAAATATTTCTCAGCTTGCAAATTCTGCACTGATTTATGAATTCCTTTGGAATCATAATGTAAATCATAACTCCTTTGGAGTCAAAACAAAAAAAACAAGAAAATAAGGGCTTGGTGTTATGAGAGAATGATATGTAAGCTTGCAATAATCTTTTATATGCACACTACACAGTAATATATCATATTATCTGACATGCTAATTTGTTCCTCCTATAAATTAAACCCTTCCACAATCTTGATTTTCCTTGAGTGCTGAAGCAGCATCCATCTCAGTCAGGAATGCTGCAATCAAGAGAACGACATGGCATTTGTATATAATCTCTTTTGCTTTGAAGGCACACAGCAAGAAATACAGAATTTTTCTCAAGGACTGAGACAATGTTGGTCCCAAGAATGGATAATTAGGATCTTTGGTCACATTATGCCAGCTCTGAGTGTTGGATTACAAGTGACAAGGAATCTTACACATGCTTTAACAAACTGTGTTCGTGCGTGTGCATGTTTATGTTTGTGTGTGCACATGTATGTACATATGTGTGTTTATGTGCCTGTTCACACACATGAATGTTCATACACATGCATGAGTATGTGTGTGTGAGTGTGTGTGTGTGTGAGTGTGTATGTGAGAAAGTGTGTGAGTATGTGCACATGTGCATGCACATGCGTGCACGCTTGTGAGTTGAGAGTTATTCTAAAACTCAGAACCCAAAATTAACCCTTTTTTGACTCTAAGTAGATTGTTATTTTGGGGATCTTAGAATCCAAACACTTGTAATAACCTCTGCGGCTACTCAAGTAAGAATGTTTGGAAGACTACAGAAAAAAATGCCTGCATCTTCAGAACTGGTTTGTCTTACTTCTTATCATTGAATAAACAAACTGTGTAGGTCAATCTATCAGCTAGGTTGTGGGACTAACTAATATAGTTTAGATAATGATCCCTATAAGATTAACAAGACCATAGCAAAGTGCTCTAGTTTAACAATAAGAAATGAGAAATCTGTCTCATATTATATCGCTCAGTAAAATAATGACCCCAGTATTGTATGTTAAGTCCAGGCAGTATTGTATGGTTAAGTCCACTTCTCACACATCTGACAGAAAACATGCAGCTCAAGGAACAGAGAAACACAGCATATCACAATCCCTGTCTCCAACAGAACCAGAAAACAGAAATAATACTGATGTCAGTTTTCATAATTAAATGAATAAGCATGATGGGGAAAACCAAATAATGCCATTCACACAAAGACAGTGACTGATCCTCTAAGAAAATTCTGGAAATAGATTTGAACCCTGAGGGATCCATTCTGAACCTGGGATTCATAGAGATGAGGGTTTTTAAATGCCCCAGTGTCCGAGTTTGCCTAGTTGGGAAGGCAACAATTCCACAAGAGAGGGGACTGGTGTGGGATGGGAAAGCTTGTCTTATCTGGAAGCCAGAAGAAAGGAGAGGGTAGGCAGCTGGAGTTCTGGGCTAGAGGAAAGCTTGGAGATGGAACAGCATGCTAGCTTAGTTTGCGTGGATCACCAGGTATACACTAAGCACCTGAGTAGATGTGCAGATGAATGGTGCTGAGATTAGGCATGGACCAACATACCCAGCTCCTTTTACTGGTTTCTGCAGAACAAGCAGGAGGACAACCCCTACTTGCAAATCAAGCGTTTTACCAACTGATCTATCCTATCCCACCAGACAGAAGTTACATTCTTCATACAGTAACTGCTATCATTTTAGGTCAGGGGCCAGCAGATGTGAAGGAGCTTACTCTCGGGAACAAAGATTTGTTAGTTCCTTTGCTAGTGTTTGGTACTTGACAGAAGAGGACACAAGAGAAAGGAACACCTTTGAACTCAGAGCAAATAATTGGGTCATTCAGTCTCTGAGTAAAATGGCCAGCTAGCTACCTTGTGAACCAATTGGCATTGCATGTGATGATGCTCTTAGAAATCTGGGGATAGAGTGGATAAAACAATTTGGACTGAAGTTCTGATTTCAAATAGTGCCAAATTGATGTGTACCCAAAATCAGAGAAAGGAAAACCCAGTGCACTTGGAGAATTTTGAAGAAACATTTCTATCCACACCCATCATTTCCAAAGGCAAACCCACTGGGGAAAGCATGAGAACAAAAGATATTCTCAGGTTGTACAAATGGCTTCTGGATACGTATTGCCTACAACGCTGTGTTCTTTTAACAGATGTTGAACTTCTAGAAAGTTCTATTTTGAAAAAAAAAAAAAAAAAAAAAAGCTTAGAATAAAGTTCCATTTTTACATATGTACCACTTTGGAGCCAGCTGTTACCTAAGCCTGCAACTGATTGGTAGTTTCATTGTCTGCCATCACTCAGATAGAAGTGGAAATGATGTTCTGCAGATACAACTCAGAAACCAATGAGAAAACCCTTTTTTGCCTTGGTCTTCCATATCCATAACATTAAGAGGACATGGGTACCCTCTGCAACCACACCTCCTTCTTAGATGAGGTCATCCAAGTCTCTAACAATCTGAGCAAAGATGAGAGTCACCTGTGCTGGAACCCTAATGTTTGAGACATAAGAAGTGGTAATTAGTGGTAGAAAAAATAATTTGATGAAGACAAGAAGAAAATCAAGCTATTACTGAATACAATTGAGAGACATGGATGAAATCTCTTACCTCCCCCAAGTCCATTAACTAAGGAGGGAACCATAAAAGCAGATAGAAAGAATATGTAACAGATATCTAATGTGCATTGGTAACTTACTCCACAGAAGACAAGGTGAGAGTCCTTTGCATATATTATTCCATCGAAGCATGATAATTATTTTTTATGAATGACTTTATTGTTTTCTAGTTTTATTAATAAAGTTAAAATTAAGAGAAGCTATGAAACCACCTGTCTAAACACAGAATTAACTGACACGCAAGTCCGGTACATTCTGACATGATGTTCACTGGCCTTCATTGTTTTATCATAAGCAATTCTTTTTTAAAATACCAAAACATTAAAAACAAAATTATAGCAAACAATTATCGGAAACACTAGCAGCACATAGCTCAAGAATGGTTAACACCCTTAATTTGGAAGGATGTTTTTAAAACGCAGTATTAAATTAGCCTGGTCTTGTGAAGAGTGAGCTAGGGGACAAAACAGGGGGAAGAGAATAGAAGAATAAGGTAGAAAGCATATTGCACAAGGTACCACAAGCACAAGGACGCTGAATGAAAATAAAATAAATTCACTGTCAGAAGTCGAAGAGGGATCCACTAGAGTGTGATTCTGCTAGAAGCTCTTTTTTTTTAATTAATCATTTCATTCATTTATATCTCAATGATATTCCACTTCCCAGTTTCCTCTCCACCAACCCCCCATCCCACATAACCATTGCTCATTCTCTTCAGTTTCATGAGGATGCTCCCCCATTCCTTGGTCTATGGTCCCTCCCCTGCACTGAGCTTCAATTCTTCCATCTCAATAACTCTTGTGTTTATGCCATCTTCCTCTAAGTTCTTTGGCCTACCCAAATTTATCTCCGCCTCAAAATTCGAACTTTAATCAAATCTGCAAAAAAAATTATCAATGGTATAACACAATTTTTTTTAGATTTGGGGGATTAAGACATGGACAATTCGAAAGAGGAATGTGATCCAGCCTTTCACTGTTGTGACCAAATTTTCATTTACAAATGATGTGATTCGAACTTACTGGATTGATCAAAGTACAAAAACTGCTGGTCTTGCTACTTTTGGGAGCAGCAGCCCCAGTAGGCACTGAGTTTCTAAGAGGCAGTAGGACAATATATAGCAATTGTTTAATTGTATTAGAAACTCAGCTTGTCAGAGTTATTCGTGTGGGTATCACCATAGATATTAGCCAAGTGCATTTATTTGGGTGAAAAATTATAAATCATCTTAATACATTGTGATTTGTCTTCTGATAACACTCTAGGCTACAACTGTGAGGTATCGTTCCCTTGTTAGGATAATGCTGGGACGAAAAGATGGGATGTTTTCTATTATTTCCATATTTCCAGATGTGTTTCAATGAGTATGTAAAACGGTTAGGATAATAGCAGTTCTGATCATCAAATAACCTTCTTAAACTTGAACCCACAGACGCAGGGCTCTAGTTTTGTCAAGTAGCAATAGGAGATGAGATCACTGCAGACTGCTAGCCAGCCTTGGATTTCTCTAACTTTCTTCACTATCGATAAAGTCGTTGACAATTTATAACGATAGAAAACTGGGAGCCAGGAAAACACAGTAGATAAAGAAAGGTTCTTGAGTCACTCATCTAAATTAGAAGCTGATTCAACTCTCTATGGGCTGTACAATCCAGGATTATTTATCTAACTTGTCAGAGCTTTGACACATCATTTATACATTACTACTGATGATACTAAGCCTCAGGATTGTCATAAACAAGACATGAAATTATCTACATTACAAAGTTCACACGCAAGTTTATCAGCTGAGATTCAGAACCTGAAATTTGCCTTAGTTAAAAATATATGAGAGGCAAGAGCTGTAAAATTTTTCGCAGCAGTTAGTACTGGCTGCTCAGCCAGAGAACCCAGGTTTGGTTCCCAGTACCCACTCACACGGCAAATCACAACTATCTATGTACTGGCTGGTTTTGCGTGTCAACTTGACATAAGCTGGAGTTATCAAGAGAAAGGAGCCTCCCTTGAGGAAATGCCTCCATGAGATCCAGCTGTAAGGCATTTTCTCAGTTAGTGTTCCAGGGTGGGAGGGCCCATTGTGGGTGGTGCCATCCCTGGGCTGGTGGTCCTGGGTTCTATAAGAAAGCAAGCTGAGCAAGCCAGGGGAAGCAAGCCAGTAAGTAATGACACATTACTTACTCCATGGCCTCTGTGTCAGCTCCTGCTTCCTGACCTGCTTGAATTCCAGTATGGACTTCCTTTGGTGATGAAGAGCAATGTGGAAGTGTAAGCTGAATAAACCCTTTCCTTCCCAACATGCTTCTTGGTCATGATGTTTGTGCAGGAATAGAAACCCTGACTAAGACAATCTATAACTCCAGTTCTAGGAGATTAAATACCCTCTTCTGGCCTCCAATGACAATACACGTGCAAATGGTGCACAAAGATACATATAGACTAACATACTCACACACATGCGAAAAAATTTTAAAACTAATTAATATATTTATATATAACATGTACATGTAAGCTAGCTTCCTCCATTTATCATCAAGCTAACTGTACTTTAAAAATAATGTTATAGAACACTTTAGAGTGTAGACAGTGCTCTTGATTAACACATATGCTACAAAGACTAAAATCAAATATCCTGTCTAACAGATTCTAAGTAAATTCTAATAGCATCATTTTTTATTAATTGGTTATTTTATTTATTTACATTACAAATGCCCCTTTTAGGTCTCCCCTCCATAAGTCCGCCATAGAATCCTCCCTCCCCTTTTCCATTTGAAGAGGGTGCTCCCCCGCCCACCCACCCACTCCCTCCTCACTCCTCTAGCATTCCCCTATGCTGCTATTAAAAATGATGATGTCATGAATTCTGTAGGCAAATGGATGGAACTAGAAAATATCATCCTGAGTAAGGTAACCCAGACCCAAAAAGCACATACATAGTATGTACCCACTGATAAGTGAATAGTAGATCAAAAGCTCAGAATACCCACAATACAACCCACAGACCATATGAAGCTTAGCAAGAAGGAAAACCAAAGTGTAGATGCTTCAATCCTACTTAGAAGGGGGAACAAAATAATCACAGAAGATAAAGGGAGGGAGAGTCCTAGGAGGGAGAGAAGAGGGGGAGGGTCAAGTATGGGAAGATACAGGAGAGAAGTCCAGAGGGTCAGGAGAATCATCATTATCTCTAATTATGAGAATGTGGCTTGGGTGTGCTTTATAGTCCTCTGGTTCTAATCCTCTGACATGATCAGGCTAGTGATTCCTCTGTCACATTCATTCTACTTTAAATCAACCAATGGTCACCTCTTCACATTGAAAAACAATGTTTTTCAAATCCTGTACTACTTTCTGATGTCAACAAGGCAAGATTTATTGGAGTATATTTTAAATAAATTACTCATGGTAATAAGGCTAAGAAACTCTTTATTGGGCTCTTTGTGGACATTTCTTAGATTTACTGTAAAAGAAAGCAATTCATCACATTTTGGATTTTCAGAGTATGAATCACTTCTAGAATAGTGATTTTTTTTGATAAGCTAAAATGCACAACCACAGCTCTTGAGAAACGTTAAGCGTACTGTCCTCACTTCATTGCTGTCAATGTGATAAAATGCCCTGCTGAAAGCCACTTGAAGAGGGAAAGGGTTTATTCAGCCTATAATTCAGGTGATAGTCCATCATTGCAGAGAAGTCAAGGCAGAAACATGAAACCACTTTATATCCACAATCAAAAGCAGAGAGAAAATGAATGTGTGCACTTATATTGATCCCACCTTACCCTTTTTGATTCAGTCCAGGATCCAAACCCAGAGACTGGTAGTGCTCACCTTTGGACTGGGTCTTCTCAAATCAGTGCATGGAACCTAGACAGTCTCCCACAAAGAAGCCAGTAGGTGAACCTAATCTTGGCAATCACTTACTGAGACTTTCCTGGTAATTCCAGATGCATCAGATTGACAGTTAAAATTTGCTGTCACTCACTAACATGCACTTAACTACCACTTTGCTGTTACTTATCTTTCTGATCTGTTCCAAAATATTGCTGTTTGTCAAGGTTGCAACCACCTTTTTTCAGTCTACATTCTACTTTCAGGGAGAACATCTTTCTTTCTTTCTTTCTTGCTTTCTTTCTTTCTTTCTTTTTTGTGTTGTTGTTGTTGTTGTTGTTGTTGTTGTTGTTGTTGTTGTTGTTGTTGTTGTTGTTGTTGTTTGAGACAGGGCTTTTCTGTGTAGTCCTGACTGTCCTGGAACTCACTCTGTAGACCAGGCTGGCCTCAAACTCAGAAATCCACCTGTCTCTGTCTCCCAAGTGCTGGGATTAAAGGCATGTGCCACCACTGCCCAGCTTGAGAACATCTTTCAACCAACACCAAAGCTTATACTATACCACTGGCCCAATTTTCTCTTTCAATCACTAGATGTATTTCTATCTACCTCCAATTAGGAGTCCCAACATACTCAAATTCAACATGTCCTTGTCCAAGACAGACCACAGCATTCTCTCTCTCTCTCTCTCTCTCTCTCTCTCTCTCTCTCTCTCTCTCTCTGCTTTCTCTCTGTACATGAATACAGATCTCTCCCCACAGAGGTCAAGCAGGTCATTATATTCCATAGCACTGGAGTTACAGGCAGTTGTGTGCTGTCCAGCATGGCTTTTAGGAACCAAACTCCAACCCTCTGAAGGAGGCTTGTGTGCTCTTAACCACTAAGCCATCTCCTCAGCTCCTTCATTCATCCTTTTGAAGGATCTTGGCTATTGATTCATCTTCTACACAGTCATATAATCCAAACCCTTAGGAGTTACCACAGGTGGTTTTTTTTCCCTTCTCCTTGCTTCCTCTAATACCCAGTGCATCGTAACATGGCTATCAAAATTGCTGTCCTCTCTAAAACCATTGCTTCCTTCTTACTCCATGAGCTATTCTGTTTGGAGATACCACAATGCTTTGAAGTGTGTTTCATCTCAACCCTCTTCCCAAGTACTTCCTTCCATCTTCTGTATTATCAGTTTCAAGAGTAATCTTGCTTGTTGACCAAGTCTCCCTGGAGGAATCTCTAAGAGATTCTTTCAGTAGTTCCTGTCCATGTCCATGAAAACCTAAACTTGTAATGACAATCAAGGTTCTTCCTTACCTCACCAACCCATCTATTGTACATCCCCTTGTTCACTTTACCCTTCACAGTAATGAATCAAATTTAAATTCTATAAGGTCATCAATACTGTCAATCTAGAATATCCATCACAGGTCCTTACCCCAATTCCTAATTCACCCTGTAACTTACTTGTCCAATTTTCAATTGTTTTTTCTTGTCATCTTAGTTGCTGCTTTCTCTAGAAAGCTCTTTTTAGCCATTCAAGGTTGAGTTAATAGGCTCATAACAGGTTCTCAAAAAGCACCATAGATATTTTTTTAAAAGGAAAAAAAAAAAGAAAGAAAGAACAAAAACAAAATCACTGACCCCTCACTCAGGTGGATAAGGCAGCTACATGTAAGATGACGTGTACTCATGCTTTAGTTTTGTTTCTGTGTTCTCCAGTTCAGGTCATCTGCTTACTTGTGTATATAGGCACATGAATTACTTTGAGTGACTACAGTATATTCTCTGGCAAGCCAGCCATTCTTGATATTTCCTCCCAATTCATTGGCAGGCCATATTCATCAAAGGGCATGCCATCTAATCCATTCATCTCTAAGAATGAAGACTCACCTTAGACCTTCATCTAGCTAGAGCATCTATAAACCTCATTCATCTCTAAGGATGAAGGTACAGCTTAGACCTTTATCTAGCTAGAATGTCTATCTACCTCATTCATCTCTAAAGATGAAGGCACAATGACTAAAGACATCTTGGATTCCAAGGATAAATCTGATGAGGACAAGTTTTGTGATAACAATGCTAAACTGTTGAATATTTTCCTCTGAGAATAGCAAGCCCATTGTCTTCTTAATCAGAGAAATTGTGATTACCCAAAAAGCTCCTTTACAAAATCAGGCCTGTTAAGAACAGAGTGGAGAGGGCCACTTGCTGCTCACCCAAGATACTAGTCTTCTCTCTCTATGGACCCCTACACACACAAAGGTATATGTAATCCCATTCAAGTTGTATGTGGTCTCAGTAGGTGCTAAAGTGTACAGGGGGTGGGGGATTCATAAAGGAGATGACTCAATCTTTTCGCTAGAGAATTCATCACACGTACTGGGATGAGACTTCTCAGCTAATCAACTGTACGGGGTGACCTACACTCCTGTAAGGAATTCCTCAGTCATGTTCTTATAATGAAACCAAATAAACCCATCATTTGACTAAACTAGACTTGAGTTGAATAATCTCTTCAGCCTGTGGTTGGTACCCTGTCTGTGTTGGAAAGACATTTTTTCACTTCTTTCTAGGAAATGTAGTGGAAAACAGCTTCTGAGCAGGGACATAAGAGAACCAAAGCTAAGTTTGAAATGAGTAGTTTTCTTGTGTCTGTTATGGGTGATAAGTTTTGCAACTGAAGCCATGCATACTAAGGATTGTGTGATCATACTAAGGAGTGTGTGTCCTCAGAGGCAATTGCTATGTGGCTATTCTTCTCCTTCTCCGTATGCTATGAAATGACATGCTCTTTGATGAATATAGCCTACCAACAGAGTATAAGGATACATTGAGAATGGCTGACCCACCAGAGAATATACTTCAGTCACTCAAAACTATGAGGATAGAAATTGTAAGGAAGCATCAGTAGTTGCTTTACAACACTATTGGTGAAAAGATATGCATCTGGGACTCAGATGTCTGCCCAGAAAGAACTTACCAATATGAGGAAAAAAGACACACAGGTGGCATCTTCTGAGTTAGTTTCTTGTTTGGTGGATAGATTGGGTAAATGAGGACCTGAGATTGATTTGCTGGCTTGCTTTGTTTGCTTTGTTTTGTTTTGTTTTGTTTTGTTTTGTTTTGTTTTATGATGGAGGGATATAAGGGAAAGAGTGCAATTAGATCATCCCTGAGTAGCTCGTCCTGCGATCCAAAACCTTAGAGCCTATGAAAATAAATGAACAGTGAGGAAGAAGAAAATAAGAAAGAAATGGCAGGAGGGGAGCTAGGTATGAGAGAGGTGGTGTATGCTGCCCAGTTCACTGATGCAGATAGAACTGGTTACCAGAAGTTAGGAAGGAAGATAGAAAATAAGGACCTCACGACTGGCATAAAGTGTTGGTGATACAGATGAGCCATAAGGGCATCAATTTATGATCCTTTGAGGTAGGAGAGGCTCTGGATGATGCCAGTAACATATTTGCATGCAATTTGCCTTACAAAGTCCTAGACCAATCAAGAGGGGCTTAGAAAAGGGGGAAGGAGAGTTCAGATAAGAGGTCAGATCTGGGCCATTAAACCGCTCTCTGGCTAGTGGTAACAACACAGTGAGCTTCTGGAAGACCTTAAAGATGGAATAAGAGTTCGAAAAGAGGTGACAGTGATCTCAATTATACTGTTGATGTGGAAGGAGTCTTGGGGTGGGAACACAGAGCCAGCTGCTTGTTTAACAGAATAGTCAAGGTTGTCTGTAAATAAGAACTCTGCAAAGACATGGGAGGCCCCATACTGAATTATAGATTTACTCTTCCCTTACCCATACACATACCATTTGGTCTTGAGTGGATGCTGGATCCAGACGCCCTTTGGTTCCTGGTTGCCTCGAGGAACATCAAGGGCAATGAATATCAGCAGATGAATATGGAGCTAGAGAAATGCAGGCGACCAGAATTAAGTTTATCCTAGGGATGAGCAATTCTCTCCCCTGACCCCCACCCCTTACAGTAAGCTGTGTACATTTCTTCTCAATTATTGAAATTATCACTGCTCCCACACACACACTCCAGACCAAAGCCTTTTCAGCAGTCAAGTAAAGCCAATGGAAAGGCAATGGGTAGTGCTTGACAAGAGCCTTCAGAAGCTGGAAGCAATAGCTTCTATAGCAGGTGAAAATAAGGCCCGTTTCCTTTTAGCCTCAAGGCTGTGAGCAGGGAAAACCAGCCAGCCTGGATGATTCCAGAAAGGAAGAAAACACAGCACCCCCTCAACAGAACCAAGAGGAACTAGAAGAGCTCATGGAGAATGGCTGTGAATTAGAGTGTTAAATAAGGCGTGCTGTTGTACAATATTGCTTCTTTTTTTTCCCATTGTTTTTTTTTAACACATGTATGTGTCTGTGTGGTGATGCATATGCCACCTGTGGAAGTCAGAAGACAGTTTTCATAAGGCAATTCCTTCCTTCCACCATGCAGGTCTTTGGGAATTGAATGCAATTCATCAGACTTGGTAAGTAAGTAAGCAGCGTTATCCACTATCTCCCAGCATCTTTATCCAGTGAGCTATCTCTCTGCCCCCAGTGATTTACTAAGGACACAATTGATAGAAGCAAGGTGATTTTTTTTATACTACATTAAATCCGGCACATATGTCCTTCAGAGACCTTGCCTGCTCTTTGCAAAAGGTTTCTTTACAGAACGATGATCTGAGTGTCTTACAGATTCACAAAGGCATCTGAAATATGTACACAAACACCTTAGAGAACAAGGATGGACAGCCAGTCCCACCCATAGTATGAGGGCAGGGCAGAACTGTAAAATTCTTGGGAGTCATATGTCAGGTAAGATGCCAATGATATCTGGCAAGATTATTGAGCACCTCCCACAATAACCTGTGCCTGCATATTTAGAACAGTTACAGGTGTCTTCCCACGGTGCTGGGACTCCCATGTCTCACCTTGCTCAAATTGCCTGTCTTTGTATCACTTGATTAAAAGTACTTCGTATGGAATTGGGACATGAACACTCTGGATGCTTTAGAGCAAATGAAGATCCTTACAGAATGAGCTAAATAGCTGTGCATTCTAATGTCCCAGTGCCTGTTTATGTTGGGATTTACTAGATACTGAAAGGGCTAAATATGGCAACCTGGGCAGAAACAATCTGAGCAAAGGGGTTAATTAGCATTTTGGAATAATGGAAAGGGGCAGGGGTTTCACACTCACCTCTAAAATGCCAACTGCTAGCTGCACATAAATATTAAAAGAGGTAAAGTAAAATTCACCACCATTTCCACCCAAGTGACAGTGAAAACCACTTACTCACTGAGGAGCTCTGTTGAAGGAATTCTGACTGACACTTTTCCTATGGTGACATTGAAATGAACTTTACAAAAGTGGCACGCATCATTGCATCAACAAAGCACGCAGACCTTTGAGCCCTGTCGCCAATTCCACGCAGATTATGCTGGGACCAATGTCTTTTCAAGCCAGTGGGCCTCCTCCAGGAATTTAGCTAGCAACCAAAGCAGACAAGATACTTGAAGAAGTGATAACCATTCCTGTAGATGCTTGGGACACTGATGGCGTCAGCAAGGATTCCAGACAAGAATGGGTAGTTACATCGCTAAAAATGAACACCAGTACCATGTGGATTGAGAAAAGAGAAGAGGAGACAGTGAGCTAGCAGCAATTTAGGAAGCAGCACGTCATGAGACTTGGCCTGTGACAAGCTGTACTGAGCATTGGGCTGTATTCAGAGGCTTGACTTTATGGGTGGCCCAATGGGAAAAGAGGTCTGGTAAGTGCTGAGTTGGCCACTGTGAAGACAACAGATGTGGAAGAAAATCTATAACCAATTCCAGTGGGAATCAGAGCCATGGGTAGTTTTCCATGTGGCAACCCAGATACCACTGAGTCCTCATAGATACCAAGAAGTAGTTCCTTAGTAAAATATGGGCCATCTGCTCACAAGTACTTTTGGAAACTTCTCACTGGGCTCAAATAATGTCTGGCTACAGGGGAGGCAACATAGACTGGAAAATAGCTAAGGTTCCTGGCATTCCAGTGAAGTATTCTGACATTCTGTGTGCTGTCCAATTGTGTAAAGGCTGTTCTCAATTAGAGCCACAGAGGAGAGTTGCTATGGCAGAGAAAATACATAAATCTACCTGTTCTTTACAAGACTGACAGGTAGATTACAGAGTATCTATACCTGGAAGTGAAGGATGCAACTAGGTCAACACCTGTGTGAACTGCCACAGGTCCTTGGCAAGCATTTTCCTGCAAGCCACAAGAGATACCTCATCCAACTCAGTGTTATATATGAGTACTCTGGAAAATAGAGAATGACAAAGACGGCTATTTCACAAACACTGGTGTGGAGAGTTGAGCGGAGGATATCCAGATCCAATGTGTGTCTGCCTACCTTACAGGAGCTGAGTTAGTTGAAAGGATAGCTTAGTTTAAAACAGTAGCTAAAACAAAGAGAAAATAATTTGACCTCATGTACCTTCTAGGGTGGAAAACACAATCCCATAAATCCTAGGGGACTAAATGAAAATCTCAGTGCTGGGGCTAACTGTCTAAGTACTGGAGGAGTACTCCTCAATGGAGTTAGCCATGGAGGACCCTGTGGCTTCCCAGATAACTCTGACTCTTGCTACTGCTATTGGCTACACTGTATGCCTAGATGGTAAGGCTTTATTACTGAAGATATTGCACCTTTTGAATTTGGGGAATGAAAAATCAAATCAGAAGTAAAGCAAAAGCTAGCATTCAAATTGATGGAAGGTCCTACACAATTCTTTACTGAGGAATAATGATCACCAACGTGTTAGCTTGATTGGCATGCCAGACAAGATGTGCCCCATGGTACAAGAATGGTGTGACATATGTACGATAAACTGCTTTATTTTTATTTGGTTTAACATCCACTCTGCAATGGAAGTACCCATATTCAGTGCTTTACAACATAAAAACAAACAAACAAACAAACAAAAATGGTGGCTAAGGAAGCCATAGATCCTGATGGACAAGCTGCTGTCAATGGAGATGATATGCCTGTCAGATTGTTTTCAACGTAGTTATGTTTGTGCCATAGATGTTGCTATTGTTGGCTGTGGCCAGGGAAGCTTCTTTTTGCAGTTGGCAGTGGTTGTAGTGGAGAGTCATTACTGGTTAAAGTGTTGAAAATAAGAGATTGTTACTGTGGCATTGTGGGCCAATGTTCAGCCACAACTCAAAGAAATCAATATTACTTCCTCCAAGTCTCAGGAACATCATGGAGAAGGAATGGACGGGTACGGTGGAAGGCTGTATTTTCCCATACCACAATCATTAGCATCTTAATCAGAGCAATGCTAACTGGGGACCCTTAACAAGATAGGGCCAGGTGACATTCCCTCACAGAATTAGACCCTCACCTGTGTTTCCAGCCACTCCCTCCTGACAACCCTTCGCCACTGGATGTATTTAATCCTGATCAATTTTGTTATAATATATAAGGGATAGAAGGTTATCTGAAGGAAGACTCCATCTATTTAATTTTAAGACCATGACCCATTTGGGGGGTAGATATTTTTAATGAAGCAACTATTGGGGGATCCCCAAACACCTACAAATAAAGCCAAATAAAATCTTTGGTTCACCAAACTGGACTTGTATGGAACTCTTTCTTTGGACTCCTATCTGAGATGAAGAGACATTTGGTCAATTCTCCACAGGAAAAGTAACATGCCACTTTGACACAGTAGTCCCTTCAAGAGAACCAGCATATCACTTCAAGTAATAATGACACTCTCAAGATCACTAACAGAACTACGACTTCAGCACTGGTCACCAGATCATACCATGTTCAGGCCTGCTTAATTATGCATACCTCTTCTCCCAACTTCTATCCCATTTTGGTCTATAGACAAACCTAAAGTCCAGGTCAGTACCCTGAAGATAGATTTGAGGTCATTAGATCAATTATATGTTCTTCCCAAGATAATATACCAGTTAAATATTTTTTTTTAATTTCTACCATTACTGTTCTCTGGCCTTGGAGAATTGGGACAGCTAGCCACACTCAGCAGCCGACAGAGCTGAAATTTTTCAGCCTATAATGCTAGTACTACCTCTTGTGAGTGTAATGCCATCTCTTGCCATATTTATACTCACTGCATAGACTGCCCAGTAGAAATTTCTAGGCTAGTAAAATATGTTATACTTACTTGCTTTAAAGTGAAAGCCACTACCCACATGTAGCTGTCAATCACTTTAGATGTGACAAGGACAAATAAATCAGAATTTTAATTTGATTTAATTTGCCTATATTGAAGTAGCTCATTTTTGACAGATCTTATATGGATGTTAATTAGGCACTTATAGTACAGTCATAAAAGAAGAAGCTTTGTATTCCTAGAAAAATAGCTCCTCATGACTTGGTCACATCCAACAATGAAGAAAGCAGATGAAGATCTTTATGTCTGTGTCTTCATTTCTTTTTCAGTTGCTATTGTACCCTGGCAAAAGCAATGTAAGGGAAAGGTAGTTGATCTTCACTCATAGTTAAAGGTACAGTACAGTGTGGCAAGGAATTCAAGGCAGCAGGAACATCAATCAGTTGGTCACATTATGTCGACAGTCAGAAGAAGAGATCAATGAAGGTATATATGCTCCTTAGCTAGCTTTCTGCATCTACAATTTCCACTCCTCATCTAATGAATGATGCCATTCACAGTATGCACAACTCCCACTTAAACTAATGCAGTCAAGATAACCATCAGATGACATGACCAGAGGCCCCATCTCCCAGATCGTCCAGGCTACCAGGGCATTCTAGATTCTGTCTACTTGACAATACCAACCATCACAATCAAGAAACCTACTTTAAAGAAAATTTCCACCTGTAGAATTATGAGCTCAACTCTAGTTTATTTCTGCCCGTGTGCACATCTCAGCAGAACCACATGGACTTATACCCCCATTAGATATTGACAGGAATTTAGCTAATCTCTACTTCCACATTCTTAGCTGGTTTTCAAGAGGGTATGTCTTGACTTCCTGCTCCCATGAGACTTTGGATGGCTTGAAAACTCCTGAAATGCTTTGTGGACATTGGGATTTTTTTCAGATAAGAGACTGGGAATATGAAATTGCTAAAAGAGACTTTGACTAAGCCAATGTTATCTCTTCCCAAATTCCAGAGGCAGTGTGACAACTGCAGGACCATATACAACCCCCTGTCTCAGGACTTGTTTTCTCACTTGCAAAAATGAGAAGATAAGTATCATCTCACCTTTGAGGTTCTCCCTGTGTAAGTTCACTTTACCAATATCCAGACTTCATGTCAACACCACCTTAAAGAGCATTCTGTCTCCTACATCAAACAATCTTCATTCCTGATGTGATCTACACTGGAAAGAAGAAGGAGAAAGAGTGGAAGAGGAGGAGGAGAAAAACAACAAACAATATAGTTTCAAAATTTGTCTCTTGTTCTTTACAACCTAGCTTTATGATATTTGTAAAGCCTCTAATTTTATCATAATTGATAGAACTCAGTGAGGACACTCAATGCAGTAGGAGACACACAGTAAGTACTGAAGAAACATTAGAGACATAGACATGATTACAAGTTCTAGTCTTCCTTTCTTACTACACAAAATCCTGTCTTTCTTCTGGCTTACACTGAATACCTAAGAAATCTACAATGATGTTCAAAGCATCATTTTACTGCCAATTTTAAGAAATAATTGTCTGCTTAGAAGAGAAATAACATTGACCTGTGCTTTCTAATCACAATCTGACAGATACACAGAGAACACAGGCAGTATCCTAGAGAGTCACCTCTAGTTACCCAGCTCAGAAGCAGGGCACTTCTTGCTTTGCAGCAGCTCCTTCCATGGGGACCTTAGCTTCTGTTCACATAGCTCTAACAGGCATCCTTCTCAGTTGTCTGCATGTAGACTGGACCGACCTACAAATATTTCTTCAATGGAAAAACAGCATTTACAGAGCAGAAAGAAATAACTTGTGAATGGTTGCCTATTTGTTCTGCCAAGAAGATACGGGTCAATGCCTTGATTCCTGTAATCTGAAATTATAAGTCATGGGTAGCCTCAACATTTAATTCTTATTCTGGATCCAATTTAGTGTTAGCCTCAAGAATGAGCGCTGGGTCATATCAACAGAGCAAACGAGTGTTAAGAGCCTCGTGAGCGTGACAACATTCGACATTACAAGATGGCGCGGGCATCCTATCCTCCCACAAGTAAACAACAAACTACACAGGTGCAAAAGACAAAAAGTGCACCAAAGTCACTGCCCATCCCGGGGCGTATTATGGGTAATGAGTGAACAGCCAATCAGAAGTGAACACGCCACTCTAGGGTACATATAGCAGTGCCTTTTCCAGGCTTGGGGTCTTTCCGCTTCTGCTGATACAAGAATAAAGCCTCGCTGTGGTAACCACCCGAACACTGCCTCACGTGTCTCTTTCGCAGGTGAAGGGGACACGGAGGGGCTCAGAACAGACGAGTATGATGCCCATTGCATTATGGATACTAGATTATGGCATAGAAGGCATACAGTCACAAAGGTGAGAGCTGGAACCTCCCCTATTCCATGACATTCAACGAATTCCCTAGCTGATACTCTGTAATGTCTAACAGACAGTAGGAAGACCCACAGTGGAGATCTCTGCTTATCCATCATGACTTTTCCAAATGTTTCATTTCCCCCAAAGAAGGAAGATCTCAATAATCTTGGTACCCTCACAAGATGAGCCTTAGTTATCTGGCAGATCACTAAGAACCCCAAGGTACATTAACTCTCCCTGAGAACAAGCACAGTCAGTTCTCCTAAGGGGAAGATGATGAGATCATTGCAGAGGGAGATGGCAGCCTCTGTACCTAGGATAGACTTATCCATGGAAACCTGGGTTCCATCCAGAACAAAGGTGCCAATGAGCTTCTACCCCATGTCTGAGCAGCACACTCTCTGTGCTGCTGCCTACTGGTGAACTCTCAGGTAGCTTTTTCATACAGCGTCCGAGGCTGCAATCCTTGGTCGTTACTTGTCCCAGCTATAATAACTCGCACTGCTAGCTGCATCAATGGTCCACGTTCTGCTCATAAATTTGACTCGCAGGTTGCCTATGCGCTTCATCAGGCTCTCGTCAATGTCCAGTTAGTAAATTCATCCCTCATACATCTTAGATAACTGGCCTGGTACCAACAACAGAGAGCCCACTAGATTAAAGCCTAAAACCAAGATTTCTTCACCGTTGAATTCAGATAAAGAGAAGAAAGGCATCAATTAAATCCTTTTTTCAACCACTGGTTTTAGGACTTTGTGGTCGATTTGGTGCTCTGGAAAAAGAGAGGCTAACAATAATAACAGGTCAGTCCAGGAAGGACTATCCCTAAGGATGGAATCCTGCCCACTCACACTGCCAAGAGCGTTAGCGTTCATCTTCACCCTCATCTCCCAAGATATCTAACTCAGTCCTGACCCTCAATAATGCTGGCTGAGATTTGATTGCTCTGGGCTTTCTGAGAACAACAATCTTTAAAAAAGAAAAAAAAAGAAAGAAAGAAAAGAGGAACAATTTGTCCAATAGTTTGATGGCAGACAAGGGTTTTCTTGGCTTTGGCAATGTTCTTTACCCGTTGAAAGATTTAAAGATCTTTCAACCCCAGTGTGCTGTTCTGACTTTTATACTTTCTCAGAACCCCCTTCTCGGTATCTTGCTCCCTAGTTCTAACACTGTTCTCTTTAAGGTCATCCATGTCTTCGTGCTAAATAAATCTCAAGGCGATCTCTCTGTTCTGACCCTTCTCTACCACACCCTCCTCCCTTGCTTCCCTTGCCATTTGTAAGCCCTGTCTCCGTTTGTAAGCCATTTGCCTCCATCTGCCAGCCCCTCTCCTTTAGTCCCTGATGCTTTTGTGTTATTACACTTTTGTTCTCCAGCATTGACTTTGTAGTTCAATGTCTGTCTTTTTTATCTCCTTTGCATGTCCTCAGCCATCCCTCCTGATCACCCAGAGCTCCCCAGAGGAACCTTGATCCTCAGCCAGGCACAGCTGCAGACACTGGCATTGATTTTTCAGCTGGCAGAATCTTGCCTCCTCTGGAAAGAGAGATACCACTCCTGGTCTACACACACTTAGGACAAAGCAAATTCCTCTGTGTTTTGGTGATCTTATGACCCTATCCTTATAACGCTGCCTTATGTTTGACTTCACAATGAACTGCAAAGCCAGGTTTATTTGAAATTTACTTGTTTGTCCTTTAGTGATCTCTTTTGACAAACTGAATACTGATCTTCCATCAATGCCCCTTCCAAATAGTTTCCTCCATCTCGTTCTTGTCCTTGTTAGCATGGAATTTAAATGACATCTACTTGAATTGACAGTGTGTCCTCCCTATAGAAGTCACTATTTTCCATTAAGTTGTCATCTCTATCTCCAGAGTCATAAGTGCCCAAAACAGAGTACTTATTATAGAGACAGTAGCCATCAGTCAACTCATAACAGATTCACACAGGATAATAAACTGTTGCAAAGTGTTTGACAGACATAATTTGAAGATATAATTGTGTAGTCTACCAGTCTGGGAATTTGGAGAAAATAGTGAGAGTGAGTTAATATACAAAGAGTAAGAAGCAGTTAGTTATTTTCTCGAAACAGCAAAGAGGTATGTAATGGTCTTTTAGCAGGAAGAACTACAATCCTTTTGAGGGTTGAAGGAAAGAGGTACATAACTGGACAGCATAGAACAGGTGGTTGGAGATACCTAAGAAATGAAACAGAAGCCAAGTCAAGTACGGTCTTATTGGTCAGGACAAGAACAGTCATTTCATCATTAAAACATAATAGTAAATTAACTCTTTCCTGATTGAAATTCCCATCTTCATAAAACATAAAAGTCATTGCAATAAAAGTTGTCGAAGTTTGAGGAAATTATTGCCAACTAGTAGAGTGAAATTTTGTACTTTTCTCCTTCACCTAGAATGATCAAATGATATGGAGAGACAGGAAATTAGATCTCTACCATTGGGGCTATAAAAATGGCTGCATGGTTAAGAGCACTTGCTGCTCTTGCCGAGGGCCAAGCTTCAGTTCCCAGCATCTACATCGCAGTCTGCAGCTGCCAGCTGTCTCTAACTTTGGCTCCAGAGGAGCCAATGCCCTCTTCTGCCTTCTTTGGGCACTGCAGATACATGGTGACTGTATATACATGCAAAAAATATACAAGTACATTCAGACAGTTATATAAATGGATATAGCTCCAACTTCAATTTGAGTTTTGTCTTTTCTTAGTAACTTTGTTCATTCATAGAGGGGAAAAAAAGAACTCCTTTTTAAAAAATCCATACCCAAAATAATTACTAAATAATCATCAAATAAAAGTCTACATAAATGTGTCATTGCTACCTATGTTGATATTGAAGCCTATACAGGGGAAAGAAAAATATATTTATAAAAACCATACCTAAATACCACTCTAGAGAAGCTGGAAATGTAGTTCAGTGGATAGACCATTTACCTAGCAAACACAAATCTAGGCTAATCCCCAACACTACACAGACCAAGATTTGGTGGCACACCTATAATAGTAGCACTGGGGACATGAAGGCTGGAAGATCAGAAGGTCAAGTTCATTCTCAGCTCCATAGCAAGTTCAAAGCCAGCCTAGGCTACATGAGAACTTGTCTTAAAAAAAAAAATCTGGAAACTATTCTGTTCTCATAAAACATAAAAAAAGAACAACAACAATAATCATCTCTGTGATGCCACACCTGACAGAGAAATTTGGGGGTGCAGCCAACCTTGGCTGAGTCTCCAAGGACAGAGGGTGGTACAGTCAGTTCACCCAAGGCCATGGACAACCAGCTCCTGGCTGCTTACAACCTCATAATTGCATGTTGGTTCAGGCTCCAACAAGCTTCATACAGTCACAGACAGCAAGCAGCAAAATCAGAAGGATTAAGTGACTGGGCTGCCTGCGTGTGTGTTGGCCTTATAGCAGAGTCAGGAGATGCCAACTGGCACTCAGCTGCAACTCCCATCTTAAAGAGAAACTCACTCTGCTTCACAAAGCAGAATGTGCCCCCATGCTGCTCTAATCCCTGTAGAACACTCTCCTTGACTTTGCAAACATATGTAACAACAGAGCCCCCACACCCACCATCTTCCCTGCCCTTCCCACTGTATGTCTGCAAACCTCCACTGCACTGGGCACAAATGCAAAACAGTTGCCAATCATCCTTTTAGGGACTTGTAGGGCAACCAGCCAATTGGCTGCCCTCGGGTTATTCACACTGCAGTAGGAAACAAATTTCTTGCTGCAATTATCCTTAAATTTCTACTGTTTACCCTCCCCCCCGCCCCCAAATAAAGTAAATGCTGCTGTAAAACACCCTTTCCCACACTGTCCAGCACACATCTGTAAATTCCAAGAGGAACGGGGTGAGTTGGATGCCAGTTGGCTTTGGGAGAAGGAATGGCAATGGGCCAACTGGAAGCTGGTTTATTATTCATGGTGGAATTGAACTTGAACTTTTCATTGCAGATACCCTTGCATGTTTCAGTGCTTACCTTGTAAGCACGCAAGTTGGATTGCTATTGGTAAATAAGCCCACATTTACGATGGTGTGGAGGGACGGGAAAGAAAAGACCCTGGCTAAAAGACTAAGTGACTGTGAAATGCCAGGTGCTTTGTTTAGTGTTGCCATTTGCCCACAAGAATTATTTTATTATTAAAGGGATCCACAGAAGTGGGTAAATAAGTTTTCGATGTGATCCGTAAGTAGACATTTGACTCCAAAAAGCCTTCCTGATTCTCTTCACTGTCCTCTTGTGAGCACACTGGTTTCTCGTCAAGTAACAAAAACACATAGTGTTCACTGAGAACACTTTCCAAAGCAGCACATTTTCACAATACTTAAATTTTGTCCTTTGAATAAACTTCCTCTTCCATGCCTGGAGCACTTCTCTCCTGCTCCTTTACCTATAAACTAAACTAAGCTGAATAAAACAAAATAATAAAAACTCTAAACCTTTGAAGACATAACTCAAATGGGAGAGGGGATGCCTGAAGAATATGATAGAGACACTCACTGACAAGTGACTAAAATGAGCCCAGAGTTGCAGAGATAAGAGGGGGAAAGCCCCAGAAATACATACTTTTCAATATGTATTTAGAGAGTGTAGTTTTTGACCTGTAAGTTGTTTCTCACTGTCTCTTCCCTGTCTACAGCTCTTTCAGTGTCCAATGTAAATAGTTAGTAACCTCCTGCATGTGTGGTCCTTAGGGACCAGAGTACATCATCAGTGCTTGCATTTCCCAGTTTTGATGAATGTTTATGGGAATATTTAATGGATTCCTGGTCCTTAGGGACTCTTCTTGGGTCTGGTACTTGACTGGCTGAATGAGATGTACCTGGATAAATGAATTCTATAGTGTTCACCACATATACTTGTCATTTTAACAAGGCCATGGACAGGCTCATGATGAGAGGTTTTTGTGAGCAACACATAAAATAGACTATCAGATGATTTGCCACACTTTTGATACTAGTGATAGGTGTAGTGACACATTTCAAGCCACTCTCTGCTCCTTCTCTAAGTCCACCCATCTTCTTTACCACTTGGAAGAGTCCCTAGAAAGTAAATAGACTCCATCAATGTAAGACTTTTAAAAATTCAAAGTCCATTACGTCAGCCCCATATTTAAATGCTTATGTTAATGGCTTTCCAGTATATCTAACTGGGGGGGGGGGGGTGGTAAAGTCTATAGCTCAAGTAGTGCACTACTTGACTAGCATGCATGAAGCCCAAGGTTTGATCTCCAACACAGCAGAAGTCAGGTGTGGTAGCACAAACCTCTAATCACCACACTAGAGAGGTGGAGGGAGGAAGATTAGAAGATTAAAGTCATTCTCAACTCCATAGGAAGTTTAAAGCCAGCCTAGGCTACATGAGGCCAAGTAGTAGTAGTAGTAATAATAATAATAATAATAATAATAATAATAATAATAATAATGAATTAAACTTCAGGACAGACAGTAGGCTACAGCTCTAACTGCAGAGGAAGGCAACCAGATCACAAAGCCTGGATTGATTGAAAGTAGATGTTAACTGCCAATAGAAGATAGACAGATGATAGATAGATAGATAGATAGATAGATAGATAGATAGATAGATAGATAGATAGATAGATAGATAGAAATAGATGATGGATGGATGGACAGTAGCCAACCTGACCACCAACCGACAGCATGGCATGAACTGACATCAAAAAGTTGAGCAACCCTTTAGATTCCCTTTCAAGAGTATTCTGACTGCAAATGCTGAAAGACTAAGGCAGGAGAAACCAAAACCAGCATGTGTTCGGCAGAAATGTAAGATAAAACGAGGCAGCAAAGCTTCGAGGGAGACGACAATGAAGTTAACAGGAGTGAGGGAAAAGCAGGAGAAAATTGGAAAAATTCAGGTGGAGAACATACACTGGCTCATGGCCAGAAGCAGAAGGGGGTGAGAGAGCTATGCAAAGAAACCAGGAGGGACAATGTGTGCTGTGTTGCTGTGTTGCTGTGTTGCTGTGTCAGAGGCGCCACATGGCCCCTTTGCTGCCTGGTCTCCTGATTGCTTTCCTCTTGTGAACTAAAGGCATTATTGTCTTTTAATAAACCAGTCTTTTCTTAAAGTAATTTAAGTAATTTTCTACTCCCTGAAAGCTTAAAATGTGAATAAAACAAACGTCAAATAGGAAATAATTCTCACCAAGAGAAATGTACTGGAAAAGACGTGGATTTGGTTTTCAGTTTTATTTAACAAGTATTTAAATTTCTAACCATCAGGCTCCCCCTTTAATCCCAAGGACATTTCATGGAGTCAATGAGGAAAGTAAGAGGAATCCTAGGAGTAAATGTATTCCTCATAACAATATTCTGCTTAGTATCTCTTTATGGGGGTAGAATATTTTGAACCACCTTTCCTAATATATTGTCAAAATTCTGGGTTTTATTCCTCATAATTTATATATTTTATTGGATATTTTATTTATTTACATTTCAAATGTTATTCCCTTTTCTGGTTTCCCCTCTGTAAACGTCCTATCCCATTCCCCCTCCCCCTGCTTGTATGAGGATGCTCCTCCACCCACCCAACCACTCCCACCTCACTGCCCTTGCATTCCCCTACCTTGGGGTATTGAGCATTCATAGGACAAAATGCTGTTTTATAAGGTTAAGGTCCAGTGGCTTTTTCAGACACATGATTCAGTAGCCTCCCATTGTACCAGTGGCATGAGTGTGTACAAGGTCTTCATAACTCCCTGCCATCAAAAATTAGAGTCATCTATGAGTAGTTACATCAACCCTTACAAGTACAGAAAGCAACAAGCTGATCTGAGGAGAAGGTAACACATCAACAATGCATGGTAAGTCCATCCTGGGAATATTGTTTTTAAATTTTAAACCTGACTTTGATTAGAAGATTTAAACCCCTAGAATAACTTACTCTGGCTTTTACTTGTCAGATTTATGAAGTTCCCTCCATTAAAAAAAAAAGTATATATTGTTGAAAGATTGTAAAATTTAATAGCAAGCAGGCTACACACTTAAGAACAGGCTAAGTACAACTAGCACTCACGTGCCTACCACTCCTATATAATTCACTTTCCTTCCCTTGTCTGCAAATTTCATTAGACTGGGGTAGGGGAGGAAAAAGAAAAATAAAAGCCTATTGACTTTCTCTTATAGCAAATTTCAGATCCAATCACTCAATTGAGGTCTTTGTACACGAGAGGAACAGGGATGGGTTGGGGTCTAAGCAGAGTTAAAAATGATTCCAACTCTGAGTCCTAAGGCCCTAGCTTTGGCAAGAAACTTTGCACATATGGCTTTGGAATTCACCTGCTGAAATTTAAGTACAGATGAATATGATAAATAGATACTTGTTTGTACTGGCGTGGGGTGGGGGGTGTGAACATACACATGTTTCTATGTATTTATGTTTCTGTGTGCACATGTCTGTGTGTGTCTATGTGTAAATGTGCCTACAGATGAGTATATGTCTATATGGTGTGTGCGTGTGTGTGCATGTGTGTATGTGTATTTGTATGAACAAGTTTGTGTGTCTGTGTATCTGCTGTGTTTTTATGTGTAGCTGTCTATATGTTCATACAAATACACACACACACATGCAATCTGATTCATGGGCTTTTCCACAATAAGTTTTAGTAATCTCAGGATTTTTGTTTCTCTAGTATTTTTGCGATGTATGTATGCTTTTACTTTTGTATTAGTTCTTTGAGGATTTCATACAGTGTACACATTAACCTCTTTCCTCAGCTTCCCCCAGATCCAATTCTTAGCGACTTCTTTTCTTTTCTTAGATATCAAGCCCAATTTTGAGCAGCCCATATATTATTGAATGTGTGGTCTTCTATTGTAACATGATCTCAGAGGTTATACTCTTAAAGAAAACCTCTCCCTTTACAGCAGTTTCCAATTGCCAATAGCTTCTTGGGTTGGGGTAAGACTTTATACCCAACTTTCTCTCTATGTTGAGATTTGGTCTGGCCTTGTGCATGCTGTTATAACCACTATGAGTTCATATGTACAGCTGCAATGTTGTATTTTTAAAACACTTAAGTCATTTACTTCTTCTTCCACCATGATCCATGACCTTAGGAGGAGATAGTATAACTGAAACATCCTATTTGAGGCTGAGCATTCCACAGTCTTTTCTTTTCTGCATATTAACCAGTTAAGGGGTCAATGTTGACCACCATGTATTACAAGTAGAAGCTTGTCTGTTAGAGTTGAATGATGCATTAATCTTTTGCAAGAAGAAGAAGAAGAAGAAGAAGAAGAAGAAGAAGAAGAAGAAGAGGAAGAGGAAGAGGAAGAGGAAGAGGAAGAGGAAGAGAAAGAGGAAGAGGAAGAAGAGGAGGAGGAGGAGGAGGAAGAAGAGAAGGAGGAGGAGGGAGACAAGGAGGAGGAGGAGGAGGAGGAGGAGGAGGAGGAGGAGGAGGAGGAGGAAGAGAAGGAGGAGGAGGAGGAAGAGGGGGAGGAGGGGGAAGAGGGGGGAGGAGGGGGAGGAGGAGGAAGCAGAAGCAGCAGCAGAAGAAGAACAACAACAAAAAAACAAGAATAAGAAGAGCAAAAACAAGAAGAACAAGAAGTCATTAGAAGTCAGTTTAACACTATGTATATTTAGCAGAATAAAAGTAGTAGGTTATCCTCCTTGGGCCTGGTATAGTGACAGGTTCTTGTCCTCATAAAAATGGGATTTCTCTTGTAAGGTAAGGTTAAATCCAATTAGAGCATGGTTGGTTATGCCCATGACACTTGTACCACTATTGCACAAGTGGGGGTATGTCTTTCCAGGCCATTCAATACTGAGTATACCAGGTTCAGAATTTACATCTAGGTAAAATAGATGATTGTTCTTCTTCTCTGGTAGCATTCATAGCACCTGCCCATCATTATTAAAGCTAACAAGTGGGGGGGGTGTACATACTTTAAAATGGTATTTTATTATCTCTTAGAAGCAAAAGGCAAAAGTTAAAAGAATTTGGGAGAAGGTGAGATTCCAAACATGTGGATGTGTGAATTTTTTTTCTGGAGCCTCTTGACCCCTCCAGCTCTCCATCTCTCACTTTCTCTTTAGAAAAAAGTCTATGCCTAAACATATTTGATAGTGCTGGGTTTTATGTTCAATTCTTGTAGGGGTCTGTTTGGACCATATAAAAGGAAAATTATTCTTTTCTATGACCTGTATATTTCCAAGCACTCTTACATAAAGGTTACTCATTTACCATTATCTAGACTCATGCTACCATAGCAACCATTAACTCATAACAACTACAGTGACCTACACTGGACCTGTATGAGATTTACCCTGTCAACAGACAATCATAGAAGAGGGAGGGTCTCACAAGGCCTTACCCTTTACCTCTGAACTATTGGCTATCAGTAGATTCTGTGAATGAGGAATCACTGTCTTTTGTTGTGTGCCAACCCAGGTTCACTTCTGCCTTGGGACACTGTTGCACATAGGGCTAGACTTGAAGGAATGAAGCAGATTCCTCAGGACATTGGTTGTTGGTGAGTATAGAGAGAAAAAAGCCTTCTCTGAGATGTTTGTCAGTGAAGCAGCCCTCCTTTATTGAGGGTAACAAGGACTATATACACCTTGGGGAGTGGATAAGGGTTTTCACCTTAAGTGTACATTATTTGCTGGTGCTGAGGTATTGGAAATGCTTCATTTACATAAAAAGGAATTCCAAGTGCTTGCTGGACATGTCCTTATATAGAGAGTGGAAGTTAAGCCTGTAATTTGGCCACCAGGCTATGTGACTACCTCAAGAGTGGCAGAGGTGGGGGTTGTGAAGGCTACCTGCACCAGAACATGCAGGCCCAGAGCAAGAAGGAAGCACTCCTAACTCCTGCTGTGATGAAGATGATATTTTTGAATTTGGGCACATCTCAACCTTACTCTTGATCCACACTCGATCCCCCAGCTGCATGACTTTCTGACCCCACAGTTGTGTACCCACTACTCAAGGCCACCAAGCTGCAAGGGATCCCCCCAAACCCAGAATCACACAAACATTCCTGGGAAAATCCAATGGGTCATAGACAAAATGAATAGACACGAACATGAAAAATAGATTTGTAGTGAGTAGGTGGGTAGACTGGAGTGGTGAGGATCAAGGATTTCCAAGTATTATGAAGAAAGAGTGGGAAGTTTTTATTTAATATGTTCAGAGATTCAGTTTATAATATAAACAAAGGTTTTGAAAAATCTGTTGCCAAACAATGCTAATAATTTTAATACCCCCAAGCAGATGTTTCAAAATGATGAGAATATAAATTCTAAATCATGTGCTTTTTATCATAATGAAGTTTTTCAAAACACATGCAAACTCTGAGTCTCATGATCCAGGACCTAAGAATATTGTTACCTCAGTAAGGATGAAGAGGATGCACTGTAACAGGCAGGTGCCTGCAGCTGATGGCAACACTCAGGACTGTCATTGGAGACATGTTTGAGAAAGGACTGTAGTTAGGAGACCACAGCCAGTATCTGGAGCATGAACATACTACACCAGTCTTATAAGAAATATTAATGTTCACTAATTTCTAAACTTTCAAGCTGACCAAATAAAAATACAATAGTACTAATAATTCTGTCACTAAAACCCAATATCTCTGACATTTAAACATATAGTATGGCCTTCATGGGTGTCTAAAATTAAATTAGTACTCAGGTTAAATTTATCTTTGTATGTGTGTTGCATGTGTGCACATGTTTATATATGCATGTGTACGTGTATGCATGTGCACGTGAAGGCCAAATGGTAACTTTCAGTACCATTCCTCAAGCACCATAACTTGGTTTTTAAGACAAGATCTTTCAGTGCTCTGGGGTTCCCTGCATAGGTGAGGTAGACTGGAATGCAAGCCCTAAGGACAGGCCTGTCTCTGTCTCTCACAAACTGGAATTACAACCCGGCACCACCATGTTTGGTTTTGTTATGTGGGCTCTGGAAGTAAATTTAGATCCTCATACTGCAAGAAAAGCACTTTTCCTGACTGAGCCATCTCTTCAGCCCAAGTTTCCTCTGCTTTTCTTTTTTTAATTATCAAATGGCAGAATACTTTCAGAATGATCAAATTCAGCTTCAGCTAGGGGTAGTTGTAATATTTTCCCCATCTATTTTTTTTTTTTTTTTTGTAAAAAACAAATACCTTTAAAATACCAACGAAGTCCTTCACTGTCTATGATTCTTTCTCTTTTCCATACATTTTGGTTAGTCACCCTTGATCCTTTTGGAAAGTAATGATGTATGAATAAATTAAAGTGAGAGACTGCTTTCTTCCCTTAGAGACATGTTCATTTTGCAATCAGTAGACAATCAGGGGTGCATTGGCAAATACAACCAGTAAAGAGTCAGTAGTGAATTTCTTGGGAAGCTTCTGTTTTTGAACATGCCCTCAGTGGCAGTCTGTATGCATACATGAGACTGTGGAGATGTCGTGTTTAAGTCAGGAGCTAAACCGTTAAATTCTTTAGTGTCTCCAAATGCAGCACAAACTTCGATCTGTCCTCCAAGAGAGTTGCATAATTAATAAAGTTCATATCACTGGACCAAGTCTTTGCTCTTTCTGCTTGCAAAAGTCAAAGTTTATTTTCCTGTTCTCCCTTTGAAGGCTGACACTTGTGATAGATGGCGGATGACAGCCCAGGAATTTGACCAAAATGACAGCCCACGCCCTATAAGCAGCTGCGGGCTGGCTACAGTTTGGGCTTTTGTGCACATCTAGTGCAGTGCAGCCAATGGAAAGAAATAGTCACACTCAAGTGTGCCATCCATCTGAAAGGACATTTGCATTGGATGTCATAGACACCCAAGACATATCCAGTAGAGGTCAGTCCAACTTCAGAAACATGAAAACAGGTGGAACGGTATGAACAAATGCAGCGTCAAACTTCCCTATAAATTTTCAGTGTCTGATTTCACTCCATTCATGCTTCTGCTCTGGTGTCTTACCGTGCCCAACTGATTTTGCTACCCCAGCATCCTTGACAGTAACCGGCTATGATTACCTTACTAATAGTTAACACAGACGGACAAATTAACACACTGCTGTGACACACACATTCCCGTGACCTTGAACCTCTCCTGGATTTAGCCCTGCAATGCTTAGCTACATCTCAGGGTTGGGGGAGGCTTTTTGTTGGTTTTGTTTAGTTCGTTATTGTCGTTGTTGCTCCTGAAGAAGTCACATTACAATAAAATATTCTAAGCCAGTGGTTATAGTTAAGAAATGAAACACCACCTTAAAGTCCCCAAACAGTAAAATGTCACCCCAGAACAGAGATCATTTTGAATGTTTTAAAATTCAAATTCCTTGACCCCAGCTGAGAGGAGTCTCCATGCAACAGAGTCGATGCCCTCAGGTGAGTCTAAGATGTACGGTCAGTCAGCCACCAGCCATGTTACAGGCTCTGAGTCGGCACACTCTCAAATCACTTGGTTCTTGCAAAAGCAGGATTCTGAGCTGTAAGGACTAGGCATTGGAAGACAGCTCCGTGTTAATTAAATCCTGATTCTACTGTCAGGGAAAGAAAAATACTCAATAGACTCAGAAGAAGTAACTGACATAAACCCCAGTCTCTTTTTTTCATTTCTTCTCTTTTCTCCATTTTGTTGTCTTCTTCTCTATCTCCTTATTTGTATCTTCCTTTAAAATTTCAAATGTTTCTTCTGGGCTTCCACCATAAGATCAGATGGGCTTTTCTGATTTAGCTATCCAGTGAAAACCTTTGGTTGCTTCCTTAGGGTCACACCATTAGAAACTACAATCTCTAGAACATGGAGATTCATGATCCTAGTAAGTTATCATAAGATCTCATGGTGGGTCATGTGGATGGATTTTCCAGTTTGCAACTCCAAGTCACTTGAATGCTAACAAGATTCTTTAAATGCATGAAATTCTATCTCCAAGGGTTCTGGCAGAGTTTCCCAAACAAGCAAAAAGAAAAACTGCCTCGGATAAAAGTCACTTTAAAAACAGCCCAGTTTTCACCAAAAGCAGTGTTCTAGACAGATAATCACTGGGTAGCAGTACTGTGTATACTGGGGGATATAGATAGTTGGTTTATAAGAGGAAGACTTCGTCAGCTACAGTCAATAGGATGGAAGAGAAGAGAGAGGGAGTTTTTTCAAAATAAACTACCATGTACATTTAGAAGTATATCAAAAAGCTACATTTAAATGTAGGTATTTATATCTTTTCCCCCAAGTTCCTATTTCAGGCTCAGTATTAAACTATCTTAAGAGCAAGACGAAGAGGTGGCTCACTCAGTAGTTAAGAGTGCTTGCTGTTTTTCCAGAGGACCCAAGTTCAATTCCCAGTATCCATGCTGGGTGACCCACAAGCAGCCATAACTCTGGAAGATCTGCCATCTACAGGCACAAGCACACCACAGACATGGGAAGAAACATGTGCATGTATGCACATACACACACAAAGAGGGAGAGGGGGAGAGAGAGAAAGAGAGAGAGAGAGAGAGAGAGAGAGAGCATTCATTTACACAGACATACATACACACAAACATAAAAATTATCTTTTAAAAAGTTACCTTAAGACCATGGACGTAAGAAAGTATCTTGACTTTCAAATAACCACTCTCCACTAACAGAAAGTACCTAGCACACAAGAAGTACCTGAGAGTTCTCAATGACTTAATAGTTGACTGGTATGATGAAATAAGATGAGGCATAGTAAAAATCCTTCCAAATATCCCTGTGTGATCAGAATCTGAAGTTCCCTTAACTTATTCATATCAGCCCGTACTTGATAATAGGATAATATCACCATTCATGAGTCAGTACTGCCCTGTCTATTGGAACCTCATTAAGAACAACAACAACAATGTGTAAAACCTAAGCAAACATTTCTCTTAGGTTGTGTGTTATATGTCTGCAATCTTAGCACTTGGTGGGAGGCAGGGAGGTAGAGGCAGGCAAATTAGGAGTTCAACGCTTCAGTTAAATGAATGTTCAAGTCCACACAGGGCTGCATGAGACTCACTTCCAGAAGACACAGCCCAAAAAAGTTAACCAAGCATTAGACAATACACAATAAGCAAGTCACAAAGAAAGGGGCATTTCCAATGTTCAGCCAAAATTTAAAACTGGTCATTGAAAAGAGAAAGAATAGAACTTTGTATTCATGTTTAAAAACAAATGTTCCTATATCGCTATGGTTATACTAACATTTTCTTCTCCTTTGTGCTTTATATTTTTCAAATCTCTACAATAAGCATTTTATGAAATAGAAACAGAACAACACATGCTTGTGGAGGAGAGTGGAGAGGAAAGAGAGGGAAGAAAAGAAAGAAAGAAAGAAAGAAAGAAAGAAAGAAAGAAAGAAAGGAAGAAAGGAAGAAAGAGAAAAAAGGAAGAGGAGAAGACAGTAAGCAGAAAGAAGGTAAGAGAATAGAAAGGCAGAGAGGGGAAAAGATAAGCAAAGGAGAGAAAAAATTAAAGGATAGAGAAAGAGGGGGAAGAAGAATGAAAGGAGAAATGAGGGAAAAAAGGAAAAGACTGCCAGAAAAAAAGAGAAAGGAGAGAAGAAGGGGCAAGAAGGGAGGGAGGGGAGAAATTTTACCTCATGAATTTCAAAAAGAAAAAGGTAAGTAGAAGAAAGAGACAGAGAGGATGGTGGCCTTATAAAATGAAAAGGCACAGGCAAGACATCTTCCATGCCTGACACCACCGATCAAAATGAAGAAAAGTACATTCACCCCATTGTGTTGACTCCACAGCACTGGTGGACACCCCTGGTTGTACTTTTCAATGATATTGTAAACTGATTATTAACTTTGACATCACCTGAACAAGAAAAGCAACAAATGAGAAATGGGGGATGCCATAGATATATCAAATGATAGAAGTGTCAGGAAAAAAAAAAAAAGGAAGAGGAGGAGGAGGAGGAGAAAAACTTCCACAGATCTGAAATTATTCTGCCAGTGGAAGGTAGCTGAAACTCATCTACTGCCTGGTCTTTGGATAAAGGAATGTGTGACCCAAGGCAGGTCATTAAGCTGCACTTTCTCTCCCACCTAACATAGGATAAACCCTCATTACTCATTCCCAGTTGTGAGAAAGAAGCTGTTGGGAAATTTAAAGCCAAACTGAAAAGTGATTTTCTTTTCCATTCGTGTGTGTGTGTGTGTGTGTGTGTGTGTGTGTGTGTGTGTGTGTGTACATCTCTGTGTGTATGAGAGAAAGTATGTGTGCATGTGCACACAGCCATGCACACATGCACAGGTGTAAGTAAGGTCACCCATGCATGCGAGTGTGAAGGTTGTGCATAGTATTTTTTTTCAACCAATCTCCACTTTATGTTTTGAGACTGAGCCAGAAACTCAACTGCTAATTCATATCAAGTCACCATACACAAGATGGCCCATTACTATACATCATAAATTCATTTTAAAGAGTTCAATATGAGGAACACGATATAAAATAATGGCATGCTTGTGCTACAGCTGTGTGCTATCTGTCGAATGTTTTTAAACTTTAATTCTTCATGAGACGGTGACACGAGAGCATTTGCTTTAAAGAGAAGTAGCCACAGGCTTGAGCATGGTGGCTTGACAATGTTAGAAGCAGAATAGGATGGATAAAAGTGAGCAAAGCCAGAAGCAGGTGAGAGCATTCTACAGCCCAAACTTTGTCCTGACTATTGTTCAGAGTCCTTACATGCAGCATGTCTTCAAATGAATCAGAAATCAATCATTTGTCATTTGATGACACCTAAAATGTCCCAGCCAAGGGCCAAAGAGAAAGGTCACCAGGTAAAGGTGCAAGGCTGACAGCTTGAGTATTATCCCTTGATCTCAAATTAAAACACAGACGTGGTGATGTACATCTGCAGTCCCAGCATTCACATGACAAGATGGGACGTGGAGAGAGGAGAAACCAGCTACAAGTTTGTGGCCTACTAACCTTTGATACAAAGCCCAGCCGAAGAAACGAGAGAAGCTCTGCTACAATGGGGTGGGACAGCCAGACAGATTCGTGAAAGATGTTCTCTGATCACCATGCCTTCTCTGAGACATGTATGCACACATGCGTGAACATGTGCAAATAAATCATCTTTTGAAATATCAATTGTTCAATCGTAAAAATTAAAGGACTCTCCAATATCAGAGAGAATTTTTAAGAATTCTTTTCTCTAAGAACTGTCAAGTTGGGTAGCATGTTAGTGAGGTGCATTCAGTAAAGACAAAGAACTTCCCTGTGTACCAGGTCCAACTGCCCCCACCCTCATGCCATTTGTGAAGCCCTGCCACCCATGGTGACAATAGTTGCCAGCATCACTGTCTCATGACACAACTGTCTGTGCTTTGGGGACCCTCCATTAACCAAGAAATTAACCACCCCTGCTTTCCACAGGCTCCTATAAAATGCCAACGCAGTAGGAAATAACTGTAAAAGTTCCCCCGAAATCCTCTAGGGATGTCCTGTAACATTTTCCATGGAAATGTCTTAAAATATTCCATGCAATTAGCTCCACTTAAAGAAACATTTGTCAACTTGTTTTAGCTTCTTAAAGGTGACATTTTTCCTCCCGAATGTGTGTCATTTATTAAGAGTATGAGAAAGTTCTGTGGCTTAACAAAATCCATAGACATCATTCCCTCCATGGCACTCTGATTGACAGCATCTTAATAATGGCAAGATTAATTTCAACTGAAACCAAAGGAAAATACTATAAATGAGGAACAGAGATGGTGGAGCATAAAAAGTGAAAATTTTTACAGACATTTTGGGGGGATGGGCAAAAGCAAAGTGCTACATTTTCATGGGTCCACTTCCCAAGTTCAGAAGATATAAAATTACCTGCAAGTAGAAAGTCTCTCTATTACAGTGCAAACCTCCGGCATTTCATGTGGATTGAAACTGACTCCCAGACTCCTCAAATGACACCAAGAAAATGTGCTGAAAAGCAACCAAAGTTTTCCAAAACAGAGGATAATGTCACCACCTGCTAGGAATGGAAAACAGGTGTATAAGTAAGGCTTTCGGGATGAGGGCTTCACACTCCATTTCCAGGTGGCTTATCTGTGCCCTGTTCTAGATGTGGGGCACTCCAAACTCATTGTGAAGTGTTTTCTCCACTAGGATCCCTGGGGCTTTTGTGATGGATAGCTGCCAAACTTCAGGGAGGCCAGTTTCCATCCCTGAGCCCTGATAACCTTATGTTTCTTATAGTTTATCAAAGAGTCTCTGCCATCCGCAGACCCTCATTTGCCTGTCATTTGCCCACCCCAGTCTTCTCGGCTGCAATTTGAAGCCAAAAGTCCCTTGTGATTTTTGCATTGCTTGTATCTGGAGTTGGTGCTCAAATTCTTCATGCCCTTAGTTTCTCAAAACCTTCTGGCTGGGTCTTGGTTGACCTCCACAGTTAAGAAGGTGATGTGATGGTTTCGATGAAAAATGTTTCCCGTAGGCTCTTGTATTTGAACACTTGGTCCAAAGTTGGTTCAACTTTTTGAAAGGTAATGGAACTCAAGAAGCTATAGCCTTGCTGGAGGAAATGTCTCCTTGGGGGATGAGGGGGAGAGTGGCTTTAAAGATAGCCTCATCCTACTTCCTGCTCCCTTCACACCTCTCTTTCTCTCTCTCTTCCCCCCTCTGTCTCTCTCTTGCTCCTCCTCGTTCTCTCGTTCTCTCTCTCTCTCTCTCTCTCTCTCTCTCTCTCTCTCTCTCTCAGTCTGGTCTCTCTTGCTTTAGCTTTTGCTCTCTCACTCTCGGTCTACCTCCCCCCACTCCTCCTTCCTCCTTCTTCCCTCCCCCTCCCTTGTCATCTGCTTCCTGTCTGGATGAAACGTTATCAGCCAGCTTCCTTGCTCTTACCACCAAGCCTTGCCTTTCTTCCCTGCCTTCCCATCTGGATCGAGCAAAGGCAACACCAAAAAGTTATTAAGATGGGTAAAATTAATTAGAAGAATGAGCTCAAATGTCCTGGTGGGTACATGAAAATGTCAAACAAATATATATGGGCAATGAGTCGATTGAATCCAACATTTAAAAAAAATCCTAGGACCTAATTGTATAACTCTTCCAGTTGTAGACTTGGGGGTCACACTTTTATGACAAGATCAAAATCAGGGATCAGAAATGGGGGGAAATGCAAAGAGTAAGCAGAGGCAGAGGACAAGTGGAACCATCCGGAACTGTTCTTGGAATCCTCTGGGAATCGATGTGGGTCAGTCAATAAGAGAGGAGAACTGAGCCTAATGTCCGGCAATGAGAAAACCATTTCTCAGTAAGCCGAAGGAGGGCACATGGCATTGCCTGGGTCACAAACATGACTGGGGGCATCCAGAGAGATGCACACATGGGGGCATGTCTCTGACGATTATGCCAGAGCCTCGGGAACCCTTATACCAGTTCTTCTCTTATTATTAATTCCCTTCACCTAGTCACTTGTATTATGTGCAAGACTAGAATGTCAACGTATGGATTTGCATGTGAGAGAATCATTTTATTTGTGAACTACAGTATGGGCTCTCCTCTGAATATTACTGAATATTTATTAGGCTAACTGGCAAACGTTAGGATATTAACAAGGATGGCGGCTGACATGTGATGTGAGTACTTCATGAGACCAATCTAAGAAACCTATGAAAATTTAACACTTCAGCACAGGCATAGCCCTGCCAGTGTGATTTAAGTCTCTCTCCAGAAGCTTGTTTAGCCTACATACTGTTCGCAAAAATCCTACCAATTGTTCCGTTTTGCAAATGTTCTCTTGGCATTTATCACACATGCAACCGACACATCGGACCCTGATACATCTCATCAGGGTACCTTGACTCTTCCTAGCCCTGGAATCCTTCCCTCCCCTTTGCTTGCTTTCAAACATCTCTATTGGAACCAATGCAAAAATGTTTAGTTTTAGCATTTAACTCCTAGAGATGAGTCCAACAATTCTTCAGGCTCTGTGAAGAAAACAGAGTAGCACGGCTGGTGGTTCCCTGCACTCCCCAGTCCTGGAACAAAATTGGCTTTCCTTATTGAAGAAATTTAACACACTTTTTTTTTTTTTAAAGCCCATTATTGTACTTTTTTCACCGTATATGCCCCTATCAACAAACCTCCAATCTTTTCAGTCCCAGAGGATGCCAGACACGGAAAGTTCTTTTTTATCCAGGTCGTTAATGAATTCGCGTTAGCAGAAGAAGGTTTATCTGTGTTACGTTTGCATGTTTGCAGAGTGGAGATGGCAAGCCCCTCCAGTGGACCTCTGGCGAATGATAACCAAAAGTATTGAGGAAACAAATGGGGAACGGAGATAAGTTTTGTGCGAACTCTCTTCGTGTTTCAGAAAAACGAAGCTAAAAGGGTGAGACAGATTTAAGGCACACTCAGAATTATACAATGGAAAAATACCGTGCTGAAGATTAAAGGCCTGCCTGCTAAATAGATAATGCCAAATTTGATGAGAAAATACATTGCATTTCCTTTCCTTTGAAATCTTGGGTTGATATTTTTCCACTTTTACTGGAAAGAAGTATGCTTGAGGATGTCACTCAGCGCTGGGTTAAAGGGGCCTTCCTCTCCAGATGCAAAGCCATGGAGGAAGCACCTAGATGCTTTCTCTATGAAGTAAAGGGTATTTGGAAGTTCAAGACCAGCTTGTTGACTCTTGGAAACTGGATCCTTTGTTGTTTAACTGTAGATATTTTTTTCCCTCTCTCTCTTACAAAAACTAACCTGGTAAAAGGGCGCAATGCAGAAGGAAGGAGTACTTTTGAATTACTCTGCTATTATTATAATTAAGGTTTTTTGCATTTTACTCATGTTTTAATTTATCAAGTAACTGCTGACCTTGATCTCTACAAGCTACATAGCTTCAAGAACACACACACACCAAACCTCCGATTGTTTCAGTCCTCCCAGGATGCCAGACAAGACTATTACAGTCTGGAAATGAAATGCCTCACCCCCCCCCCCCCCCCCCCCCCCGCACCACCACCCCCCGCCCCCAGGCACAAATATTTAAATACTTGTTTCCCAGTAGGAGGAAAGCTGTTTGGGGAGTTCTCAGAGCCTTTGGAAGACTGAGAAACACTGAAGAAAGTGGGTTGTGGGTTGCAAAGAGACTGCTGCAGAAACCCTTGCTGCTCTTGAGGAAGACCTAGGTCGAAGTTCCAACATCCATATCAGATGCCTCACAACTACCTGTAATTCCAATTCGTTGATTGGACGCCCTCTTCTGGCCTCTACATGGTACTGCATGTAGAGGCTCACATACAGACAAGAAGGCACACACATATAAGAAAATTTTTTCTTTCTTTCTTTCTTTTTCTTTCTTTCTTTTGAAAGAGTCCAATTCCACATACTGTCTGGTCTTTACTTCTTGTTCCCAAGAAACGTGAACAAGCAGGCAGCCTCACTGTCTGCCACCCCAACCAAGAATCGGCTTACACCACCATGCCTTCTATAACATCATGGACTGCATTCCCTGAAAACCATGGTTGAGCCACTGAGTGTAAGTTGCTTCTTGGCAACTAATTGTTATACATCAGTGAGAAAATAACACACCAATTAAGCCAACAGAGTTGCAAGAGATGTAAGAGTTTCTTGTGACTCTTGCCTTGATGCTTTAGGTCCATGATCTCTGACTTAGACCTTCAAACATTCTCACTCTTGTTTTATCTCTCTCTCTCTCTCTCTCTCTCTCTCTCTCTCTCTCTCTCTCTCTCTCTCTCTCTCTCTCTGTCTCTTGTACATGCACTCTTGCTCTCCCTCTTGTTTTTCTCCATTTGAACAGCATTATAAAGCTGACCCTGGCTTTGCTCCATGCTCCTTAACTATGCCTTTTGCTTCAGGGTCTTTGGTCCATACTCCTCTGCTTCCGAGTGCTTTCCTGTTGCCATCTTAAAATCCCTTATTTTGTGCAAGCCTTTCATCCTTATTTGACGCAAGACCCTGAAAATATTATTACAAAGCTGGTCCTGCCCGTGGCTTTTTGTCAACACCTAAAAGGCCAAAGTAATTTTGCATTCCAGACACGGTCTGACAAACCCTTGTCAAATGGGGCAAAGTACAGGTGAGAGATCACCTAGATCAGAGAGCTGAGTGACGCCAGCAGCTGTGGCTCTATCTATGCCCACTTGCCACAGATGGCAGATAGTTGAGGACCTGCGTTACTTTGCTTGACCAATAATTGAAACAAAAACACAAGCCTCCAGCCATGTCACATGCTAGCATGGAAGGGACCAGGCATGTCAGAGTTATGACTGGCATTAATTGAAAAGTCTTGTACAGATGTTGGCTCTTGCTCTCCGACCTCAAGAAAGTTCAGGGCAAAACTCAATGAATTCCAGGAATGTGTGTAAAAAAAGAACCAACGAGCAAACCTGGATGTCTACTTTAGTTTAGAAATCAAAGGCTACTGATCTGACACTTTAATTGACATCCTTTATTGGAAACAACAACAAAAGCCATCCAGACAACTGGAACCCAGGGCATGTTTTACCCTGTTAGTTAATCATTTCTTAAGGACAAGAAGAAAGTGTTCATATTCCTACTAGAAAAAAAAAATGCCTACTTTCTGTCTCTGGGGAAAGATTTGTCACCCATCTTGTTCCCATCGAACACCCATTATTTGTTCGAGGGAATAAGGCAAAGGATTGAATTATACATTCCCTAGTTTTCCTTTGTGGCTGTGTTATTAAAGTACTTTCAACACAGAATGGGGCCGAAGCAGTAGTTTGCTGGTGGAAGACCCCAGAAGTAGCCTTTATTAAAGGAACGTGTTCTTATTAAAGAATTCCTTTTCTTTTTTAAGGACCTGGGGAGGAGGCTGAAGTGCTGAGATCAAAAGCATGAGGATGTAAGTTTGGTTCCCCAGCACTCTAATAAAAAGCTGAGTATGGGTGGAGGGGTGCTAGAGAGACAGATCAGAGGTTGAAAGTTCTTATTACTCTTGCAGGAGATCCTGGGTCATTTCCTATCAGCCTCATGGTGATTCACCATTGTATGTAACTCCAGTTCCAAGAAATCCTATGCCCTAACCAATAAACCTTAAAAGACAAAGCCAAGCATGATAGCCTGTGCCTGTGATCCCAGCACCGGGGAATGAGAGACAGAGAGATCCCTGTGGATCATTAGCCAGCTAGTCTGACCATATCAAGGAGCTCCAAGCTGAGCAAGAGACCCCGTCTCAAATGTAAGGTGAAAAGTGACTAAGGGGGGATACCTGATATCAATCTCTAGTGTCCACATTCATGTACATACATGGACACACGTGGACATGTATACACATGTATGCACACAGAGAAATTTCCATTTCTTCGAGTTTTCATCTATGTGTATGTATGCTGAGAAACTTTCCGAGTGCTTACTTCCCTGGAGGAAGTGAGTCGCTGACTGGGGGTGATACTTGAGCTCTAAAGCCAACCTCCATTTTCTGTTCACTATTTGCTTCCTGAGTGTGGATGAAACGTGGCTGTCCAGGCTTCCATTTTTTGCTGCCGCCATGTCCTCCCTACCTGGTGAACTGTATCCTCTAGAGCAGTGAAACCAAACTAAGGACCTTCGCCCTTCAGTTGCTTTTATCAGGCTAATTTTATCACAGCAGCAGAAAAAGTAACGAAGACACTTCCCATATCAAAAACTACGTAAAATGTCTTTTAATGCATTACTGTGGTCTTGAGTATACCATTTCTTCGATATCTAATATTAGGTAAATCGCTGTCTGAACATGTTTCATCTGTTTCGATTTTTGTAGTAATGGCTGCCTTTTGGAGTGGTCAAACAAATGAGTTTGCGTGTCCAAAATCAGTAGTAGTTCCCAGAGGAAAAGACTCCTCTGCTGTGGCTTGGTCTTTTCTCCCAGGCAACCTGTGGAGTAGAATCTGCTACTAGACCCCAACTGAGCAAATTCCTTTCTTTTGTGCATGTGTCAGCCAGAGTCTAGACTAAGCTTAAACCTTTGCTTACTTTCTGAAATCAGATAAGGCTTCAAGAATTCAGCTTGCTGAGTGGAAAGCTAGAGCCCTAATCTCCCCTGTGACCTCCCTTCCAATACCCACCCTTTTCAAAAGAATACAAACATATGTCTGGAGTTTCCATAAACAGAAGCACGTGCCAAGCAGGTTTGTGTAGAAGGCAGAAAAATGTTCTTTTGATTCCGGTCCTGAAAACACATCACCAAACAAGTGTTCTCAGGAACAGTATCAACAAGGGCTTTCTGATTAAACCAATTCCAAGCTGCCCAGAACAAACTAATTAGGCAAACTTTCCGTGATCACCAATGCCTATTTGATAGTGCTAGCTCTCTGACTATTTCTAATTAAGAATTTGTAACCAGACTCAGCCCTGAATCCCATGACAGCTAACAATGTAAACTAAAGAAATCGATACCCAACTTTGTTTACCCGGTGGTCATTCTACTATGCTACACACCCTAAAGAAAGGTAAGTCTGTGTAAATAGACTGTTCTTCCAAAGGGGAAGACATGCGAGACTATCTCCATTTACTGGTCAGGAAAAGATATTTTCCTGGTTTTTAACTCTAGCTTTATTTTTGGACATTGGGGGTATGGTTCTTCTTAGCACACCAAGGTTTTTACACGTACCAGCACTGAGCTGCAGGACTGGAAGAATAAAGACAAGGTAAAAAGAAAAATCACAACAACCAGCATGTGCTAAGGGTGACTGTGCTCCAGGCATTGTTAGGTGTGCCCCGTGGAGCGATCCATTGACTAAATATCAGTATCTACTTTATGTTTGACAAGACTCTGCTTCTGCAGATACAACAGTAACAACAGTGCATAGAGATCCATGACTTCATGGAGCAACCGGGAAACAAAACCACTTAACGGAACCATCAAAGAAGTATGTATATAAGGACTACCCTTTACAATGCCTCTTTACAATGGAAATGAATTGAGACATAAAGTATGTCACTTCTTTAATATTCTACAGAATGATAATGCTAGACTTTATATCCAGGTATTTTCTCTCCAAAGCCCAGACTCCTTGTCATACTGATCTTTTCTGCATATTTTATATTTTGCTACCCAAAATAGCAACCAAAGTAGACCCAAAGTGACACTCTACCTAGAGAATCTTGTTGCACCAAGGAATTCCAGGACACATTGTTAGAACACTGACCCAAGACAGACATGTAGAAGACAAAGTTGGATAGGTCAAATCGTACTTGAGGAGGGAGTGGCACACCCCTGCTGACGTCAGTACTAAGGATGGAGGAGCAGCTGAGACAGTGCTTCCTGCACAGACATGAGGAGCTGAGCTTGCTCCGTGGCATTCAAATGATGAAGGAGAAGGAGGAGCACTCAGGTGCCATGGCATACCTTATAACCATAGCACTGAGGAAGTGGAGGTAGGAGGATCCCTGGAGCCCACTGACCAGCTAGTTAGTAGAACCATCAAGCTCCTGGTTCAATAAGAACCCTGTCATGAAGAATAAGGGGTTACACAAACAGAGGAAAACACAAAATAAGTAATACAATACAAGTTTATATTTAAAAAGGAAAACTCACCCAGGCCAGTCCACTCCTTCCCCTAGGCCACCCTCACCAGCTTCACTCAGTGCCAACGCTCTACCCAATTATTATCACAGAATTTAAAACCTCTAAAATGGGGAGATGGTTCAGTCCATAAAGTGCCAGCCTTGCATGAGCACTTGAGTTCTGACTACCAGAGCCCATATAAGAAGATGGATGGGATGAGTCACACTTGTAATACCAGTGATGGCAAGGTGGAAGATGGAGGTACACAAATCCCTGCAGCTAGATAGCCAGCTACCCTAAACCTGATCTACTTGGTCCAGGCTAGTGAGAAACACTGTGTGCAATGAAAAGGTGAAAGTTACCCACGAAAGAACAAACAGCTTGTCTGCTGACATCAACCTGAACACACACACACACACACACACACACACACACACACACACACACACACACTTATGCAGGCAGGCATATGCACCCATTCTAGTTGCAAACCTTTAAGCTGAGAGGAAGTCCAGATAATTCTAAACTCATTCAGGCTGAGAACTAGCCTGTGATTGGCATCTCTCCTGCCAGACCTAAATTAAATCTGCAGCCCCACATATCACATTTCTAATTCTTTCTCTCCTTGACCCTTTTGCCACTTTAATCTCCTAACCCCAAATCACAATTGGGACAACAGCCCCAAGCCTAACCACTTCCATCAAATTCCTGCCGGATATAGGCTTTGCACTACCGAGACTGGAGGGCAATTAACTTTCACCAAGTAAGGGTCACACGTAATTTCCTGAGAACCTCATAAACTTTGAGTAATCCAAAATAATTGGACATCTATCAAAGGGGTTCATATTCTAATTCTCCTGAGAGATCATTATACTCGGCTGGTTTGATTAATTACCTAGAAATATAAACCTCCAGCTGATAAGCTGAGTCCTGGCCCTGCTGTGCAGAGAAAAATCCAGGCTGCTGGCAGCCTTTCAAGACACTCTCCAGACCCTACCTGCCTGTGGAAAATTGTTTTCACACCTGTAGAACAGTTTCCATTGACTGTATTCCCAGGGGAAGAGGCTGAACCACATAGACGCAGAATCTCTGTATTTACCTCCCACAGTCTTTAAGATCTCGAACTTCACCTTCAAGAGGCACCTACAGGTCTGGTTCCCCCAAGCATGGAAGAAGAGGAGGTGCTGGTGGGAACACATGACTTTTCTTATACACGGGGTTGAAGCCACAGGAAATTGTTCGCACTGTGGTGAAAAGTGACTGCATGTTGGATGCACGTTCTGCTGTCAAAAGGAACCAACCTTCGGGAGGCTCAGATATATACCTGCAGATACGGTTTATCCCGGTGCTCCCATGTCCCGCGTCCTTCATCTCATTCAAGTTTTCTGAGAAACCTGGCTATCTGTGTGGCCACCTACCAATGTGACAGTTTCACTCCTGTTTTCTATTCAAGAACAAGAATTATCACACCACAGATTTTTCACTAGGTAGTCTGTCAACAAAAGCTTTAAGCATAGGGAATAGTTTGGTCATCTAGGACTCCACTTGGTTTGAACTAGACACACACACACAACCTAGAACATTTAGCTGTGTGCAATATTAAAACGTATACATTCTTCCTCAAACAATGTGCCCAGCAACCTGTTAGCAATCTAAGACCCCCTACACACACACACTGAGCTGCATGAACATCCCACCCAGAACAATGAAATAAATTTGTCCTCCTCCTAATGACCAGTGTGTCCAGTAACCACCAAGGATGTGTCACTCAGGTCTGGGTTGGTTTTACATGGAAGCCAAATAAGAAAAGCTGGTATCATCAAATGAATATTAAATAATTTATTTACCGCTTTATGTTTATACACAATTAAGTGTGCATATGGTTAAAATCTCTGAAAGCCTCTATCAGCAGCTGATGGAGATGGAGGCAAATACTTACAGCCAACCATTGGGACTGAGGTCAGGGACCCCTACAGACAAGTTAGGGGAAGGATTGAAGGAACTCAAGGGGATGGCAACCCCATAGAAAGACAACAGTGTCAACTAACACTTGGACCCCTGAGAACTCCCAGAGACTAAGCCACCAACCAAAGAGCATACACCGGCTGGTCATAAGCCCACAGTGTATATGTAGCAGAAGACTGACTGCTTTGTCAGGCCCCAGTAGGAGAGGATGCACCTAGTCCTGTAGAGACTTGATATCCCAGAGAAAGGGGATGCCCCCTCCCCCAAGAGGTCACCTCTCAAAGGCAAAGGGAAGTGGGGAGGAGGTGAAGAACTCTGGGAGTGGGGACTGGGAGGAGGCCAACATCTGGGATATAAATAAGTAAAGTAATTATTAAAAAAAAAAAAAAAGCAGAGCTCCTCATGCAGGGGCCGGACCTAGGACCTCTACACATTCGTAGCAGATGTGCAGCTTGGCCTACATATGGGTCCACTAACAAGTGGATCAGGGCTGTCTCTGTTCCTTGCAATTGGATCCCCTTCTCCTACCTGGACTGCCTGATGGGGCCTCAGTGGGAGAGGATGTACCTGCTGGGACTAAATATCCCAGGGTGAGGTGGTACCCAAGGGGGCTCACCCTTCTTGGAGGAGAAAGGAGGCAGTTGTGGGAGGGATTTGTAAGAGTGGGACTGGGAGGAGAAGAGGGACCTGTGATCAGGATGCAAAGTGAATAGTAAAATAAATGTTTAAAAAGCAGAGCTGCCCCGCCCCAAAACTCAGGTGCATTATGGGAAGGGACATATGCAATAGAGAAATGTTTATATAACTTAATCTGCCTTTCAAAATAAAGAACTATTCCTCAAACTATACTCCTCAATAAGCAATTCCTTCCTTCTTTAAACCCCATAAAAAGAAGTCCCAAACAATAGCTGGGACCTTTGCATCTGTACTGACAGAAGCCTCTGTTCCCTTGCAGTAGGTTATAACCTCTTCTGTCATTTTCCTTCCTACTTTCCAACATGTCAGCTTTTAACTCATTCCTAAATAAGAGGCCAGGACCCCAACCATGAGGCTGTTGGCTCAAATAATTAAAAGTATCCTCTCTGCTTTGAACTGGTGGTGTTTCATTGACTGTCCGAGTGAGTGTAGTGTGGGACTTTGTTTTCTCTATAGTAATCTTTTTTTCTGCTACTCATCAAGCAATTTGAACCAAATACTAGGAAAGTGCATGGGATACTTTGGGCATGTGGCCCAGAATAACCTGCCCTGCTCTTTCATCTTTCTAATTCGACATTCAGATGGGCAGTTTATCTGTTTTCAGCAAGGACTCTGCCTCAAGAAGTAGAGAACCTCATCTCATCTAAAACAGACGAGACATATACAAAAAAAAAAAAAAAAAAAAAAAAAAAAAAAAAGCATTGGTTTGCCAGTATATATCAAGGGACTTGTTAGATCACAACCCATGATCCCTTCCACTCCGAAGGGTCTCCCAAGCACTGTTAAGTGAAACTTCCCCCAAGCCAGCTTATAAAAGTCATAAAGCCCTGACCCAGAATTGTTCCTGTCTAAAAGAACTGCAGGGACAAAAATGGAGAAGAGGCTGAGGGAAAGGAGGTCCAGTGACCAGCCCAACTTGGGATCCATCTCAAGGGGAGGCTCTGAGGCCTGACACTATTACTGATGCATAGTGTGCTTACAGATAGGAGCTTAGCATGTCTGTCCACCGAGAGGCCCAACAAGCAGCTGACTGAGATAGACACAGATACTTACCTCCAACCATTGGACTGAAATCAGAGATTCCTGTGGTTGAATTAGGGAAAGGCTGAAAGAAGCTGAGGAGGAGGGCAACCCCACAGGAAGTCCAGCAGTCTCAACTAACCCAGATCCCTGAGATCTCTCAGACACTGAGCCACGAACCAGGCAGCATACAGGAGCTGGTCAGAGGCCCCCAACACGTGTACAGCAGAGTACTGTCTGGTCTGGCCTCAGTGGGAGAACAAACACCTAACTTTCCAGAGACTTGAGGCCCCAGGGAGTGAGAAGGTCTAGTGCGGGGGAGGGGGACCTGGGGGTATGGGGAACATTCTTCTGGAGACAGGGGTAGGAGGAATGGGATGAGGAACTGTGGGAGGGCAGACGGACCTGGAGGAGGATACTGACTGGACTGTAAAAAAATAAAAGTAATAAATAATGATGATGATGATGATGTATTTTTTTAAGTCATAAAGGCCTTCTAGTATTTACTCAGAGACATTTTATCTATTCTTTCACCTGGGAGAAAAAAACTGTTGCTGCTTTTCTTTCATCTTTAATAGCCCAACACAAATCACTAGTCAGTGCTAAGGCTGACAATCCCAGGAAAGGACCACGCATCCAGCAGCCAGGAAAATGAAAAAAAAAGTGCCTGTGCCATAGTAAACCAAGAACCCAGGATTGAAACCATGTGCTGGCCACTCTGTTCCCAACCTGTCGGTGTTTTGAAATGAATGATTAAAATCCAATGAGTTACTTCACGGGCAACAAGATGCCACATGGGAAGACCATCACTCATTTAAGTTGATGTCTTAATTCCACCGGGAAAGGGCAAAAAAAAAAACAATGGAGTATCAGTGATTTATCACCATCACTAGGTGATGGGAATATACTAACATATGCTGTAAAGTTAAAACATCCTTTTTTTCCCCCCAATGATGTATCAGTGGAGAAAACTGCAAGACCACTAGAAACTATTAGGTATTGATGGTTTGTACACCAGCACATCAGGGTTGTATTTAGTTGTTTGTTGTTTGTTTTTTGTTTTGGGTTTTGTTGTTGTTGTTGTTGTTTGTGAAATGCACATACTACACATATGCTACCTTAGGCATGATCCTGATAGTCTGAAGATGTTAGGAGCTCGCTGTCTTCTTTTGCTCCCACTCACGCATCCCTAACTGCCTCATTGATATCTGGGTTCTACTGTCTGGCACAGCCCACTGCAAAAAAATACCAGGATTGGTGGCACCAAATGAGTCAGTGGCTTTGGATGCCACATGGACTCCAAGCACAAGGAAAAGAACTGCAAGATGTTTGGATTCCTCGATTCGGTTTGTTTCCTTAACCCGTTCCTCCACAGAAGCAGACTTCATTCTTGCCGAGTGGCAGGATGCTGTCAAAGGCAACTGTACAACGTTTGGTACTCTGGATCCAGGAACCAAGGAGCAGTAACAACCACAGCCCCCACCCCCACCCCAACACTAAATGCTTAACACATTCACTCCCACAATCATGCATGTGTGTGCACACACAGTCACACCATGCATCTCTAAACTCCTAAGCATCATGCTGTTTCTTCTGCCTTGACCCAAGTACCCAAAGTCCTTCACTCTCCAGACTTTGTTTCCCATGTTCCTTCCTTCCACCTTTCAAAAAGAAAAGTAGTGTGTAAGTCTTGGTAAACAGAATTTGTTGGATTAAGGATGGGTGAGTGTCCAGATCCCTGCCACCTATAAAAATAAAAGCAATGTAATAAACTAATCAAATTCACAGTAGATCTGTGTAGGGGAAATTTGAACATGAAGAAGAAATAGCCCCCAGTCTCTACCTTCGTCCTAGTTCTCATTCACACGAGATAAGACATTTAGACTCAAGAGTCCTTGATTCAAAAGATGATGATGGTGGAGGACCTAGGAAAACACACTTTCTGACTATGACTTAAAAATAACTGTAGCAGCTTCCTTCTTCTAGTGTCTAGTGCTCACATTCTCCAGGATTGAGGCAAATCAAAACCAATGGAAAGGACAAAACCTCCTGGTGTCTTCACTTCAAAATGCCTGGGTCTCTCCCTTTCTTGAGTCAAATAATCCAAAAAGCTCATCCTGTCTTTGGGGCAAATGTCTTAAGATTCCATTTTATTTGACTACTGGAAAAAAATGTTCTTTTCATTATTTTACTAAATGTGGTCTCCCCTTCTATAAAAAAAATAACAGTAAAATTTGACTTTCAAAGTCTGGAGATACAGCAAATAACACGGCCACTGGGAGCTTGCGTATAAAATTCTGGAGGGAACAAAAAAAAGTTTCACTCTTGTCTTTCACTTTATAAAAAGCTTTCCCTTGGTGAAATGTCATTGTTCCCTTCAGGACAAAAATACTCAGAGAAAGCAGGAGTGCTCTTAAAATGATGAAAAAAAAAAAAAAACTATCATTCTTTCTTGGGGATTCTTGGTACTGTCATTAAGCTGAATGACTTAATTGTAAATGAAGAAACCAGTAAGTTCTCTTGAGGTATTTTCTGTTCCTCTCTTAGCTTGGGTAATTTGCTTTGACGTCACTAACAGTGAGAGTCAAGACAGACTATGGTCAAAGAAGGCCACAGCTAGAGAAAAGCCCACCGATGTGGCTCTTTCTGCAGCTGTCAGTTGCTGCTGTCGTGTTTCATCACATGGTATTGTGTAAGGGGTGGTTCAGCCCAACTGTGCAAGAAAAGAGGTGAATTACTCTGCTATTCCTGGAAAACCAACTCGCAACAGAGAGCAGCAGCTCCCCCTGAAGCCATCCATGACAAAAGCCTGCTCACAGTACTTAAGCAGGGCTGTGAGACAGCCAGCTCCCTGAATAAAAACCCATTTTAAAGCTGCAATGCAGTTGTTGAAGATGCTGGTGCAAAGATGACTTCACTGCATTGTTTATCCCTCTACACACAGGAATCCTGCTTTCTATAAATCACCCCGTGGAAATGGAAATCGTAGCTCACCAGCTAATTAAAACGTTATTTATGGGAGCTTCAGAATAGGCACAGAGGAAAAAAATGACCACATGAGAACTACTTCATCATTGTTTTATGGGAATGTGCATATGTCTCTGTACGTGTGCAAAAATTCACTCCTCGTTAACTTGTCTAAAAGCATGAAAAAAGGATGTGGGATCAACTTATCCTCAAAATCCTCTTTGTATCCGATGTCATCAAGTCCTAGACGCATGACACTTTTAAGTAGATTGAGAAGTATCAAAAAAGAAAACGTATGAGCATCAACATGCCCACCACTCAACTTTAAACACAAAGTGTGGGCTGGGGAGATGTTCGGGGTAAAGTGCTTATCATACAAGCACAAAGTCATAAGTTCATATCCCTCGTTCTCATATAAATACTTGGGTAGAACAGGACACACTTAGAGCCTTACCACTTAGTGGGATAAAGACAGGGCTCTCTAGACAGCCAGTCTACATTCAGTGAGAGACCTTGTATTGAGCACTCTCATCCAGGCAAAAGGGAGAGGGGAGAGTAGATCTGGGATGAGGGGCAGGGGAGGTGGCAGAGGGGTAACTGGGAAGTGGGATATCATTTGAGATGTAAACGAATGGAATGATTAATAATAATAAAAGAAAAAATTTTTAAAAATAAAGAAACATTCAATGTGGACCTCCGCTCTCCAAAAGAAGGCACACATATCTGTGCCTTCATCTATATGCACAATATGCTTTCCTATTCCCCCATAAATGCATACATATACAATAGACATACATATATAATATAATATGTATTTGTATATATTATATATGATAGAAGCATAAATATACACATAGATGTACACATACAGAAATATACACAAGACTAGCGAAGCAATAATAATAGATTTGAAGCTTCAAAACATCTGTAATGGCTAATCTTGGCTGTCAATTGGAAATATCTGGAATCAACTACAAACATTCAGGCTGGGCACACCTGTAAGGGCTTTTTTTTTCTTCCTCAATTGGATTATTTAAGGTAGGACAACTCCTCGTAAATCTGGATCACTTGAGGTCAGAAGATCCACACCTTCTGATAGCAGCCCACAAGACTATACATGGGTTCAAATTTTGAGGTAGAACTAGCTGTACTTTGTTTCTTGATTCAGGGTCTGCTTTTTGGACAACTGCTACCAGAATTGGCTGTAGGTAGTAATCTCCAAGATAAGACCCTGTAGTTTAATCTGTGTCAGTTGTGTTTGTTTATTGTTGTGATATAATCTGACAAAATAAATTTAAGGAGGGATGGCTTTTTTTTCTGGCTCAAATTTTGAGTCCAATAAAGACAATGCAATGCACCATCCCAACTAATCTACTCCAGTGAAGCTCTCACAGGCATGCCCAGAAGCTAGCTAGTTTATTTAGTCTTTAAAGGAAATCCAGGGGTGTGACTCTTAGGTGATTATGTATCTTGTAACGTTGACAGTATTAACCATCACAGGTCCTTCACCAGTAAGACATCAAGCTGCATCCTCTAGATAAAGACAAGATGCTGATGGGCTGTGGTCTCAGAATTACTGAGATACTCAACTTTTAGGGAGTCAAATCCAGACAGATGTACAATAGCATAGCACCAGAAAGTTATAACTATGGCATAGGCATTTGCATTGTCCTGGAAACATAAGAGAATGTCTATAGTTATAAAGACTGTAGAATTGCATAGTTTTGTTACATGTTCCAGAAGCTATTAAAAAGAAAGATTGCATTTTAGGACAGCTAACTGCCAACTGAGAGTAAGCTCTAGAGGCAGGAACACCAGCAGAAATGCAGTTTGCAGCCAGCAGGCAACTGCTAAACACCATGTCAAGTCTCACTCCCCAGTGGGATAGAATTGAAAAGGTCATTGAATCCACAGCCCAGGATGCCTCCTATGTAAACCCCAAATACCCAAACAGTACCAGAAGATACCTAACACAGAGAGTACAGATTTCTGCTTGTGGATGTTGTAAGAACTTTAAAGCTCCCTGCCCTGTGAGTTCTCCAGAGTTTTGTAAGCTGTCCCTTGCCCTAACTAGTGAAGACTACCACACAAGCATCCCAAAGACTATCCCCACCAAAAAAGAAGCAACACATGATGGTTTCTGGACTATTTGAGGTCATGTCCTGACTCGCATCATTTTTTTTTTTTTTTTTTCTGGATTGATACCTGCCATCAATTCTCAGAAATACAGAAAGTGTATCTCTGTGATTTATTGCTAAAATAACAAAAGGATCTGGAGGGATGGGGGAATTATACTTCAAATAATTAAAAAGAAATGCCTAGAAATGGATATTGAAGGTACAGGCTAAGATTGGAAAAGTAAGTGAAATATGCAAGAAAATAGAGGACATCGGTTGCTAGTCAAAAGAATTATCCTGTGGCATAAGATCTAGCACATTCTTGGCACCTGCATTAATGCATTGAATTGTTGAGAGGATATCAGACATATGACAACCATCTTAGCAAAGCACTGAAAGCAGCAAAAGGCATGGATTTAGCATCTTCTTGGAATGACACCCTGACCACTAGGGCAACATCTTTTCAAGGTGGTTTTCCATTCATCGAGCTGGTCAGGGGACATGTCATATGGTGCTATCCCATATCCCACATGACTATCATACATAGTCTTGGAACCAGGCTCTTTTTTACATTCTTAGCCATTTAAACTTTAAAAATGTACCAACTATTTATTTTGTGATTTGCTATGATATAAACCTATAACTGGTTTAACACAAGGAACATAAATAACTAGAAAAATAACATTTGCAAACTAAGAATTGTTTCACATTTTGTTAGTCTCCCTTGTGTCTAGCCTAAAGATACACAGTTTCCCATCTCTACTTCTGTCTTCAATCTATTCTGAGAAAATATTTGTGGTGATATATATATATATATATATATATATATATATATATAGAGAGAGAGAGAGAGAGAGAGAGAGAGAGAGAGAGAGAGAACTGCATGCATATAGATGGCTGAGTTGGGTGCAGTAATCAATGGCCTTTTCTGATAATTGTGGAAACTCATCTTCAACATTATGCTACAGTTTTACCAGTGGTCATTTCTTATGGTGGTCCCCAAAATTGTATCAGTGAATTTTGGGGGGATGCTATTTCATTAAACACCACTGGTCTACCTCAAAACCTGACCCCATGTGTAGTCTTGTACCACTTAGTGTTAAGCACTTAGCTCTGCAGAGCATCCGTGTGTGTGTGTGTGTGTGTGTGTGTGTGTGTGTGTGTACACATTTAATTACTCAGCATCAAAAAATAATTCCCAGTCTTATCAGTGAAGTCTCTATGAATTGGAAAACTTAGGCTGATGATAGCATACACTGGTTTTCCCAAATTCATTTGATGGTAATTCAATTGTTATTGTATAAATATGTTAACAGGTTCAGTTCAGCTGTCTTGAAATGTCAAAAACCCAAGTGGAAATGCTCATAGTTTATCTTTTAAATCAAGAGTGTTCGGTGAGAGAAAAAATTGCTGCTCAATCAAATGCACAAAGGCGTCTCCTCCAGGACGGTCTTTGTGTTTTGATAGACAGCCAAGTGCTGCCTGATCCATTGTAAAATACAGTATGTGTCTCTATGTGTTTGTGTGTCTTTGTGTATCTGTGTGTGTGAAGTGTGTGTGTGTGTGTGTGTGTGTGTAGGAGTAGGGTCTTAAAGCCCACACCCACAGTACCACAACTACTCCAACAAGACCACACCTCCTAATAGTGTCACTCCCTGGGCCAAGCATATACAAACCATCACAGCATCAAATGCAAAGAAAGCCACAGGGCAAGAGTGGCATGGTGCTCAAGAAATACCGGCTTTTTTTTTTTTTTTTTTTTTTCAGCCAGATTATAAGAAGGTGATGACATTCCAGAGTTCACAAAGGCCTCGGTATCATCCTGAGACATTTGTGCCTCTGTCCTGTGGAAGGGTTTTACCATCTACATGCACTAAATTGAGAGCCACGCATGTGTCTGTGAGCCCGACAGGGTCTGAAAGAGTTAAGTGGTCATTCCTAAGTCTCTTCTTATACCAGACATCATGCTCATCAACCAGTAAGTGAATATTTAACAGATAAGGATGGCAAGAAGGCTCAGGGAGCAAAAGCTGTGCCAAGCCCAATTCTTGACTCTGATCCCCAGAACCCACAAGGTGGGAGGATAGTGCTGACTCCCACAAATTGTCCTCTGATCTCCACACAGTCACTGGGTGGCACAGACAGACACACATGCACACACACACCCCAATAAAATGGATGCATATAGTTTTTTTGTGTGTCTCATTTAACTTAGAGCTGGAGAAGTGGCTCAGCAAATAATGGCACTTACTGCCAAATCCAGCGACTAGAGATGTATCCCCAGAACCCACAAAGTGGAAGAGGAGAGCTGACTCCTGCAAGTTGTCCTCTAACCCCCACACGTGAACCAAAGTGCGCATGCGCCCACGTACATCATAAATAAATAAATAAAATGTAAATAAATATCTTTAGTTTTCTATTTAAAAAAAAAAAAAAGTACTATGTTCCAGCCCCAGTCACAAGTGAAACTGACTTACACCCTGGAATGTCAAAAGATATCAAGCTTACAACTGACCTTCCAATACCTCGGTCTGCCACGATTTCTTAACACAGTAAAGGCAAAAATAAGATTGGAATTCTCAGACAAACCTACAAAGTCTGTAACTTTGACCCAAATTGGTCACTACCGCCAGAAGATACAGGTCAGGAGATGTGGTACAAGGTATCCCTCACTCTGTGCTGTCTTCGTAGCCACATGCCAGTCAGCAGCAGGAAGTGATGCTCCACTGTCAGCCACAGCTGCTGCTCTCCGCCTGCCTCACACCAGATCTCTCAGCTCTTAGCTTAACATTTTACTGCTCACAGATCCCCCCTGACTTGCTGGTAATAATTGCCTTCTTTTTTTTTTTTATTTTGGTTTTGTTTTTTGTTTTGTTTTGTTTGTTTGTTTGTTTGTTTTGTGGAACAGGAGCTTTTACTGTCAATAACATACTGTCCACTGCGGTGAAGTCACAAGGTGCCTAGTTTAAAGATTAGAGAAGATAACATCGAAAGATCTACTCAGCCACTAAGTATCTCATTTACATACGTACATATGCAAACACACATAATTAAATATAATATAGTCACATACCCAAACACTTGTGATTTTTTTTTTTGCCTTATTTTGCATGTCTGTAATGATTCATTAGAAGTCTCCATTGAGAACTAAAAAGTTCTGGGTGATGTTGCCTCAAACCTTTAATCCCCACACTCCTTCCAGGAAACAGAAGTAGGCGGATCTCTGAGTTCAAGGCCAGCCTGGTCTATAGATTAACCTCCAGGACAGCCAGGGCTACACAAAGAAAACCTGTCTTGAAAAACCAAAACAAACAAACAAACAAAACTCTAGATGTATTCTTTGAATTTTTGAGGCCAAATCAAGATACTTTCTCTTCCTGGCCTCTGCTGGCACCAGGCACTCAAGTGGTGCATAGACAGTATACATGGAAGCAAAACCCTCTCATCAAATAAAAATTACAAAAACAGAACAAAAAATCATCACAAAAATAAATATACAGAAAAACGAAAAACCCAGTATATTTGGGGTAAGTTTTGGCATGCACCGAGGCCTTGTGACATTTCCTGGCCAGACAAGTGAAGATGGCTCTTTCTGCATTACAAAGAAGTTGCATTACACATGGCTGGGGGGGATAAATCGAGGTAGCATCTAAGATGTATTTGGTCCACACTTTCAGACCATAGAGGCTGTTTTTGAAGAAACGTCTTCAGTGAAGTGTCACGTGGGTCTGGCTCGATAGGACTAGTGTGCTTTGAGCAGAGTGATGGATCCAGAAATGGAGCAGAGCAATGGATTCCTCTTAGGCCCCTACTAGGATTCTTTGGCTGGTGCCTCCTCCAAAGCCCATCATTCCGGGTTCTCATTTGGGTGTTTTAACAAAGGCCAAGTTTTGAGGTCAAGACTCTCCTGGGAACCTGGTTTTCCGTCATATAAACACTATTTAGACAACGTGTCTTTACTGAGAGAGCTCGCATAGCCTGAAGTTCCAGTTCTTCCTTCAAATTTAAACCTTTTCCAGATGAAAATGAGAAACTGCCCCCTTATCTTTAACCCTCAAAGTTGGATACCCGGGGAATCTCTGGGATTCATCTGAGAAGTCCTGGATTTGCCTGAACTAAGGAAGGCAAACAGAAAGAAAAAAAAAATGGCTGTGAGCCAGAGAAATGGCTCAGCTTGCAAAGAGCTGCCACCAGAACACTCCTCATACCTGAATCCAGGTAGAGGTTGGGTGTGGCAGCACTTGCTTGTATCCTCACACTGGGGAGGCAGGGACAGGCCCAGACGGACGATGATAAACAAGTCCTAGTGTGAGACCTTATCTCACAAAAAAAAAAAAAAAACAAGGTGGATGACTATGAGGAATGACATCCAGGGTTTAACTGTGACCTCTATGTGCATACATGCACATGCACACGCATGTACCTGCACATGTGAGTGTGCATACACACACAGAGAAAGAGAGGGAGGGAAGGAGAGAGAGAGCGAGAGAGAGAGAGAGAGAGAGAGAGAGAGAGAAGAGAAAGAAAAGAAATGAACTACATTTTCTGTATCCATTCTTCCCTTGTGGGACATCTGGGTTGTTTCCAGCTTCTGGCTATCACAAATAAGGCCCCTATGAACATAGTGGAGCACATGTCCCTGTGGCATGGTGGGATATCTTTTGGGTATATGCCCAAGAGCAGTATAGCTGGGTCTTCAGGTAGATCTAATTCCAATTTTCTGAGGAACCTTTAGATTGGTTGCCAGAGTAGTTATACTAGTTCATTTACACAATGGAATACTACTCAGCTATTAAGAACAAAGACTTCATGAGTTTTGCAGGCAAGTGGATGGAACTAGCAAATATCATCCTGAGTGAGATAACTCAGATCCAAAAGGATATGCATACTATGTACTCACTAATAAGTAGATATTAGCCAAAAAAAAAAAAAAATTACAGAATACCCAGGATACAATCCACAGAACTCAAGAAGGTTAATAACCTGAAGGGCCCAAGTGAGGATACTTCAGTCCCACTTGGGAGGGAGAAAAAAGCAATCACAGGGGGCAGAGGGAGGGAGAGACCTGGATGGGAGAGGGGATGGGAGGAGAAGAGGGGAACATGACCAGGTATTGGGTGGGGGGAACAGGACTGAAGCCCTGAGGGCCAGCAGAAAAAAATGGAAACAGGCAACTTCAGGAGGCAGGAGGTGGGGGGATCTAGAAAGTACCAGAGGCCTGGGAGGTGAGGAAAACAGAAAAGAAAGGGGAGGGGAGGGAAGGGAAGGGATGGGGAAGGGAAGGGAGGGGAGAGGAGGGAAGGGGAGGGGAGGGGAAGACAGAGATGATAAGCCAGGAGGCCTCAGGGAACCAAGAGGAGAGGAAAAACCCCAGGAAGTCACAGAAGTGAGTGTACAGAAAGACCAGACTTGCTTGTCAACTTTCATTTCCTCCTCTTCAAAGATCTGGTTTTGATTAGGTATCTAACGATAGCCATCCCATCCCATCCCACCCCACAGATGTGATTTTAAAACAGGCTTCACTACTCCTGCCGCCCCCGGGGGGGGGGGGGGGTTGACTCTGATTGACATGGATCAGTCACGGCTGACAGTGTACTCCTTGCCAATGACAAAGCCTAGAGAACAGACCTGTGATCCATTACTTGCTGCCATGACGCCAGCAGAACACCCATGGGACTTCTGCAGAGTGTGTCTCTGGTCTTAAGCAAACGCAGAATGAGGTGGCCCCTTTTCTGCCTGCGGCTGTTGTCACATCTGGAGGTGACTTGAATCTGCCACAGCCTTTCTTCAACCACAAGGAAAATGAGCTTCAGTAAGGAACCTCACTTGACAGTGACAAGAATGAAGACACGGAAGGACACTGGGTTCTAAAATTAGTCAGTCTTTCCTGTGGCAATAAACAACCCCAATGTGTTAGTGGCTTAAGGCAACGCGTATTTATTTCCCTGTGTCATCTGAGGGCTGTGGGACTTCTGGCTTCCGACCATCCCAAGTGTCTTCACATTCCAGACCCAGGCTGAGACGCAGCTGTTACTGAGAGCTGTTGTTCTGCTGGTACATGGCTGCAACCTGCCAAGGGAAGCAGAGCCAAGCCATCCCTTCAAAGTGTCTGCATGGCTGTGTCATGCCTGAGCTCTGACCACAGTCTGGGGCGTATAATGAGGCAAGCCAGGATCAATAAGGTGAGGGTAAAAGGGAAGTGAGTGGGAATATCCGAATGTCATCAAACAAAAACAGGTGTTTCGTTCCGTTTCGGGGACTCAGTGGTGGCATGGTTAAGACACTAGTGGATGATTCCTCAGTCCCTTCTGGATTTCCCCAGCTATGACATAAGATATTCCTTGATGTGTAATTCTGAGTTTTCTGTGGCATGTTTCTTTTACAATGAGATATCCTAACTATCCACTGGAAGCTCCAAATGTCCTCCCATTCAGAAGTGGAAGCATAAAACTGAGACTGCTATCAGACCAGGTAGAAGAAAAATCCCATCAGACTAGGTAGAAGAAAAATTCCATCTTTACAGGCTCAGATTCCCTTTCCAAAGAGATCATCATTTTCCTCTGCAGATGTGAACAGGGAGCTAACTCTCCTATAACGTTGGGATAGTTCTAAGGCTTGATGGTATGCAGGCTACAGCCTTAGTATAATGCCAAAGATGCTATGGGGTTTATTTTCGCGGCACTAAATACAAGACATATAGGGGCTGGGGAGGTGGATGCATGGGTCGAGTGTTTGGGGAAGAGCATGAGAAACTGAGCTCAGATGCTCAATACCTGTGTAAAATCCAAGCATGGGAATACATGTCTATAATCTGATCACAGACAGAATCAATGAGAGGAATCTGCTGAGGTCTCACTGGCCAGCATGCAGGAGCAGAGATGGAGGATACCTGGGGCTCAGGGACCAGGTGAAATGGTAAGGTCCAGGTCAAGTAAGAAATCCTGACACAAAAAATAAGGGGGAGACTGGTAGAGAAGAATGCCTGATATTGACCTCTGACCTCCACACATGTGCACATATGTGAACATACAAACACACGCATACACAAGAAACACATACACATATACATGCATGCATACATACATATGTACATACATATAGAATTTTAGAGAGGAACAAAGTCAAATTAACATCATTTTTCCTTATCTATTCAATCAAATTCCTCTTACAGGGGAAAAAAAAAACCTGTGATAGTCAGTTTTAAACTGTTAAGTGAGAACACCTGAGGTAATCCACTTCCAAAGGGAGAAAATGTGCTTTGCCTCAGGTTTTCAGAGGAATAGCCCGTGGTCATGTGACAGTGGCTTTGGGCCTGTGGCAAGGCAGAACATCATGACAGGGAGCACCTGAAAGAGCAAAGCTGCCCCCTAATGACAGCCAGGGAGCAAAGAGAGATGGAGAAAGGATGAGGTCCTGCCATCCTTGCCATAGGCTTCCACTCAATAACTTCACATCCTTCTACACAGCCCAACCCCCTAAAGCTTGAATCACCTCCACAGTGCCATAAACCATCAACCAAGCCTTCGGTACGTTGCCACTGGCCTCCACACACATGCACTCTCTCACACTAAGCCCCAAATTTAGAGGCACCTTCTTATGGTGTTCTACTTCCTCCTTCATTTCCATAGACTACAATATGGTCTGACTACCAAGTCAAAATGTGTGTATGTACTTTGAGTAAATTTAGTTAATATGCCTACTGCATATTATAAATAAATACATATATTTATTTATAAATATATATTTAAAATATACATATATTTATTGATTGATCATAAATACATATATATACATTTATGTATGTATACATTTATTTATGTATTAGTACAAATGTACTTACATATGTATATGTATGTATATATGTATATACATGCATATAGTACTTATATATGTATATATATATATACATATATATACATAGGCCTACATATATGTATATGTATATATATATATTACATAAACACACATACAAAATCTGTACATATATGTATGAAAGTAGAAAGTGTATATATATATATACATGTACATGTACATATATGTATACATATACGTATATGTATATGTATATGTATATGTATATGTATATGTATATGTATATATATAATGGCTACCATGAAAGGCAGAAGGTTTGAACTTTTCCATATAAGGAGTGTGTGAAGAGAGACAGACACAGGAGATGCACTTACACCTCTGCTATATCCCAGGATGACCTTGCAAGAACTTTTACTGAACTTTAAAAAGCAACATTAATGAGAGCATTCAGGACAGGGCAGAGGGAGTTACAACAACCATCTTTTGTTCACTATGGTTTTATTATGTTTTTCTTTTTCCTTCCCATTCCTTTATGTAAGCATATTGGAGCTGTGACCACAGAGGTGATTGGAGAATCATAGCCCTCCTGAAGTGATATCCAAACAGAGAATTTTCCGATACATATCCTGAAATCACAGAGCATGCAATTCCGCAGGAGCTCCAGGAAGACAGCATCTCTGCTTAGGAGATGGAAATTTGGAAGCTCGTTGCTATAATCTGTGGTTATGATTTCAAGCTCCCCCAGTGATGTCGGGAAGCAAACCACAGGCTCCCAGTGCTAGGAGCCTTTATTGTAATCCAATAAAACCTTAACAACCACTCTTCTTTTTATGATAAATTAAGGGCCTCATCTGCTTTGAAGCAGCCCCTCTGCCCCAGAGTTTACCTCATGCAGAATCTGTCCTAAAGAAACACAGGATGCACATGGGGATAATGATAGCCAAGACGAAAGAGGCCAGATTCCCCACCTTGGTTTCACGGATTCGGAAATTTTAAAACAAATACAAAGTTCTCTTTCTCTAAAGAACCGACCGTTTAGGGTGAGACTCTTCTTGGGATCTTTGACAATATCTGACGGATCCTTACTTCTCAACTTTGCAAGTCGATAAAGTTCAGCACCGTGAAATGATGACAGCCAGAGCCAGAACTGAGGTCATGAGGGCAGTCTACCTACGCCTAATTTAATCTTATGTTTTCTAATTTAAAATGTATTCAGAAGCTCGAATTCTGCCTGCATTGCCAATATTTAGTTTACCACCCTCATCTCTGTGAATTTGTCTGTTGCAGAGTGGCTTCTAAATCCAAACCAAACTTCAAACAAGGGCCACGTTCAGTCCACAACCTAAACTGCATCCTGGGTTTCAAGGCAAAAGGACATCCAACTACCGCAATACCTACGTGCGTGTTCTAAAAGGATTTCTGAGGTCATCCAAGAAAGATCCAGAGGATTTAAAGCCTATGCTAAAGAGAGGCGAAATTATAGTAACGATGAAATAGAAATCATTTCTAAATTTTACTTTAATATTAGCAAAATGTCTCAATGAAGAACAAAATGTGGAGAGTTGAATCGTTATTTCCCAAATATTTCCAGAACCAACATCTTTAAAAACATTTTAAAACTATTGTTTTTTTCTTCACTTAATAAAAAATTATGAATGATCTGTGTTTATCCCTCCTCATGCATTACATTATACATATATATATGTAGCATGCAATCACAACATTACAATCTGATATATGGGAATATTCACCAGTCTAGATGTTTCAGAGTCCAGAGACTAGTTCCAGGTAGGCAATTTACCATGTCCTCAGGAAATTTTATAATCTTAAAGTGTAAGGTTTACTCTAGTACTAATATTAATAAATATTCTTTGCCTAAAACAAAGATATCGGTACTAAATATTGAATTTAAAATTTTTAAAACATAGTAAGGTGAAGGAAACAACTCACATACACACTGGGTAGTCCATATATAGTGGTTATCAACTTGATACAACCTGAAGTCACCTGGGAAGGAGGAACCTCAAATGAAGAGTTGCCTCTATCAGATTGGCCTAAAGATAGGTCTTTGAAACAATTTCTTAGCTGATAATTGAAATGGGAAAGCCCCAGCCCACCCTGAGCAGCCCCAACTCTAGACTAGATAGTTCATGCTTACTCTATACCAGGGACAATTTTACCCACAATGCTAAATTTAAGCCAGGTATGCTGGTACACACGTATAATCCCAGCACTTGAAAAACAGAGGCAGAAGGATCGACTTGACAGGTGCAGTCAACATATGAGTAACGGAAGTTTAGCCCCCAAATCTAAGTGTCTTATTTATAGCTTTATAGCTGTGATGAGACACCGTGATCAAATAAGTAAGCGTGAGAGCAAAGAGTGTGTCGGGCTTACACTTCCACATGACTGTTCATCATCAATGGAAGTCAGGACAAAAACTCAAACACAGCAAGATCCTGGAGGCAGGATTCAATGCAGAGCCATGGAGGGGTGCGGCTTACTTGCTTGCTCCTTAAGGCTTGCTCAGTTTTCTTTCCTGTAAAACCCAAGAGCACCAGCCAGCACTAGTCCCACCCAAACTGGGCTGGGCCCTCCCACATCAATCACTGATCTTATGTGGGCATTTTCTCAAGGAGGTTCCCTCCTTTCAGATGACTTTCGTTTGAGTCAAATTGACATAAAACTATCCAGCATGCTATGTTTATAATGTTTCCAGTAAGGAATGTGAAACAAACTTAGACCATCAAATGTTCAGATATAAGTCAGAAGTAAGTTATGTTCTGAAATTGTACACTTACATACCCGTTATATTTAAAAGGGATGCCGTGCTTACTGAGAAAGGACAGGAGAAATACAAATCTCTCCAAAATGATCTCATAAACCCTTGGTTCATGTCAAACATAATTTTTTTTCCTCTGTTAATGATATGCCCTTGGTAGGGAAAGGATGTATAGGTACCTATCACAAAGATAACTCATGTGTAAAATACTCAACATTTGTCAGGCAATAATGGTCTATGAAAAGCTTACATACAGATACCCAGTGTCCCTGTGTCCTTATGTTCACAGGACCACTTCCTGTCTTTATTCTGGGTAACTCAATATGACTTGCCAAAGCCCTTGAAATAATAGAAATGGCAAGTGAGCTGCAAGCAGACTTTAAAAGAAGTTAAGCACTGGGTCTTGACATACTGTGGCTATTTAGAATGCTGCTGACAAAACAATGACCAAGTGTCCCCAATGACCCAACCAAACTCAAAGAACCCATCCTTCTCCACCTAAAGAAACTCAATGTCACTATCACCAGCAGCATCATGAACACTAACAACAGCGATAAAATGAGGCCAGCTGGTAAATTCTCAAAAAAATAACAGCTAACTTTTTTAGATGACTATAACTTGACATTATTCACTACACAGCAAAGTCTAACACACACACACACTCACACACACATATACATACACACAAGATACACCAGATCTTAAATAAACATTATCTTTTTTAATAAGTATTTCTGCTTCAATCCTCACAAACATTTGAGGATAATGTAATGTGCTCATGATAATTACAATGTCAATCAATTTATGATTAACTAGGCAGTTTCAACATAGTCTAACTGCATAAGATCACAGAACTGATAGGACTTGGAATTTCACACACAGCAGGGCTGGGGCTGAGGCCCTATGGGTTAGATCTTCCCCAGCATGTATAAGTCCCTAGGTTCAATGCTTAGCAACACATCAAATTAAATTTGTGAAGACATGCTATATTTTCCTATTCACTTATGAACTATCTCAAAGTTAAACACAGTCCTCCACAACTGCATATTTCATAGGTTACTAAAATCTGTGTAATAAATCCTACTTTGGACCATCTTCCAAACGTTCATATTCTGTAGATATCATCAGTAGCTAACACTTTGCCCCTGCTCATGAATTAAAATGTAGAAAATTAGTTGCATTCACCACAAGCATTGTATTCTAACTTCTGAAATGTCTTTTCTAATGAAATCTAATGAATCAAATAATGAAATATGATATTAAGTTTTACAAGACCCAAGGGATTATTGTTGACATTAACTGCCTCAATTAAAATTAAATCTAAAGGTTTATTACACATTATACTTTCTCCTTAAAACTAAAAGGGGTCTAAAAATAAACACCTATTCCAAAGACATTCATTTTAACATCCTTTTTTTCTCTTTCAAATTTCAACTTTTCCATTCACTCAACTTTAAAAATTATTTTATTATTTTTTTGTGTCAAGTACATTTTTGTTGTTTATTTTTGAGATTGTCTTTTTTAATATTTCTTTTTTATTTTTAATTTTTTATTACCATTTTGTAATTTATAAAGTATAAGATACACCTAACATCCAGTCCATCATCTTTGACAATTAAACAGAACACTTTATCATCTATCCTAACTTAAAAGACATATAAATCCATATGTTATGTCCTGGTTTAGCTTGTATACTATCTGAGAACTAGCTTCTCAAATATATTTTCTCAATGTTAAATAGCCTGGGTTGGCTATAAGAATATAAGTAGTATTTCAACCCCATCAGAAATCTGAGAACAAGCAACATTATCTGAAAATATAGGAAGCCTAACTCAGCTTCCAGAGCTGAGAGAAGTTGTAGAGACAGCTGCCTACCCATACAGCTCCAGTAAGTCAGGAAGTTGGAGCATCAGTCTTTAGCCTTCTGGCCCAGGATCATTGGACAGACCTTTGAAAAACAGTAATTATTAAGGACTAGCTTATGCTGTCTTAGCAGAACTAAGCCGTCCTAAACTATAATGTGTGTCCTCTCAAGAATGGTACAGGTCTGCAGGAGAGATAGGCAATTTCTGCCCAGTGGCCACCTAGCCACAATGTACAGCCGCACCTGGAGAGGCAGAGATGCTCACTTTCTTCTTTGAATCCACAGAAGGGGAGCTGCTGGGAGCAGATATGTCTCAATGACAAAAGAATAAATAACATTAAATGTCACAATCTGTGGATTTCTGATGTTTTTGAAAACCAACTATCATGTAAAGTAATCTGGGCTGTTGTGCGTTAACTACTCTCAGCTATTTCTAATTAAATGATCTGAAAACATGCTAACTATGAACCCAGAACCGTGAATTTGCTGTTTGGCCCTTAACTCACAGGCTTAAACACCTCAGATCAGTTTGTAATGACATTATAGAAGGACTGGGCCCAAGTCTTGTACTTTTGATTTCTGTATCAAGAGAATAAATTTATACCAATGATAACCTTGATTCTGTATCAAAATAAATTCTGTACCAAAATAAGAAATTATGACTTCAACTTAGTAACTATTGTAAGATTTCCACCAAATGAGATTATGGTTTCACAATCAATTCCAGCTATTTCCTCCCTGTTCCAATTATGACCATTTCAACATTCCCCAGAAAGACAACTAGAATAACTACCTCTAGACCCCCAAATTCAGAGAACTGGGGAAACAAATCTTCATAACTTCTTCAAGCTGAGTATGGGCATTGAGATATCTTTGAAACAGGGGAGGGTAGGAAAAATGGGAGGGTTTGTTGGCCTTAAGAAGGCTACAGCAATGATTGTTTTAGTCTCTGATGTATGTATCTGGCTGGATCTGGCTGAAAGTCCAAGAGATCAGGAGTTCAAAACAGGTCAGTTCAGCATGTCTGACAATGAGACACACCAAGGCTGTATATTCTGTAATATACATACCTCAAAACAAAGTTTTAATATCATCAAGGTATCTTTTTTGTTTGATTCTCTGGAATCTAGTCCTCTGGGGGGGGGGGTTTCTCCCTTCATTATATCTAATCCATATAACTCTGGAAGGTGTATAGACACTAATCGTTTTATCTAAAAACACAAAGACCTCTCCCAAATCAGCATCTCCTTGGGCCAATAGCCAGAAAAATCCTTATTTTGACCTCTCTCCAAGAGGAATAATATAACCATAAAACTCAAAATCACACCCATTTTGAAAATTAGAACAATCTAAAACAAATGAAGTAAACTAAAATAGTGTATGCGCCTATTCTTAGGCTTTTTCCATTTTGCCATGCCAGGAAATTAACCCAAATTTTCCATGGAGTCCACATTCAAAGAATATGTGTTATCCTACAGGACTTCAAATCTTCCCTAAAACAATTGTTTTCATCAATCTCCCTGCTATCCTAAAAAAACCCTTTTGCTTGTTGTAAAAACATGCCTTCTCAGGCCTTTTTCCTATTCTGTCGTGTCAGGATAATCAACCCAAAATTCCCATGGAGCCCACATTCAAAAAATATGAGTTATCCTGCAGACCTTATTATACCATCTTTAAAACAATCGATTCACACTTCTATCTATACCTGTTTTGACAAGCAGGGAGTTTGTCAAACCGGGATTTTAACCCAAAATTCCCATGGAGCCCACGTTAGAAAGAATATGAGTATTCTGTAAGACTTAATAGAGCAATATATCTTTATACCATCTTTAAAACAATTAATTCAAACTTTCACTAATATCTGCCTATAGGAAGCACATAGTTTTTACTTGTTAAGCTCTCTGCCTAGAGCAGCCATTCTGTTATACCATCTAAATGTTGTGCTCTCTACCTGGAGCCACAGACTTATCCAGTCTGTTAGTCTATGTCTTTTGGGGGGAAATTGAGTCCATTGATGTTAAGAGATATTAAGGAAAAGTGATTCTTGCTTCCTGTTATTTTTAATGTTATTTTTATGTTTGTGTGACTATCTTTTGGGTTTGTTGAAAGAAGATTACTTACTTGCTTTTTCTAGGGTGTAGTTTCCCTCCTTGTGTTGGCGTTTTCCATCTATTATCCTTTGTAGGGCTAGATTTGTGGAAAGATGTTGTGTAAATTTGGTATTGTAATGGAATATCTTGTGGCGCACGCCTTTAATCCCAGCACTTGGGAGGCAGAGACAGGCAGATTTCTGAGTTCGAGGCCAGCCTGGTCTACAGAGTGAGTTCCAGGACAGCCAGGACTATACAGAGAAACCCTGTCTCGAAAAACCAAAAAAAAAAAAAGTCTCTGGTGAGACGTCTGGTATAATTCTGATAGGTCTGTCTTTATATGTTACTTGACCTTTTTCCCTTACTGCTTTTAATATTCTTTCTTTGTTTTCTGCATTTGGTGTTGTGACTATTATGTGATGGGAGGAATTTATTTTCTGGTCTAGTCTATTTGGAGTTCTGTAGGCTTCTTGTATATTTATGGGCATCTCTTTTTTTAGGTTTGGAAAGTTTTCTTCTATAATTTTGTTGAAGATATTTACTGGCCCTTTAAGTTGAGAATCTTCACTCTCTTCTATACCTATTATCCTTAGGTTTGCACTTCTCATTGTGTCCTGGATTTCCTGGATGTTTTGGGTTAGAAGCTTTTTGCATTTTGAATTTTCTTTGTTGTGTCAATGTTTTCTATGGTATCTTCTGCACCCAAGATTCTCTCTTCTGTCTCTGGTATTCTGTTGGTGATGCTTGCATCTATGACTCCTGATCTCTTTCCTAGGTTTTCTATCTCCAGGGTAGTCTCCCTTTGTGATTTCTTTATTGTTTCTATTTCCATGTTTAGATCCTGGATAGTTTTGTTCAATTCCTTCACTTGTTTGGTTGTGTTTTCCTGTAATTCTTTAAGGGATTTTTGTGTTTCCACTTTAAAGGCTTCTACCTGTTTACCTGTGTTCTCCCGTATTTCTTTAAGGGAGTTATTTATGTTCTTTTTTAAAGTCCTCTATAATCATCATGAGATGTGATTTTAAAACAGTGTCTTGCTTTTCTGGTATGTTAGGGTATCCAGGGCTCGCTGTGGTGGGAGAATTGGGTTCTGATGATGCCAAGTAGCCTTGGTTTTTGTTGCTTATGTGCTTGTCCTTGCCTCTTGCCATCTGGTTATCTCTGGTATTAGCTGGTCTTGCTGTCTCTGACTGTGGCTTGTCCCTCCTGCAAGCCTGTGTGTCAGTACTCCTGGGAGACCAGTTCCCTCCAGGAGGAATTTGGGTATGGAGAGCTGTGACACAGGCTCAGCTCCTGGGTGCAGACAGAAACCGCCTGAAGGATCCTGTCCCTGGCTGTTCCTTGGTTCCTGTGTCCTGATGGCTCTGGGCAGGTCCCTCTTGGGCCAGGAATTTGAGCAGAAGTAGTGATCTTACCTGTGCACACAGGTGTGTCAGCACTCCTGGGAGACCAGCTCTCTCTCAGTGGTATTTGGGTATGGAGCGCTGTGGCACAGGATCAGCTCTGGGTGCAGACCCATTTTAACAAACATTAAAATTAAAGCAAAGAAGAAATGAAACAAAATGTAAAAGTCTAAGAATAAAGAGAAGAAATTGTGGTAGAGTAGCCTGAGGAGAAAATTAATTTCTCAAGTCATAAAATTTTAGGTACTAGAAAATGTTTCAAAATCAGTAGTTTAAATGAGATTTATGTTTACATCGTTTTTACTTTTCCTCTCATTTTTCACCTTTCCTCTCAATATCCCAGAGATGATGATGGTCTTGTGCATCCCAAGGGGGCCATGTTTGAAGGTAATTTGGAGCTTCAGCTAATACTGTTCAGAATGAAATCAGCATTCTCAACCTCTCAAATACAGTATGTACACACTAAAGCTGATACTTATTCAGCCCATGCTATAAAGCAAATGTCTGATAATTGCCAGACTCTTCCCAAATGTCTTCCAAGTATTAACCCATCCTCACAGTAATCAGAGGTGTGGGTACTATTTTCTAACTCTATAAGTGGGATCCCAAGTCACATGATGAGCATTGGCCCAGGTTCCTATCTTCTTGTCCTCTATGCTGTATTGTTCCTGCATGCCAGAACAGTTTCTGTTCGATCATAAACATATATCGGGCTGCAGAACTGGCTTAGTCAGTAACATGTTTGCCTTGGAAGCATAAGAACCAGAGCTTGAACCCCTAGTCCTGAAAATGCCTTGCATGGTGATGAATATTTTCATCTAAGTGCTAAGACAGGAGGATCTTGGGGAATCACTGAACATACAGTCTATCCTAATTGGTGAGCTCCAGGCAAGAAAGAGAGACCATCTCTTAAAAGAGGTGTCAATTTTGTTGTTCTTCCTATGGGGTTGTAAATCCCTTCAGCTCCTTTAGTCCTTTCCCTAACTCCTATATTGGAGACCCCGTGCTCAGTTCAATGGTTGGCTGCAAGCATCCACACCTGTATGTGTCAGGCTCTAGCAGAGCCTCTCAGGAGACAGCTATATCAGACTCCTGTCAACAAGCGCTTCTTGGCATCAGCAATAGTGTCTAGGTTTGGTGTCTGAATATGGGATGGATCCCCAGGTGGGGCAGTCTCTGAATGGCCTTTTCTGGGTGAGTGTGTGGGTGGTTGGGTGGGGGAGCACCCTCGTAGAAGCAGGGGATAAATTGGAGATTTATGGAGGAGAAATTGGGAAAGGAGATAACATTTGAAATGTAAATTAATATAAAAGTATCCAATTAAAAAAAAAAAAAGAGGTATCGGCATTCTTGAAGAGGACTCCCAAGGCTCTCCTCCAACCTCCACGTATGCACATACACATGCACATGCAAGCATAGCACACATACACCAACATATGCATAAAGATACAACAGGTGTGCACACATGCACATATGCACACATTAAAATATGCATGCATTTCCTCTGTGCTACAGTGTAAAGCACAAAAGATTTAAAATGATGAGAAAAATACATGTGATCTCTTTTGCTTGGAAAGAATCTGGATGGGAACTTAAAAATAATAGTGAGACAAACAACTGAAGAGGTGAGAAAATAATGACTTTGAAGAGGAATGTAGACCATGCTTCAGAGACTATATTTTATTTCTCTGACAATAAGAATCCACAGAAACCACATATCTACCTACCTACCTACCAACCTACCTATCAATATAGATATACATATATCTATCCTCTACCACATATCTATCTATTATCTATATATTATCTACTTGTAACCCACCATTTATATCATCTATAACCTATTCATCTATTAACTGTTATTCAGCTATATAGTACTCATTTATATATCTATCATCTATGTACTGATTTATTGATCATTTATTTATATCTATTTATTTACCATCTATCTGTCATCCACCTATTTATCTATTTTCTATCTATCATCTACATATCTATTCTGATATATTATATAGGTCCAAATATATTTTTAGTGTTGAAAAAAGAAGAAAGGAAGAAAGAAAGAAAGAAAGAAAGAAAAGAAAAGAAAAGAAAAGAAAAGAAAAGAAAAGAAGAGACTGGAGAGATGGCTCAGTGATTAAGATCACTGATTGCTCTTCCAGAGGTCCTGAGTTCAATTCCCAGCAACAACATGGTGGCTCACAACCATCTGTAATGGGTTCTGATGCCTCTTCTGGTATGTGTGAAGACAGCTACAATGTACTCATATACATTAAATAAATAAACAAATCTTTTAAATAAGCAATAAATATGATGTACTTGTATGGCAATTCTTCCATATTGAAAAGTTACCTCCTAAAGGGAGGAGAGAAGTTCATGGAACTCAGGAAATAAACTAAACTTACAAGTCTCAAAAAGTTCCTGAAACTTACATGATCCACAATGCCCATTCTCAAAGGCCATATAAATAGTTATGGTTGCTGAGCAGAGGAGACTCTTGCCACTGGCTGAGCTACCTGCAGAAGACTCTGACATGTAGAATACCCCACAAGTCACACAGGATGTTCCAGGGATGCAGCTTTCATGTGTTGTTACCCATGCTAGAATGAGCTCTCCAGTGATGCAGCTGAATTTTAGCCACCCAGTAGGTAGTTCTAATAAACTCATATGTTCCCCAAACTTGTGTGGACTCATTTCTTTGGTCTATCTTTAGTGACCTGTCTGTATTGAGTGGATGTCCACATCTTGCCAGGAAAAGTCACACAGCTAGATTCAGCACTAGAATTGGGGATGGGAGGAAGGTGGTAAATCCAATTCATCACAACCAGACCATACAGCTCCGGTAACAAGTTAACTCTGAGATGGGAATGCTCAATATTTCTGAGATTGGGTTTACACACAGCATCCAAAATTCCAGCAGACATACTGCATTGTTATTTCAACTGTACTTCATTAGTTACCTCACCGAGGATGCAGAAAAAGCATGAACAACAGAGATCCTTTAAAACCAAATATATAATAGATATATTATATTATATTCCCTCTGAAAAGCCACAAAACATGATCCAGACAATAAATTAAAGGAAAAATCAACCATAAGGTATTATTAAGTGGGTCATGTTAATCTACCCAATTAGTAATGTAAACATAGAAAAACTTGCCTACATATAACTTATTAACAAAAACTGTAATTATGCAACAAACTAAACCATATGGATATGTGTCTTCAGTGGGCCAATGTCCTAAATAAACATGTTAAATTTGGCCATGAAAACTGAAGTTAAAACTAATATTTTAATGATGTGTAATTTTTTGCATTTATCATTGTTCGGGGTGTGTGTGTGTGTGTGTGTGTGTGTGTGTACATGCGTATGCACGCATGTACACATATCATAATGTGCATGTGGAGGACAGAGAACAACTTAAAGGAGTAAGCTTTCTTCTTTCTCTCTGTGGGTTCTAAGGATTAAACTCAGGTCATTAGGCTTGGTGACAAGCACCCTTACCCGCTGCGCCATCTTACCAGACCTATGGTAAGTATTCTATGATCATACACTCTCTTCTAAGTTTTAAAACCATAGTGATATCATTTTTCTTAGACATCAACATAGATGTCAGTTTGATATAAAGTCGTATAATCTCTGCAAAAAATGTTATTAGGTTTTCTCTACAACCAAGCTTTAGAGGTGTATTTGTAAGGTGCTTTGGGAAAAGAAGTAAACAAGTATGATAAAGAACACAATAACAAAGATCAGGCAGTGAGGGCTCCGAGTTGGCCCCACCAATAATAAAGTACATTGTGAGTCCTCTAGAATTAAAGTAATTTAGTTTCAGAGCGTGAAATCACCAGACTAATAAACACAGACCAGTGAATAAGTCACCTATTCTGACTTATTTCTCAAAAGCCAAAAGTGAAAACACATTCCACAGACAAGTCATGAGGAAATAAGCTTCTCGAATATAGAGGTAAAAATTGAAGACATTGTCAATGTATTATAAAATTACATGTATATTTATGTATCTGCTATTTCATCTAACAATCCCACCCTACCCTATCTTAGTTTTCTATTACTGTAATAAAAATGTGGACCCCAAATGACTTAGAAAAAGAAAAGATTTCTTTGGTTGATATCTCATGTCATAGCCCATTACTGAGATATGTGGAGGTGAGAACCGATACAGAAACAAGGAAGAAAGTGCATGAAGGAAACTCTTTACTAACTTGCTCTCCCTGCCTAACTCAGCTACATTGTTTACAAAGCCTAGGTCCACCTGCCTAGGGATAACACTGCTCATGGTGGGCTGGAACCTACCACAACATGTAGCAAGCCCCTACAGACATCCCCAGAAGCCAATATAATTAATTCACTGATTAGGCCCCCTCTTCCTGTGAGTACAAGTTGACAACCAAAATTAGCTACAAAGTATCATGCTACAGTTGAGCAATAAAACATGCATCCACACCAGACTGTACAAGACTTTCTGTAGTACTTATTCAACTTCTTTTAGGAGTCTGACTGAATAACACCTACATTATCCACATAGTTACAATCTGAGCAGTTGGGTTTTTTATGACTACACAGCCTAGATTTTGTTCCATTCTGTCTTGTTTTGAGAAAGAGGTTCACTATGTAACCAGGCTGTCTTAAACTGAAGATTCTCTTGCCTCAGCTTCCTTACATAGACCGCCATATCCAGCTTAATATCATTATTTTAATGCACTATGTAGATATTGTAAGATAAAATAAATAGTCTTAAATATAAAGTCAGTTGGAGGATAATCATAACCATTGTGATAAAGCCACCTGGATAACTTGAAACACAATAATTTGCTTGTACTTTCAGGAAGAGGACATTCTAATACTGTAATTGATAAAGTCAGACACCTATGTAAGAAATAGCTCCTTGTAACTTTTTTGTCATTGTATTACTGGAATCAACACTAGTAATATTTCTACGGTTATGGAATTCAGGTAATGTTTGCAAAGGACATGGATTCTTATATAACAATCTAACTTCCACTATTTCTTGGCATGCTTGTGCATACGCGTGCACACACAAACACACACACACACACACACACACACACACCACTGCCAAAAAAGCTACAGAGATCTATTTCTTATATAGTTGTTTGTGTGCAGACAAGAGGCTGATTCCAAGTGTTCTTTTCTGACACATTTTATTTTTTGAGTCAGTCTCTCATTGAACCTGTAGATAACTGATTGTTAGATCACCTGGCCAGTGAACCCCAGCAATTTTCTTGTTCCTACCCCAGAACTTGGATTACACAATTTCCTCCTCTTCACACTCACACATACACACAAATTACTTATTTCCTGGAACTGTCCACTGAGAAGCCAACACATTAGCAATAGTGACCCCTGCAGCCTAGATTGTCATGCTCAAAAAACTCGTTACCATTAAAAAGAGCCAGAGATCCCTGGGAGAAATGACTGTTTTCTGATATAGTTTGGGTTTGGTTGGTGCCCTGTCTTAGGAGAAAGATCCTTTCAAAGAAGATAAGTATCTTCTCAAAGCACTGAAGAAGCAACCTAATAAATCTCTATGGGTCAATGCAAGGACAGATTGTACAGCTATAGTGGGTTGAAGTGTGTTAAGGGTACCTGTTTCTTATGCTCACACAATATTGTACAATCTATGAAATCATAAAAAATCACCCCAAAATGAGTAACATAACCAACTTACCTATATAGAAGAATGCTTCCTAATTCATTAGTTTGGAAACTTTTAACAGTAAGTAGAAGAAACAAACAGTATTTATCTCGATTTCCCTATACTGATTGTGCTACTGTATAGTACATGGGAAAACGCTAGATTTAGACTATAATAATTTGTAAATCCTAAGGAAAAGGTAGATCTACAGTAATACTTATATATCTGAAATCACTAGAAAAAGAGAGGGCAAGCCTCTCTCTAGGAGAAGCTAAACTCACTGCATTTATTTCCTTTTTTTGTTTTCTCACTGTGATAAATGCCATGACTGAAAGTAACTTGGGGAGGAAAGGGTTATTTCAGTTTCCGTTTCCCAGGTTACACTTCATCCCTTAGGGAACTCAGCGCAGGAACTCAAAGCAGGAATGTAGAGGCAGGACCTGAGGCAGAGGCCATAGAGGATCACTGCCTATGGGCTTGCTCCTCGTGGCTTCCTCAGCTTGCTTTCTTACACAACCCTCCAGAATGGCACCACGCACAGTAGACTGAGTCCACTCATATCAATCATGGATGATGATGATGATGATGATGATGATGATGGTGATGGTGATGATGATGATGATGATGATTACAGTCTTTCCTAAAGGTCAATCTGATAGAAGCATTTTTTTTCAGTTGACATTCCTCCTTCCCAGATATGCTGGGGTTTGTGTCACGTTAACAATAACAAACCATCATACCCATGCGCACACAAGTCATTCTTGCTTACCATCAACTAGCCAGCAAATTTATCTAATTGAGCCTCTAGGCTCTGCTACCAATTTATAGAAAACTCAGTTGGGCATACACCCATGTGGGCCCAGTGGGCAAAATCCAGACTCAGGCAAAACAATGGTTGAATTAATTCCATGAGTAATTTTCAAGGAAAAGGGAGAAAAAAGGCTATCAATTAACAGTTATTTTAGAGCTTCATCAAGAAATTATAATACATGGTAATTATTTAGATCATACTGCAAACATACATAAAAGGTCATACATTTATAACATTCACAAGACAATTTAAAAGTTAAACACAGATATTTTAAAAAATTAAAATCATCTGTCTTTCCCAACTGTGAAACCTAATGTTTGACATTTGAGGTTTGATTTGCATCTCCCTAAATGGGTTTTAACCACTACCCTTCATTTCTCTGCATCTACTGGCAATATATTCTCTGTCATTTTTCTACATCTAACATATGTTCTTTCCTTCTTATTTACGCGTTACACTTTGCTTACCTGTTCCATTATTATTTTGCTATTTAATTATTAATATAAATTTCACTGAAAACTATAAAAAATATTCAACAGGACTGAGACCATAGGAAAATTCATTTGTTTATATTTATAACTGCGAATGGTATCTTATTCCTTTCTAGGTTAATTGCCCATTGAAATTGAAATTTGTTGAAAATTATTCTAAGGCAGTAGAATCAACACTTTTTGACTATATATTTTATTTAGTCTTTGATAATTTAATACATTATACAAGGTGTTTTGATCATACACACTTCCAACTCACTACCCACTCTTACCACCCCCACTCCTACTGAATCCCATCTTCACAAGCTTCCCCTCTCACTTCTATGCCATCTTGTTTGTGACAAACTGAGCTTAATGAGGGTCTGTAACGTATCTCATCTGCCTGGGCCAATTCCTTTGAATGTCTTGAACAACCTGGATATCTCTTTCATCATGAATCCATTATCTCATGGCAACATTGATAAGCCAGAAAGGTTAAGACCTGTCATAACTTCCCTAGACTACATAGGAAGCTGTTCATACACAGTGAATTCTCACAGACAACCACTCAACGAATCAAAGATGATAAAAATGAATACATGGACACAGAAGCTGTTTGCTGGAACTGGACACAAACCTTGGAAACTATTCATTCCTAGTTAAAATCTGGGATTTGATTTCTTCAAATCTTTAGTTCCTGTGTTCAGGGGTATTTTTCCCCTGCTGGACCAGAAGGGAAAAAAAAAAAAAAAAAAAAAAAAAAAAGGAGGAAACAGAGAGGGAAGAGGGAGGAGGGTCCAGAGGAAAAGGAAGAAGAAATTGAATGGGAAAAGGAGAAAAGGCATCTTTTAATAACTCTCAAGTGAAAATTTTGAATAAAGTTATAAAACAAATAGCAACTGACAAAGAGAACTCCAACATAAAACCCCCTTTCAAAATTCTTCTAATCTTCAATTCTTTTACTCCAAATATTTAAACTTCAGTATGAAAGAACAATTCCAAAATCCAAAACTCTTCAAATAGCATGCACTTAAAATTAGGAGATAATAGAAATTTTGAATATAGAAATTTTCCTGATTAAATTTCCCCCTAAGCTTTCGTATTTGTTCATGATGTACATTTTTTCATTAATTTCTATGAGAAATCTAATGTTCTGCTGAAGTAAGAAAAAACTCATCTAACTTTCACTGTCAAGGACATTAAGGCAAGCAGATTCCTGACATCCACATCAGCGCAGGAAGTGCATGCTGACAAGAGCCTGATATAGCCATCTCCTTAGAGGTCTGCCAGAGTCTGACATATTCAGAGGCAGATGCTCACAGGGTAACCACTGATCTGATCAAGGGGTTCCCAATGGAGAAGTTAGAGAGAAGACTGAAGGAGCTGAAAGGGTTTGTGGCCTCATGAGGAGAGCAACAATACCAACCAACCAGAGCTCCCAGGGTCTAAACCACCAGCCTGGGAGCACATAGGGAGGGACCCATGGCTCCAGCTGTATACGTATATGTCGAGCATAGGTGGGAGAGGAGATACTTGGTCCCATGAAGGCTGAACACCGAGTGGGGGGAGGGGGGAATTCGAGGGTGGGGAGGTGGGAGTTGGGGGGTAGGTGGGGGCACATCCTCATAGAAGCAGGAGGAGGGGGGATGGGATAGGAGGTTCCTGGGTGGTGGGGGGAATGGGGTAAGGGAATAAAATCTGAAACGTAAATATAATATCCAATTAAAAAAGAAGAAGAAAAAAAGCAAGCACTTACATTCTACGGAAAAGAAATAATTTTCCATATCCACAAGAAAGAACACAAGGGAAACCTGGCTGTTATGAACCAATCCTAATGGAGAAAATGAAAGGGCAACTGAGTTTGTGTCAGAGTGATAGAACAAGAACAAGTTAAATTTATTGCAGCAACAATTTTTGAGAAAATTCTAGAAAGCTATTAATTGCATTAGAGAGCCCTCCGGTTCAGCCTCAGCCAAGGATCCCTCTATGAACACAATCTTTCTCCTGTACCAATCCCCACCCACATCTTCATAATAGTGTGAGCATGCTTCCAACTGGCCAGGTTTCATAGTGGCATGCAAATCCTTCCACACTCTCTGTTAGGGAGGAAAAGTAAGAAACCCTACATTTCTGTTCTCCTGACTCGGGCCAAAGCCTGACTTTCTTCTCTCTCCCAGAAAACTCAAATGCTGGGGTAGTTTGAGGGTAAGGATGTCAACCACAGTACCAGGGGTAGCTCCACAACTGGTCAGAATTTTCCCAGGATGGTTGGTGGTAGCATAACCCACCATTACCTTCTCAAACCATCTCTACAAGTGGTGTCTGCTGAGTCCCCAATGAGATTTCTACTGGCAGGGCCTTGCTCATTCAAAGCCCTGGGAAATTGTACTAGATTACGTCACCCCCTCTAACTGCATTTTCCGTGGCCATTTGCGGTTGTTGGAGATAAAGCCCGTTTTTGTTTTCATCTTTTGTGTTCTCAGGACTTTTTAAAAGCCCTCATCAATCCCACCTGTCAGCAAGGAACACTGTATTCCAACTCTTTGTTCTTCAAAGAGCAGCCAGAGAAGTAGATCTTTTAGTATCAACTTCGAAATGGTTGGAACTGTGGAATATCACCCCAGGCCCCAGGTCTACCATACTTTATGAAAAGCTCCAGGTCATTCTCTCTCTCTCTCTCTCTTTTTTTTTTTTTTTTTTTTAGTGTTTTAAATGCATTGTTTGCTTGTTTACATAAAGGGCAGAGGACAAGTTATAGAACTGATTCTTTCCTCCCACCATGTTGGTTCTGGAGATTGAGCTCAAATTTACCAGGCTTTACAGCAGAGGCCTTTACTCGCTGAGTAATCTCGTCAGCTTCTGGGTTGTTCTCGTGTAGTGTTTGTTTGAGAAGTTGGGGGCTGGGAAGATGGTTCAGTCAATGAAGTGCCTGCCTTGTAAGCCTGATGACCTGAACTCTAATCTCCAGTACCCATGTCAAATCTATGACCATTCCCATCTGTAATCCCAATACTAGGAGTGGGAGGGTGGAGACAGGGCATCCCTGGAGTGCATTGACCGGACATCCTAACCCAATAGATGAACTCCAGGTTTAATGAAAGATCCTGTTTCAAAACTAAGAAGAAGTATAATGGAAAATGACAAGTAACATTGGCCTCTGGCTTCCACATACATGCATATATCTACTCAAATATCTACATACATATTCCACTAGTATACGTGAAGAGTGTAAGAAGCCAAACACAGTAAATCCACTTTTATTTGTGTTATACTCCCATATAAAACAAAGAGGCCTACACTCAAACTTTCTTTGGGGACCAGACCTTACTTTGCAGTAATATGTTTCCAAAGGAATTCCTAACAGGACATAGCAGGCCTGCACTACCTCCTCATGAAGAATGCACTTAAGCTGATGAACCATTTTCTGTACTAATACAGAAAGTAATGACAACTGGTATGGGCTGATTTCATTTGTAAACCATACGTCATGTTCTTTGCAAATAACAACAAGAAGAAGACCCTCAAGTCTTCTCACCAAATTTACATGTCATGTCACAGTTGATGTCTCCTCCAGTTTCATAAAGATGTCCGTGACACTCTTGGACCTGTTCCTTATGACAAAAAGAGACTATCTAAAAATGATTTTTAATGGTCTCTGAATTAACTGTAACTTTATAACAGTTCTTCAGTAACTCCAGAAATTCTGGTAATTAAACTCTTTATGTCACCATGTTGGGCTGCTTTTACTATGAAGTCTAACCTGACATCTAAATACCCCCATGTCATCTCGGTCAGGTATCCTTAGAGAGAAGACTTGACAGGCTGAGTGTTTACAGTAGTAGCAGGATTCCTAGCAAGAAGAAATTGTGAAAAGTTTGGCATAATCTTCCATTAGAAAGATCACATACAAGACAGGCCAGATATCTGGGGCCCAGGCTGCAATCTTGAGTCTGTACTTCAGTGGGTAAGAATATGGAACTAGGCTTGGGGTCAGTTACCCAGACGATCCCAAAGAAAATTCTTCAAGAACCATCTCTTGAAGGACATTGTATGGAGATGTTACACCATAGTAGATTCACTCCATCCAGACTCTGGGCACAACTCTGTTCCCAGCCATAGTTTACAAGATCAAATTTCTTATGGTTATGGTTTAGACCTTTACAGCCCCATTTAACACAAAATGTGTTCTTGCCTCAATGACGTGGTCAGCTAGTGCCCTGTAATTTTCCTATCAACAACTGAACTTCCTACCAGTCCTTTCGTCCTTAGTAGTTAAGGCTCCTGTCCTCAAAGCACAAATTACCCCGATACAGTCATGGAAAACTTTCTTAGGCTCCATCTACTACCAGCTTCTGGAGAAAGACTTTGGTGTCTACCTGACGCCTGCCCTCAAGATCCCTGTCAGTCACTATGGTCTTTGCTTTAATTAAGGTTTGAGTGTCTATTTTTAGCCATGGAACTCTAATCCACTAAAACATCTTATGGAACTCAAATAAAATACAACCCAAGAAAATTTTCTGTAACTGAGGGGGCTGAGAAAAAAGACATGCATAACTGAGTATTCTCCCACTCTGAAACATACACCCCAAAATACATATTCATTCATTTGCGTACACACATCCTCCTCCCTCTCTCTCTACACACATACACACACATATACACACAAACACACCAGATAGACAAACAAACACACACACATTGAACATGTTGTGGATAGCCCTGGCCTTGTATTTTGATGCTAATTCTGCTTTCCTGGGAGGGGCTGCAGAGGAGTGAATCAGTATACTGGTGACTTATTGTGAACCTTCTGCCCACCTTAATTTGTAAAATAAAGGCTAGAGCCGGTGATTGGGCAGTAGAAGGGGAGGTGGAGTGAAAAAGTTTGGGGTAGAAGGAGGGAGAAGAAGCCAGAGGAGGAAGATGAAGAGAGAGGAGGAGAGGCAAGATGGCTGCAGCTGTCCGAGTGCCTCTAGCAGTCTCAGGTAGTTATTCATATTAAGGTTAGGTAATTGGGATAACAATTCTAATTGTGTGGGCATCTTGTGTATTGAGTATTTGCAAATATATAAATCCATTGATTAATCTTAAACTTTAGAGTTTTGATTTACTGGGTTACTGGAAGGTGGGTCCACCGACAACTGGGAGGTTATGGCTGTGAAGGAACTAGCGGCTCCAGGGACAAGCGAACCAGAGCTGGAAACAAAGGACCTGGTTGCTACAGGAGGCAAGTTACAGAGAGCAGCCCGGTGGAACCAGCTCGGAAGCTCCAGCCCTGCTAGAGAGCTTGCTGAGACAAAATGGGCTTAGAGCAGGAGCATGGCGGCCAGGCCGGGAGCAAGCCAGACGCTTCTCTTTTCTAATACCTCTCACAACAGAACACGGTGGTTATCCTACTGAACCTTGGAGATTGGTGACCCACCATCTCAAATATTTACTCCATGTTATGGATCCAGGTTTAGGGGGCAATTGCACTACTGAACTTCCTAGATTTACACTCCAGGCTTAAATCTATCTTCCAAAGTAGATGACAGGCTGTCTCTTCGTGAAATCTAATTCACTTTTGTGTTCACATTCCCAGTTCTATAGCTTAATCTCTGGATCTAGCTTAAATTCCTGTCCAAATACGTCCCAATTGGGTCTATTCAATCACTTACCAAACTTGAGTTGTTACATCCCTGTATAAATTCTCCTGAAAAAAAAAAAAAAAAGAAAGAAAGAAAAGAAGTAAACATAGAAATTTATTTCAGTAAGAATTAGAAATGATTACTGTTAGAAATTACAGTTTGAAATCTCAAAGTTGTGTTCTTCGGTGCAGTGTGTTGATTTTGCATATTGACCAGGTATCCTGCAACTTGGCTGTTGTAGTAATTATTTTTTAAAAAGGCCACCGGTCCAGCCTACTGTCTAGGCTGCAGCGTCTTTGCCTAGCTCAACCACGTGGCCAGAGGCCACGTGCGCACAGCAACTAGAACCAGCCAGCCAGAAACACCAGCCCTGCCACCCAGGAGACACCAGTGTGGGAGATACCTCTGCCAATCTCACACGCTGTCTGTGCAAGGCTGGGCATTGCCCAGACTATCCCGCCAACCTCATGGGCTCGATACAGATGAGACTCTAATGCTTAGATTATCCAAAGGCTTATATATTTGGTAATGATAATAACAAGATGCCCATACAACCAGAAGTGTAACCCAATACCCAACCTAGATATACCAACTACCTTTGACTAGAGGAGACACGTGAACATCCGCCTCTCTCTCTCTCTCTCTCTCTCTCTCTCTCTCTCTCTCTCTCTCTCTCCTTTGTCTCTCCCTTAGCTCCTCCTCTTCCTTCTCCTCCTCCTCTCTTTACTCCCCTCTTCTTCTCTTTACTCCTCCCACCTTAGCTCCTCCTACAGTCAGCTGTGCTTATTAGTCATATGAAAGGGTTTTTAGAGTATTCTACATATGCTGTCATATTGCTTATTAATACCTTCATATATTCCTTTCCAATCTAAGATCTTATATTTCTACTTACGTGATTTCATAGGTTTGGACCTCTATTCGATGTCAAATAGTGAAAGTAAATACTCTTACATTTTTCCAGTCTTGGAATGAAAGTATTGTCTCTGTCACCTTGGGGCTATGCAAGCCCTCGTTTAAGTACTCAGCATCCGACACACACGGTTTCTATCTGTAGCGCACATGAGGGTTGTTGTGATGAACAGATGGCAAACATCAACAAGAATATTATAGGCCTTTCATTCCTGAGCATAATGATGTGATTCATTTTATGTACTGTTTGGGTTTTTAATATTAAACCACCCTGGAATATCTGAAGTAACTACCTACTAGGTAATGTTTTCTTCCTTACATGCTGCTGGATTTCGTTTGCTGACAATAAGCTTTAACCAGAATACTAAACCTAAATTTAATTTTGCTATTTCTAATGTTTTTATGTTTTACCAAAGTTATCGAGTATCATAATTTACTATATATAAGGTCATGAATTGATCTGTTTAAGATGATCTAGTCCCTTTGCACTGCCTATAAAAATGTTACTGAATTACAATAATCAATAATGTTCTCTCTCATTTTATTTTTGTTTAGTTTTTGCCTATTTTTGAGAATCTTGTATAGGTTTACAGTGAAATATAGTGTCTAGCCCCCATCTTCCACCCCAAATTCCCTCATGTATCTCCCAATAAATCCCCCTCTCCAATTAATGTCTTTTATTTTTTAGTAATCCACTAAATCTAGTATACATAAGTATGGTTATGACGTCATCCAGTGGAGCACGGGAAACTTACCAGTATCCACAATGTCAAAAAATACTTTCCCTCCCCCAGCCAAGTATCAAGATGAAGCATGTAGCATAGATATCATCTCTCCAGAATCTTGGCTCTCTTGATCTTATGCAGGTCTTGTGTAGTTAACCACAACGCAGTGAGGCTGTGAGTTCTGTGGCCATTTCATGGCCAGAAGTCAACATTTCCCAGCCTCAGATGATCCCTGGACCTTGTGTGTAGTTGATACAGTGTCCCATTTAGCACTGAGAACTCCCTCTTATTCTCTCTTTGTTGGCCAGTTATACATATTCTCCACTGACTACTACCCACTGGGGGGGAGGTGGTTGGGAAGGAGGAGGAGGAGGAGGAGAAGGAGGAGGAGGAGGAGGAGGAGGAGAAGGAGGAAGAGGAGAAGGAGAAGGAGAAGGAGGAGGAGGAGGAGGAGGAGGAGGAGGAGGAGGAGGAGGAGGAGGAGGAAGAGAAGGAGAAGGAGAAGGAGAAGGGGAAGGGGAAGGGGAAGGGGAAGGGGAAGGGGAAGGGGAAGGGGAAGGGGAAGGGGAAGAGGAAGAGGAAGAAGAAGAAGAAGAAGCCTTTCTCACCAAGGTTGAAAGCAGCCCAGAGCTGCTGCTATAAACATGACTCTTTCCTCCAGAAAAGAAGGACATATACTCCACCAGTACTTTTAAATATTTTGACCAAATTCATGGGAGGAGAGAAGAGTGAGGAAGTGGGTGTTGGGTTGGCATGGAGAGGGGCTGTTCGGTGTACCTTCATAAACTTGTATGAATACACATTCCTGTATGGAAGTGTTCCTTGTAGTTCATGCACAGTGAATATATGTACATAAAGGTTTTAATATTTTGTCATGTTTTCAATGTATTAATGTTTAATTTAATTTTATTGACTTTTTTTCTCTACCACCTATTCTTCAATTTCTCATCTCTTGAGGCTGAAGGTCTGGTTCCTAAGTTGAGATCTTTTTCCCCCAACATAGGTATTTATTGTTGTGTCATTGACTTTCTTCTGAAAGTTGTAGCCCACTCTGAACATTTGATATATCTTCATTTTTAACTCTACTTATGTCCTTTTCTGATTCTCCTTGTAGATGCCTCTTTCCGCAATTACTTTTTCTGACACGGCTTCTTACATTAAGTTTATCATGATGTGAGGACAGGCTTAATTCATACCTAACATCTATGTATGCAAAGACTTGTTTCTTGTGTTTCTTGGTTATATTGCCAACTACCTCCTACGCCTGTAAGAAGAATCATTTTTCTGCCCTTGCTAGGTTGAGTATTCGATAAATATTGGGTATTTTAAATTGATTGGTAGCTTTGATGAGGAGTTATACAATCTTTCTAGTTTTTTTATGCTTGCTTTAACATTTACTAGGGAAACAATACGTTGTTTATATATCCTTCCTTTTGCTTCTAACCTAGGTCTTCAAAACAGAAGAATTTTGCAAACATCACATACAGATTATATTTATATTAATCCAATATGACAACAGCTGTGGGTTGCCTTGTCCAGAACATTTACATCTAAAATAATTAGGCCTGTGGTTGAATTTGTATCTATCATTTTGACATTTATTTTCTCTTGTCCCAGAGGTTTTATTTTCCTGTTTCCCTTTCCTATTTCATAAAACTTATTTGAATACTTCAATACTTACTAAACTTATCCACTGGACTGTCATTCATTTATCTTTGTGTGCATTTCCATGATTGTGGTAAACATTACTGTATGTATAAAACATGTTATAGTTACTATTTTAACATTTCAAATAAAATGTTTAAGTTTTAATACATAAATGACCTTACTCTCCCCTTTAATGTGACAGTTGTCAAATGTTTATCTACATACATGAAACCCCCATCAGATAATGTTATTATAATCTTTCGTCAGCAATTTATATCAAAGAGAAATCAATAGGAAATAAATGGTTTTCATATTTACCTAGATTCTCCCCTGCTCATTGTTGTTTCCTTCTTGTTTCTACATTCTTGAACAATTTTATCTAAGATTTGGTTCAGAGCAGGTGTGTTAACTGATAAATTTTCATTTCTATCTTTCATTTACATTTCTAAAGGGTGTGCTATAGTTTAACACGCCCTCTGAAACTCAAAGTAACTTGTCATTGTAACTGAATAGGTAAGATGGTTGAGAACTGATTTAGGTTGTAAGGACTTCATCCTTCATGAATAGATCAGTGTTCTCATCATAGGGATGAGAATGAAACACCATCTCTATCTGTCCTGCACATGGTTCCGTTGCATGGGATTACATTCTGCCATGTTATGGTGTAAGAAGAACCTCATTAAACACAGTCCCTTTATCATGGATTTCCCAACCACTAAAAGAGTGAAAAGGTTTCTTCTTCTTCCTGTTCTTCTTGTTCTTGTTCTCGTTCTCCTCCTCCTTCTTCTTTCTTTTTCTTTTCTTCTTCTTCTTCTTCTTCTTCTTCTTCTTCTTCTTCTTCTTCTTCTTCTTCTTCTTCTTCTTCTTCTTCTTCTTCTCCTCCTCCTCCTCCTCCTCCTCCATCCTTCCTCCTCCTCCTTCTCTTCTTCTTCATGAATTTCCTTGAATCTGTAATAAAATTATGTGAGAATTTGTTTTAACTGTCAGCTTGATACAACCTAGAATTATCCTGGAGGAGAGTCTCAATGAGGGACTGTCGAGCTCTCTTTGACCTGCTGGGTGTATCTATGAGGAATTTATCAATTATGTTAAGTGCAGTTTGAAGATACATTCATTGTGAGCATCGATGTTCCCTGGGTTTGGGTCCTGGGCTGTTCAAGGGTAGAGAGAGCAAGTGGAATACAAGCATTCACACGTTCATTTCTCTCTGCTCTTGACTGGACGTGTAACAGCCTGCTCCAAGTTTCTGTTTTTATGACAACCACACAATGACAGTTATAAGTTGGGATTATGAGTTAAAATAAACACTTTCTCCCATCAGTTGCTGTTAGAGTATCTGATTACAGTAGCAGAAGTGAAACTAGGACTCATAAGATGACAAGAAAATGCTCTAAAAGAGAATTGATTTCGTGGATATAGAATTATAAACTAATTGGTTTGAAGATTTGAGGTTTTGTTTTCTCCTCAGTACTTTGAAAAGGATCTGATGATCCTGTCTTCTCATCGTGGTGATTTTTCAGTTCACTCAAATTACATGTTTTCCTATACACAGTGTGTCATTATTTGACTTGTTTCTTTGAAGTTTTTTTTTTTTTTCTTGTCCTTGTTTTTATGCATTTTGATGATGGTGTGTCTGAGCTTGTTTTTTGTTTTTAATCTTTACCCCACTTGGGTAAATCTGTGAACTTTCTCTTCTTCCATATTTGCAAAGTTTCAAACCACAGCCTCCTTACAAGGATTCTCTACAGCCATCTCTTTCCCATCATTCTGAAAGTTCAGTGACATATTAGAATGTTTTGTATTAGCCTGTATGTCTCTCATTCTGTTTACCGCTTTTGCCAACTCATTTTTTTCCTGTGTTCTCATGTTCAAAAACACATTATTAAAAATAACCTAAGTCCACTGTTCTGTCATTTGGTTCTGTCCATTCTACTTAAAGTTGTTCTATAACTTTTTTTTGGTTTAGCCATTGACTTTTACCACTGTGAAATTTCTGTACCTTTCTTTTATAAATCCTAGGTGGTTTTTTTTTTTTAAATGAAAACTCCATTTTACCGATTTTAAACGTGTTTACCAGTACCTTCCCCAATATGTCTATCATTTATTTAAGTTTAAGGTATCTCCATTAACTTCTTTTGAGAATTAATCAAGCCTAATGTCCTGGTGCACACCTATAACCCAAGACCTCAAGAGGCTGAAGCAGGGGCATTGCCCGGAGTTCAAAGTCAGCACAGGCTACGTAGTGACACCCTGTCTCACCAAAAGCAGAGACACACACACGTAGAGATTTCTGCTTCTTTCTACATAGATTGATTTTTTTTTAACTGTGTGCTTGGCAAAATTGAATGCATTTGAAATACATTTTCAATATATTCTGTGTAAATTCCATATTGTTAAAAATCTACTTGGACTGGGTGATAGTGGCACATGCCTTTAATCTCAGCACTTGGGAAGCAGAGGCAGGATGATCACTGTGACTTTGAGGCCAGCCTGGTCTACAGAGTGAGTTCCATGACAGCCAGGACTCCACACAGAGAAACCTTGTCTAGAAAAAAACCCAACAACAACAACAACAACAAAAAAAAAAAAAAAAAAAAAAAAAAAAAAAAAAAACCCTACTAGGAATTGTTTTTTCCCCATAGATGAAATATGTAATTGTATTTTCATATATGCCCAGTCTTGCTTCCACTCTCTGCCATCAGTAATGCTGAACTCGGCCATTTTCAAAGACTGTGATCTGCTGCATTGGGTTTATCTCATAAAATTACCTCTCAGAGGTTGGCTTAATGTTGACCTAAATCCTACTCCATGGTTTAGGTCATAATTTAACTCTCAAAGACAGAGGTAAGCCTCGAACTTGTATGTGTCCAGACACAGAATTGGGGAGTTCTTTTCTCCCGTTGTTGTCTTACAGGGACACTCCCGGCAAGCGTGAGTAACATACTCACATGCGTCATCATATTGATAATGCTGCTGATGCTTCTCTGACCAGAAAGCCTAGGCCCCTTTATTCACACTCTAGGACACCTGTTTCCTTTCCCTTGAGTTAAAAAGATTGTTTTCCTATTGGAGTGTCACCCCCTACGACATACTGGAAAGTTCAAGATTCAAGAGAAAAATACAAAAAATAAAGTAAAACAAAACTTAGCTCTACAAGCCATCTCTCTGTTTCATACCTTTCTAGCTTTATTTACTTTTATGAATTTTCAGATAATTGGTTTTATTTTGTATTTTTTTTCCAAACACTTTAGCTGTAAGCAGTGCAGAAGATGAGCTTGTATCATTCTATCTTGAACAAGGCAGAATCAAAATATATTTTCAGAATTTAACATGTATGGCTCTATAAGAAGTTCCAGGTACTTTCCCACCTTTGCCTATTTCCAGAGCTCAGGTGTGATGACCTAGAGCCACGTTTTATGGAAGCATTTTAACATTACTGGTTTTAAACATGATTTTTAAAGGGACAATGTAAGAATTTATTAGACGATAGTCCCAGCATAATTTGGGGTAATGCTTAAATATCTTGAATCATTTTCCAGAGTTTTATGTGGAAAAAAAAATGACGCAAAATGGCTCTGCCCCGAGCCCTCTTTACACCTTAATTTCACAATTTGTGTGTGGTTTGAAGGAAATCAAAACCATCATATATCTAATCCTCTAAACTTCTATCGACCAAATATTTTGTTTTAGAGTCATTTGATATTTCAGACCTTGGTAGTGTTTTTTTCCCTTTGTTCCTTGCAAAAACAGGAAGTGGTCATCTTCCAAAAGTAAATAAATGCACTTGAAAATTCTTGGAGGTCATGCAGAGTTCATAACCTCAGACAGAACTCGTTGGTATATTCCACTCTTAGCTCAGGATTTTTCTTTTTTTTCTTTTTCTTTTTCTCTTCAGATCTAAAAAGTTACCTGACATTAAGAACTTTTGCAAACATAAAACTTTCACCAATCTTGAAATAACTCATCTATTTCATTTTCTATGAAAGAGGAAAGTGACACATGCAGACATCAAGGGAAAACTATACATAAAAGAACACACATGGTATGCACTCACTGGTAAGTGGATATTAGCCCAAAAGCTCACAGTACCCAAGATACAACTCACAGACCACATGAAGCTCATAAAGAAAGAAGACAAAAGTGTGGGTGCTTCTGTCCTTAGGAGTAACAAAATACTCATGAGAACAAACATGGAGACAAAGTGTGGGACAGAAACTGAAGGAGGGGCCCTCCGGAGACTGCTCCACCTGGGTATCTATCCCATGTGCAGTCATCAAAGGCAGACACTGATGTGGATGCCAAGAAGTGCATGCTGACAGGAGCCTGATATAGCTGTCTCCTTAGAGGCTCTGCCAGAGCCTGACATATACAGAGGCAGATGCTTGCAACTAACCATTGAACAGATCAAGAAGTTCCCAACGGAGGAGTTAGAGAGAAGACTGAAGGAGCTGAAAGGGTTTGCAGCCCCATGGGGAGAGAGCAACAATACCAACCAACCAACCAGAGCGCCCATTGTCTAAACTACCAGCCTGGGAGCACAAAGGGAGGGACCCATGGCTCCAGCTGTATATGTAAGGGAGGATAGCCTTGTTGGGAATAGATGGGAGAGGAGGTCCTTGGTCCCATGAAGGCTGGATGCCCCAATGTGGGGGAACTCGAGGGCAGGGAGGTGGGAGTGGGTGGGTGAATGGGAGGGGGATGGAATGGATACATAAATAAAGTATCCAATAAAAAATTAATTTCAAACAAAGGGAAAACTATAAAATCTTGAAACAACACAGCCACATGCCTGTATTAAATAAAAATCCAGCATAGAATAAGTAACTATGGGCCCATATTGGCATAAATGAACTATACAGTAGTAAACACACACATAAGGAAACTTTGTGTTTCTCTGTGCTCACTGCATCTTGACACTACTGTGCTTTAAATATAGAATGTTCATCATAGGCTCATGTTTTAAAAGTTGAAAAGCTGTTCACCCCTTCAAAGTTAGGACCTAGATGGCTGAAGTACTTCCCTGGGTGGCCTGATGTCATCCCTGGTCTCTGCTCCCTTTGTTTCCTGCCATTATCCTATGCAGAAACCTATAGCTCATGTTCCAGCCATTGTCACTATCCCTTCCCCACCATGATATTCTGAAGTCTCTACCCATGAGCTAAGTATTTCCTCCTTGAATTATTTCTGCCAGGTATTTTGGTCAGAATTATGTAAAAGCAAATCATATAGCCACCCAGTACAGGTTGTGATGTCCCCACCTTCCTAGCCCTGGGATTCAGATGCATACCACCATGTCCTGGTTTTTATGTGGGTGCTGGAGATCTGAGCACAGGTCTTCATGTTTGCTCTGTTAGCACTTTACCTGACAGGCCATGTCCTGTGGAACACATGAGATATGTTCTGTATTGCCTAAGATACTACTCTGAATATCTTTCAATCTGCAAATTCAATTGTGATTGAGGCTCAAGTACCTGCAAAGTCAATGACTTCAAGACTAAGAATGCAGTTAAATTAAATCTTATAAAACTAGTATAAGGTAAAAGGAAAGTCTGCCTTTTAGAAACAAAGTACAGAGCTATCATTTAAATACATCAAACCCCAAACTCTGAGTTGATAAAGGAAAGACGAGAGACCCTTGGAAGATTACCTCAACACGTGCCTCCTAATGAAAATAACAACAGTTGATCAATCAGGAATTGAGAATTGACCACCTATGTGCCAAAATCATGTCAGCCCTTTGCATCCATGATCTTAATAATAGGCCCACTTTGAGATGTGGAAAATAACATCTAAAAGAAAACAACTAATTTGCCCAAGATTCTGCCTCTTTTTTGTTTTCTTCTCTCATAGCAATGTCCCCACATAGCAATCTGTACAGCAATGTCCCCTTCCAGTCTCTCCATCCCATCTCCCCAATCCTCCAGACTGACTTCTCCTTTTCCCTTCAGAAAAGGGAAGGCCACCCAGGAATATAAGGCTAGACCCACCCCTCATATTAAGGCTGGATGGGGCAACCAAGTAGGAAGAAGAGAGTCCCAAAAGCAGGCGAAAGGGTCAGAGACAGCCCCTGCTCCCATTGTTAAGAGTCTCACAAGGACACCAAGCTACACATACATAACATATACGCAGAGGACCTAGGTTATAGTGTCCAGGCTGTATCTGTTCAGTCTCTGTGAGACCCTATGAACCCTGCTTAGTTGATTGTGTGAGCTGTGTTCTTAGGGGTGTCCTTGATCCCTTCAACTTCTACAATCCTTCCTCCCACTCCTCTGTGGGATTTCCCAAGCCCCGTCTAATGTTTGGCTGTGAGTGTCTGCATCTGTTACCATTCCTGGGTATAGCCTCTGAGGATGGCTATGGAACATTCTGGTCTATAAATATAGCAGAATATCATTAGGAATCATTTCATTAAATGCCTGTTTTTTTCACCAGTCATGTATGATTCTATCCTAGCTCTCTGAGCTATCCAGTCTCCGGTTCTTGCCCCCACCCCCCACCCCCAGCCAGTGTCATGAATGGTCTCCCTCTCTATGTCATGGGTCTCAAATTGGACCAGTCATTGGAAGGTCACTCCCATAAGTTCTGTACCTTTATCCCAGCACATTTTGCAGGCAGGGTAAATTATAAGTCAATGGTTTCATGGTTGGGTTGATGCCCCAGTCCCACTGCTAGGAGCCTTGATGATTATAGAAGATGACCAGTTCGGGCTCCAGATCCCCCTTTGTAGATTCCAAGGAGTTTTCATTGTACTAGCTTTCTACTTTGCTCCCAAAATAAATGTCCCCCCCCAATTCCAGCCATCATTCCCGATACTTTCTCCCTCCATTTTTCTCCTTCACCTGATTCCTTCTCTTCCTATCCCCACCCAACCACCACCCTCAGCACATACACTAAAATTGAAGTGATGTAGAAATTAGCATATTACAGAGACTAACATGGACCCTGTGCAAGATTACACTTCTAATAACAGCTAAAAGCATACAAGAAAGGTTTTCTCTTGCACATGAAGCTACCCCCCCCCCATCTGGCATTCCTTGGATCTGGCATTTCTTTATAAGGTCTTCTTTCCTGTGCCAAGCTGGGTAAGGGTATGCTTGTTTTTGTAGGCCATGCCTTCCTTAGGAAAAAGCATGATTAAAAGCAAAAGAAATTCCCTTTCACACTGGAATCAAATCCACTCAAGTTTCTCTATAAACTCTACTCCAGCTATTCCAAAGGGTCACTAGTTGGGGAATCATTGGGCATTCACAGTACTTGGCTGGTCTCATGTAGCAGAACGAACACTGTTCTATTTGTAGAACAAAATAGCACAGCCCTCTTAGAATAGCAGATGACCATTTGATTCAGAAGAATTCAGAATGCTTCGTAGCACAGCCCCCACATTAGCCATGAAACATTCTTCGTCGACTTCAGAATACGTGAGAACTGTGTTCGTTTTTTTTTTTTTTCATCTTATCTCTGTGTAAAATACCTGACAGAAGCCATTTAAAAACGTAAAGATTTGCTCTGTCTTGTCTTTCCAGAGCAGAGCAGTCCATCACAGGGAGAAAGGACAGTGATGGGCATAGGTCAGTCTGCTAGAGTATGTGGTACTCTTCTTGATATCCTGGCAGATCAGGAAGCTGACAGTGGGACTAGAGGTGGCTATCACTTTCAAAACCTTCTCCCAACAACTCACAACTACCCACTAGATCTCATGACCCAGACTCCACAGTCTCCCAAAACAGCACCACCAACTGGGGACAAGAGTATCCATCATGAGTCAGTGGGAGAAGTTACATATGCAAGCCCTAATTTAAAAAAGAAAAAAAAAAGAAAGAAAGAAACATGAATTGATTCTACAGAACCAGGACACTCGTAGAGAAAATGTTATAGTGACTTGTACAGACTGTGAGCATTCCTTCCACTCCAGTGCTGCCTGTGAACCAGTTCCCTTGGAGACAGACATGAACGTCTCTGTTCGTTCATGGTGATACAGACTCTGCTACAGAAACACCATCCCTGTTGATCAAAAGGGTTTTTAATGCATCTCATCTACCATGAAAAGTGAAAAAAGCTTAGAATTAGTTCTTTACATGCCTGACACTGTTAGATCCACTGCAGCAGTTCAGTGAACGATTAGTTTTTTCCGCTTCTTCCTGATTGCATTTTACACTCCTCTGCCAAGAAAATCTACTACACTCTTTTCATGAGTTTCCTCATGTCAAGTGGAACTTTTTCATCCAAATTTCACTGCTCCGGCCCATATGTCTCTTCTTTCCTTTTGTGATTTTTTTTTTCCGGGGGGTGGTGGTGGTGGTGGTTAGGATACCGCATAACAAAAATGTTTCTCTTATATTAATTTTGTTACTCAGACAAAGTAAACCATAGCTCCTCGGTATGCCATCTAGGAGCCAAGAAAGAAGTGACTCACTCATGCAGAGATTTTATTTAAGCCATTTGCTCAGTGGTCCAAGTAGATTAAAGACAGATCTGCTGCCCTGGGAGTAGCGTTGGGGTATCGAGGATCATTGCCACTTGGTAGATAAACTGCATGTGGCTCACATGGCAGCCACCTCCCTTAGTCTCTGACGATCTCATTAAACACTGCGGCACCTGCATTTTAACAGGCTCTGGTTGGCTGGGGGAGTACATTTACTGGGTTCTTGAAAGAATCTGACATTAAGACGTTGTCCCCCAAACCCCTGAGGTGCCTAGGGAAAGGGGATCTAAGTTTCCCTTAAGGATTCCTGGGAAATGAAGAAAGCAAAAGGAGAGAGTGGCAGAGAAGAGGGGGGGGGGACATGAAAAAGGGAAAATAAAAGAACAGAAATAAACCAAGAGAGAAAACATCGCAAGTTTCCATTATTCCTTCTCTCTGCCAGAGAGTCTGGAATGTTAACCGGCTGCAAATTGAGCGGCTCATGGGGTAATGGATTTGGTCTCCACCGCTAGGGGTCAGAAACCCAGGACGTGTAAATAATACTCACACTCTTGAAACAAGGAACAGATGATGTCCCTGCAAAACATGAGCCTTAGCTTTCTTTATTTTACAGAAAAAAAAAAGTAAATTCCAGCATTAAGACAAAGAGCGAGAACACTATGTAGGTAGGCACTTCCCCCTGGTGCACATCTCAAACCATGAGGGCTTTTCATCAGGTTTATCATCAACAAAAAAAAAAAAGCCATAGCTGGGAGAGTAGCTCAGGTGGTTAAGGGCTTTCCTAGCAAGCATGAGGCCCTGGGTTCCCTTGCCAGCTCCTGAAGAAATCGAGTATGGGGCTACCTGCCTGTAATCTCAGCACTTGAGAGGTGGAGGCATATGGATTAGAAGTTCAGCTACATGCAAGTTCAAAGCCAGCCTGGGATGCAGAAGACCTTGTGACATAAATAAATAAATAAATAAATAAATAAATAAATAATTTTTAATAAAGTAGTGCATTCACTATAAAATACATTTTCATATCTCTCTTCATATTTCTTCCCTACTTTTTTTTTATCTTTCTTAACAAAATGAGAGGGTTTTTTTTGTTTTATTTTGTTTGGTTTTTGCTGTTGTTCTTTATAATTTTTTAGAAATGAACACATAGGGTTTTAGACAGTGCTGTGGCATTTTTTTTGACACAGTGAGTTCTAATAGATTCCTCTTTCCTAACTTTCAGCTACCCCTGATCTCCACCCCCCCTTACACACACACACACACACACACACACACACACACACACACACACACACAGAGCCTCTCCTTCTGGTCTCTTCTCCTTTGCCATATTCTATGAGTCATTTTGCCCATTCCCACCCTTCCTGTTCACTGGCTTTCAGCTTCCCTTGGTCCCTTTTCTATTGTGTTAGGCTTTGCCCACATTTTATTCATTTATGTGTGCACATGTATGTGTGCACGTGTACACACTACACTCCCATCAGCACATTGCACCCCCACATCTTCACCACCAGCATTTCCTGTCGGAAAGTTTTATGTTTTCCAATTTCACAGGAATCAGGTGGTTTCTCAAAGTAGTTTAGCTTAAATTTCCTTGAATACTAAAGGTTTTGGTTTCTTTTTTTTTAAGTAGTTATCAACCACTGATCTATCTCTTTTGAAAACTGTTGATTTCAGCCAGCCATGGTGGTACATGCCTTTAATCCTAACACTTGGGAGGCAGAGGCAGGTAGATCTCTGAGTTTGAACCATGCCTAGTCTACAGAGAAAACTTTCAGGACAGTCAGAGCTACACTATCCTATCTTTAAAAAAAAAAAACCACAGAAAAATAAATAAAACAAAACAAACAATAGTCCATTTGTTGACTTGCAGGATTTGGTTTTCTTGTTTTGACTGGTGTTTAATTTTGCCTTTCGTTTTAAACCCTGGATACTAGCTCTCTGTCTTGGGTATATCTGGTAAAGATGGTCTTCTACTTCTTTAAGCTGTCTGCTCTGCTGACAGTTTGAAAGAATGTTTCTGTATTTTTGTTGTGAAGAAACCCTCAATTTCAAGTGGAATGTCCAGGCAGCAAGGTATTTAATACATATTTAAGGCCTCCTTGCATAAGTATAATACCATAAATCTGCTTGATTGGGCAGTGTTAAGTCCAGTAGAAGCATAGAAATAGAGACAGTTAAAAATGATTGGACAGTAACTGTAGGACATTCTTCTTGTAGGAGATAACATCAGGGCTCGGGGGAAGCAGTGGTCTGTGCAAAAGGACCAGCTGGTATAATAGACTGAAAGTAAGAGAGGGCATAAGCCAGAAATAAAACCCAGAAATAAAGAATAGAGGCTGCATTAATGGTGCTAGAAAGCAAGGTTGCAATGATTGACAGAAGACATTCAATGCTGGGGTTCTGTGGGCTGGGTAAAGGATTGTGGGTTCAATCCTTGGTACAATGAGAAACTATCAAACAATGTTACAGTGTCCCCTTTAAATGGTTATGAATGGATGATGGAATTTAAAGCAGTAGGGGTAGAAACAGAGACTTAGATTATCAGGCTACTATGACAGAACAGATAGAGATTCTGACGGCTTAGACTTTGGTATTAATCTTGGAGCTGGAGAGAAGTCAATGAGGTTATATGTAAGACTCAGAGTTGAAAGAGCTGGTGCAATGGATGTGTGCTATGGGATATGAAGGAAGGAGGGTGACAAGAACCACACACAGCTCTAAGAGAGTTGGCTTGAACACCGGAGCATGTGATGATACAAAGTATTCAATGGCAGATCTGTGGAAAGAGGGGTGACCAACTTTAGAGCCATATAGGTAACCTGAGAATTCACTTCTGCCCATAGTGTGCTGGGAAAGCCAGGGACATACAGTACTGACTCTGCAAGTTCTAGGCAAGTGGCATACTTCTGCGGCATCTGTAGTTTGCAAGGGCAATCAAATTATTAGAAAACCAGTTCTTTTTCGCGTGTGAGGGTACATATGTGTTTTTGTGTAGGGGGGTACTCATACAGGTGTGTGTGTGTGTGTGTGTGGAGACTAGAAGACAACGTTAAGTGTAGTACTAAAGAAGCCATTTATTTTGGTTCTTGTTTGTTAAATAGAGTCTCTTATTGGCCTAGGACTTGATGAAAAAGAAGCTAACCAGCGAACCCCAGGAATCCCCCATCTCTGTGTCCCAGCAGTAGGATTTTCAGGAATGTACCAATCACACCCAGCTATTTGTTAATATAGGTAATCGGGAGTGGTGACTCAGATCTTTACGTTCACACAGCAAGCACTTCACTTACAGAGCCATCTCCCAGGCCCAGAAGGTTAATTTTGTTATCAAATTAAAATTATCTCCACTAAAACTATTAGCCAGCAGCCTTTCTATTGTTAGGAAGAGTCCAAGGGAGCCTGGGTTCTTTCAAGATAAGCCTGCAAATGTTTGAAAGAACAAACGGACACCCCCACACAGGTATGGAAAATGTAAAGCATGAGCACGAGAATGAGCTTCCCTTTTAAAGAAAAGCCCATAGAAGACCATGTCGTCAAAGTGCACAACGCTGTGGCATAGATGAACAGGGAATCGATTCAGGGTGAGCTGATTAGTGCTCACCAGGACATCCTGTCTCCCAGGCTCATATAAACAAACTCTAGTGCCCTCAAGTGTTCCTCACACTGCAGGACTCTCACAATTCTTTCACTGTCCTGAATTCCACTCCAGTAGCTTCCTACTCAAGGAAGTCTCTTATTAAATGTTTATTCTTCCAATGAATCCATTTAATCTAAAGAAGAAATGCAGTCATTTTCTGGACAGATGTCTTTTCGTGGTGGTGCTGGACAGTACAGTCAAGTGGCCACACCACACTCCTGTGTTTTATAAAGTCTGTGGTGAATGCCTGTCTAGCCGATTTCCCACATCCTATACCAGTGCTATAATTTCTTTGCTTAGATTTAAAATGTTGAGATATTTGAAACTTGAGTCTTTTTTAACTGGGATATTAATTATTCCTTCCAGCATCTGTGGCAAACACAGGTCTGTGCCTGTGTCCCATGTCATTGGCTACAGTGATATTTAAGTGACAGAGAATTTCAGTGTCACACATGTAAAAGTGAAAATTTGTGCCGTGCTTGCTATATTCCAGATCTTCCTCCAAGTCTGAGTTTCCTCATCTATAGACATATATAGACATCTATATGTCTATAGATTATAGATGGATAGATAGATAGATAGATAGATAGATAGATAGATATGATAGACAAATAGATAGAAGATAGATAGATAGATAGATAGATATGATAGACAAATAGATAGATAGATAGATAGATAGATAGATAGATAGATAGATAGATAGATAGATAATAAAGTCATTCATTCTCTGACCTAACCAATGGACATGTGTAAACAAATACATACAAACAAATATATACCCATATTGGTTTTACATAGAAAGCATAAACAAGTGATCTCATTGAGAGGAAAGCATAAATAAGTGATGTTATTGACAGGTGTAAGTACTACCCTCCCATCATCTGAAGAAAAGGAGGAGGTACTGTTTGAGTGCTTCCCAAAATGCCCCACCAAGAAAGGGATCCAAGAGCCCGTGGGAGTATGATCCTAGCAGAAAACAGTTAGAGAAGGAAGGCTCTGAAGTGCCTCTTCTCTACCCAACACCACACCATTTTACAGAGTTGTTCCCTGCACACAAGTCTGTGCTTCTGTCTTACCTTAGACTCCCCACAAGCAGATCATAAAGCAAGGACCCAAACACAAGTTGTTCTACAGAAGTCACCTGGTACATGGCTGCTCAGGATCCATGATGCATAACCATCCTACGGAACTATAGGAGCCATGGCAGAACATGTGCCATGTGTTCTGGAACATGTGTTCTCAGAACATGTATCTGGAGTTTGTCTGTCTCGTGCATTAATCGCATACTTCTTTTCATCATTCATTAATAGGAATTTATCGCGTCGAGGCTGAGCCCCAAGCACTCTCAAAATGCTCTCTATACCGGAGAAAGCCTCCAAGTAAATGGAAGTACAAACTCATGGTGAGGTCTGGATTCGATGGAGCTGTGAACCAGATGTAACGAAGTATACAATCAGTGAAATGTTTACTAAGGAACTAAAGATGGCGGATATGCACATATTTAAATGATTGGGTCTTTGTATCCACAGAATCTGAATCTATAGATTCAATCAATCCATTATGAGTTAAAAAATACTACTTAGAAGTATCAGTGCTAAACACGTGTGGATGTTTCTATCCAGTAGGATCCTCATCGGTTCTCAGTCTTCCTAATGCTGCAGCCGTTTGATATGGTTCCTCATGTTATGGTGATCTCGGCCATAACGTTATTTTTGTTGCTACTTTGTAAGTGTGATTTTTGCAACTTCTATGCATGGTGATGTAAATGTCTGTGTTTTCCAACAGTCTTAACCTATCCTGGTGAAAGGGTCATTTAATCCCCCCCCCCCAGGGTCACAACCCATGAGTTGAGAATCATTGCCCTAGATGGTACAAAGTATGTGTGATGGTTATCTACACACCCTTTGCTTTGTCTCAGGAACTACAAGTATTCTAGAGAGTGTTTAGCATGTACAGAAAGAGGTCCACAGGTTATATGTAAATACTTTGCCACTGTACATAAAAAATTTCTAGGATCCATGGAGCTTAGTGACCAAAGGGATCTGGAACAAATTCTCCATGAATACTTAAGGATGACTGGAGGCTGCACACATATCCTAATGCTCTGACTCTTTGGAGAACCCTGACTAATACATACTGTTTCTGGGTAAGCAACACTGTAGCATTTAAAAACATTCTCTTCCTTCCCAAAGGCAGCTGCCCTGGGATAGCTTTTATTCTCTTTGTCTCGGGTTGTATAACTCTCTCCAATAGTGACTGTGCCTACTATGAGTCCTGACCTACTGATGTTAGACCTACATGAGGTATCCCAAAGCCACACTGAGAAGCTCAATGTTTCCAGACACAGAAAATCCAGAGACGACTCTGCTTCGGGAACATCTCCACAATGAAGATTCCATGTCAAGGTTTAAGACAGTAGAGGTTGGCTGGCATTTCTCGAACCATGCTCTGTTCTTCCTGAGTTTGGAAGGGTAGAAGAAATACAGTGAGAGGAGTTTGCTACATTTTCTCTCTTCCTTATATTAACTTTGTTCCTCTGTTTTACAGTGTTGGAAAGGGGGTTCTCAATCAGAACAATGCCATGTAAATTATAGTCAAATCTTCATAGGTCATGTAAGCAGACCACCACTTTATTTTATCACAATTAGACAATGCTTCCAAATGCCTAAGGCTGATGAAAGAGACGGCCCTGTCAGTCAGTAAAGGTTAGTAATTCTAGTGGGTAAAAATGTAGATCTATCAAATATCTTAAATATAGGACTTCCTTGGGTTACCCACTCCTGAAGAAATAGAGACAGTGGAAGCTGGCATGTGTGAGCAGGATAAAGTGTTGTTGGCACTTCTTTCTCTTTGTATTCAGATATGTCTACCTCTCTGTGCTGACTTTTTTCTTGACTACCACATACATGTCTGCATTTTTCCTGTCGTAAAACCAAGAACTTTAATTTCTAGTGTTCTTTGTCTCCTGTATACTTCAAAGTTATAGTTTATGCGTAGAATAAAAGGAGCCACTGGATGACGAAGATGGGGGTCGGCTCAGTGTGTGAAGTGCTCGCATTTGCGAACATAAGGATTTGAGTTTGATACCCAGAACAAGTGTTTAAAATACTCAAGTGGGCTGGTGTATAGTTGCAATCCCATGTGAGAGAGACAGAAGGCTCTCTGATGCCGGCAGTCTATCCCACTCAGTGAGTTCCAGGTAAATGAGAGACTCTGTCAAAAAAAAAAAAAAAAAAAAAAAAAAAAAAAAAAAAAAAAAAAAAAAAAAGCAAGGTGGACAGATAATGAGAAATAACACTCAAAATTGACCTTGTGTCTTCTTTGCACACTCCTATGCATGCATGCACCCACAGAAACATGCATCCCTGTACACACACATACAAAAATAAATAAATAAATAAATAAATAAATAAATAATAGAAAATGTAAAAGGAGATACCTATTCAAGATTTCAATTGCCAAGTCCCAAAGAGGTGTTGTTAGCTTGATATTAGAAGAACTTTAAATGGGTTATAGAAAGAAGGTAATTTTTTCTCTCAATTAAAATACAATCAGCAACTGCGGTAAGTGACATGACCATGCATGAATTGTCAGGATTTACTAAAAATGGTTGAATTTTACTTGAATAAGGATGCATAGGAGAAATGATGGCCAAGAAAGAAGAGACTTAAATATAGGTCTATCAGATGGCTAGCCTTGGACCTTAACCCTTACTTCATTAGACAGTGCCATTGATGGCTGTGTTCAACTGGCTAGTGTGTGTATGGTTTGGAAGTTTGCTTCCAATCATTACTTCTTCTTTATATTAAGATGTCCATATCACTCCCCATATGACTTTATAGCATCTATCTGGATAGAACACTTCAGGGTCATGCCTGAAGATTTTGCTTGGGTTATGTGACTTGGTTGAAGACTCCATTAACATCAGGAATATGTCAGCGGGGGTGGGGATGGAATAGGAGGTTCCTGGGTGGTGGGGGGAGTGGGGTGAGGGGATAAAATCTGAAATGTAAACATAATATCCAATAAAAAAATATGAAAAAAATGATTGAGAACAAAAAAAAGGAATATGTCAGCATGCCTTTATGGATTGTTCTGCTTGTAATTCTTTCCTTAGACATGACAGGACGTGTATCGGGTAATACATGATGCAAAACGATGCAACATGGGAAAGACAAATGCAAGAAACCAAGCATGGGCAATGCTCTCTGACCCATGCAGACTCACTCACAGACTGTGAGTAAGGAACTCTTACCAATTTTCATGGCCAATGAGGTTTGAGGGTGTTACATGGAGTCAGTTTACTGGATAGCGTCAAATAAAAGCAAAAAGGATGTTAGAGACACCAATCTCCCCCAGGAGATTAAACTGCAAGTAAGCTGAAAAGAAGACAATTTTTGAGTATCATCGAGATCAGTGGTCCACAACCTTCCTAATGCTGTGACCCCTTCGTACAACTCCCCATGTTATGGTGACTCCAACCATAAAATTATTTGTTGTTGCTACTTAATAACTGTAATTTTACTAGTGTTGTGAATTATAATGTAAATATCTGATACACAGGATGGTCTTAGGCAACCCCTGTGAAAGGGTCGTTCGAACAGCAAAGGAGGTACAAGCCACAGGTTGAGAATCACTGGTATAGATTTTTTTCCCATGGACGACATGAACTAGGGCTCTGTGTGTGACCCCCTAAACCTAACATACTTAGGGTATTGCTCTAAATGTCTAGGTTTTAGAGCAAAGAGACATGGATCAAATTCTCTGTCAAATCCATACTATTAATACAATATGAACAAACCCATTAAACTTTGTTTTCAATAGATAATGGGACTCGTGGAGAGCTTGCTTTCATGGTATATCTCAAACCAAGACAGAGTGTTCTTGGGCTAACTCAGCAATGAGCCATTGGGATTTCCTTGTTTCCATTTCTCTTTCTTCTACAGACTACACAGAAGGACAGACTTTCTGAGTCCTGGCCTTGTCTTTCTCCTGTGCCTCTTCCCAATTCCAAAGCAGCAGATACAAACCAAGTCCAGGTCATTCCCCCATGTCTTGAGATAAGAAGGAACACAGTGGTCTGGCCTTTCATTGTACATATTAGGAAACACATTCTGCCTTCACTGTACCCATTAGGAGACACGCTCTGCCAAGCATGAGGAAAGGGGAAAAACTGTCGGATTAGCAGACAACAGGTTCCCTGATGGAAGAATGAGACACCACCAACGTGGTACATTCCTCTATTATTAAACCCTTATTCTGAGTCCATGTCTTTTCACAGCTTATAGACATTATTCCCACCCACATACCCCTTTTGAAGACAAGAAACTCTGTGAGCTAATTGAGGCTCACAAAGAAAAAGCAACGTGTTTAAGATCACCCAGATCGCAGATGACAGAGTCAGAGTTTGAACTCAGGCCTGACTGTATCAAAGCCGTTGGATGCAAACACCCTGCATGTGGAGATCTGCCTCTCTCTATTCTTCAGGACTTCAAGACAGCCCTCGATGCTGCTTGCCTGATTCCTCTCTACTACAAAAGAGGCACAGGACACAGACACAACAACAAAGTCCCTCCCTGGGGATCAAAAATCGCCAAAAAGAGGCAGATGGTGAGATTCTGGATGCCAAAGCCCATTCCAGAGAAACGAGTGCCTGCTGTCCCATGAGTTTTAACACTGAGCGATGTGCAAATTCTGCCGGGCTCCTGAGGAAGCGAGCCAAGTCTGTTTGCAATTTCGCAGCTCACAGCATACTCATCGGAGGCTTTCCATTCATTCTAACTGATGCTTCCTGGCCTGTTGGAGGCTTTGCAACTCTGAAAGCCAAAGAGTCCAGGCCTCGGACTCTCAGAAGCTGGCTGTCCTCATAATTACATCTTTCATGTCGCTGTCTGCCCCTTTGCTTTCTGCAAAGGAAGGACATCACAGTACAACTCAAAAGGGCAACGGGCTGAAAACTCACTGGGACACTGGGCAGCGATTCTTTCACTGGTTGCTCATCCTCTGGGCATTATTTCTCCCTTAGTCACCAGCATCCTGGCCTCAGAGTGTCTTGCTCTCTGGACAGCAGTCTGTCTTGATCTCTCTGGGAGACACAGTGAGCAGCTGTGGTAAAATCCAATGCCACGTTCATGGTGTTGCTCTTTTTCTTGGGATTCCCACGTGGAAGCACTCTACCCTGGGTGGCCTTCCATGTAGACCAGAGCAGTCCCTCTTCCCAGAAAGGGAGCTGTGCTGCCCAGCTGTGATGTCTTGAGGAGGCATGCTGCACAACCATCTCGGATTTTTCCACTTTGAAAGACTGTAGGCTCTTTTCGGAGAAAGCTGATGATGTTACTGTCAAGTCAACGGACGCCTCCCCTGGACACACTCTTTCCTCTCTGAGAATGACATTGTTAAAAGTGGGTCATAAAGAGTGTGGGGGGAGGGGGAAAGAAGGGAGCAGCAGGAACTCTTTGCCTGTGTGGTACCAGAAAACTGACCCAAAATGATTCATGCCTTTATGAAATACAGTCTTCTGACCTTGACAGATGTGAACATGTGAACATGATGAGAGGTTATGAGCTAAGAGAATCACTAGCCAGTCAGATTTAAATTAGTCCTGTGAGACTTTCAAAAGCAAGTTATACCATCTCATGTGTGTCTGTATATATCATATGTTTGTGGTACATGTATGTACACTTTTGTATAGTTGCTCATGCCTGTACATGCATGGACAGAAGCAAAAATAGAAGTCAGGACTCTTCTTCTATCACACTTTGTCACATATTTTGAAACAGGATTACTTGTGGTAGTTAATTTTGTCAACTTGGCACCACCACCTAGAAGCACCTAAGAAGAGAGTCTCAGTGAAGGATTGGCTACATTGGGATAGACAATGAATATGTCTACTGGGGATTATCTTAATATAATAGATGTGAGGAGACCTAGTCCACAGTGGGTGGCACCATTCCCTAAGCAAGAGGTCCTGAATGGTTTAAAAATGAAAAATAAATATATATATATATATATATCCAGCTGATCACAAGCAAGCAAGTAAGCATCCATGACTTAATTTCTCTCTGTTCTTCACTGTATATAAAACTAGCTGTTTGAAACTCCTCCTTTGACTTCCCCCTATGATGAACTCTAACCCAAGATTATAAGCTTGAAAAAAAAAAAAAAAAAAAAAAAAAAAAAAAACCTCCCTTTCTCCCCTTGTCAAGGTATTTTATCACAGCAGCAGAATTGAAACTAGGACAGTCTCTTACTAAACATGTGCTCGCCATTTCACTTACATTGGCTGGACAGTGAGTCCTCAGCAAACACCCGTCTCTACCTTATGAGTTATCAAACTAAAAAGAGACCCACATTGAATTTATAACTTTTCCTCCCCGTCTCTGATGATGTCTCCTGAAATGCTTTCAATTTCCATAAATAGTTCTCCTTTTCTCATGTCCTCTGGAAACAGGTTTCCTTGAACAATTTTTCCTCAGTCATTCACAATCAGTTCAACATCAAGACTCATCAGCTGTACCCCTTAAAACTCTCCTTCATCACCTTGCTAGGCAAGGTGGTTCACATTAGTTTTATCCCGTAGAATTTAAGCATTTCCTCCAGAAAAGATGAGGGGCTCATGGGACTCAGGAAGTAAATTAACATGAAGCCTTGGAAACATAAAACTCACGGGATTCATGAGGGTCCCTCCCCAAGGTTATGAGCACTGAAAGAGACTCCGATCAGGCAAACTGTCTGGAGGAGACTTTTTGACTTGTTGAGGTATCTGTAAGCTACGCTTGGAGCACCAGCATTGCAGCTTAATGAGGCATCAACCCTGTTAGGGTGGGATTTTCAGAGCTGCAACTACTTTTCAACTGTACCCCTTAAAACTCTCCTTCATCATCTTGCTAGGCAAGGCAATAACCCCTCACCCACACCCCTGTAAGTAACTCCAATAAACCTGTCCAGTCACAAAGTTGTACTTTGGTCCACCTATCACTTTGGTCTGTTGTAAGTTCCCTACATATGTACTTCATGCCCTATTAGAAAAGGTTTCCCATAATAACTATTAATTCTAACACATAAAAGGAAGGCTGAGGCAGGTGGATCATAAGTTCAAAGCCAGCATGAGCCATATAGTGAGATCATACAAAGACACACAAATGTCCCTCATCCATCTCTTCTCTCTCTCCTTATTGATATGAATGTGCCAATACAAGTCACTATGCTTTGTTTGGAGTTTGACAGTGACATCTAAACTATAGGCCATATCCATCCCTATTTCTCTACGTCTACCCACCAGTCTGTGCCAATATGATATGGTCAAGTTTTCATCATAGCCTAACTCAACTTCAAATTATGTTCTTCACCAAAGAGCAAAAGTCAGTCATTTTATAGTTTCCACATTAAAAAGAAATGACATGTTTGTAGTATCAATGCAGAACGTGTCTTCTTATTTGGAAGTCTTCATGGATTTTGCTATTATTTTTCTTCATGGTGAACCTACAACTCTTACCGGGGTTGAGCACACAGGAGAAGGAGAGGGGAGATGGGGCAGACATGAAGATGAGATGATTTCCCAGAGTTGAAATTTACAAACCAAAAACAAAAAACAAAACAAACAAAAAAACAAAACAAAAACTCCCTTTGACTAACCTGAGTTTGTTTTCCTAAGAACCAGATAACCCTCAACAGAAACAAAAATTTCACCTTTTGCCATTTCTTCTCCACATCATCTAAAACTCACATTCAAATTTCAATCTATACAGTTATCACATTTGAAAAACACGGGTGGGTTCCCATACCAAGAGTTTGTTTTGCTGAGTTCTTTACAAGCAATCTGTCTCTTGCCAAACAAAATGAAAATTCCCCAGGTCAGTGATATATTTTTAACACTTTACTTGGTAATTACTTCACATTTACAGATACATTATGGAAATAAAAATAATAGGAGAATACCCGTAATCTGCTCAGATTCTTTCCAGTTTATCCTACATGTTCTGTCATTCCTATTGTCTAACTACAGATCTAACTACATAACCATATTTGTGTTTTTGCAATAATATATGGTCATAAATTAACTATATCATGGCCTTTGCCCTGGGACTTATTTCAAGGAATGATTTCTATGAATAGGAATTTTCTGTTATATGATCAAATAATTGCAAACTGACAAATTTAGTGTCAGCAATTGTTTTTCCATCACCTATACTTTATTTTCCAGTTTTCTCAGTTTTTCAGTGTCCTGCACTATACTGCCCCCCCACTCCAATAGAGGCTCCACTTGAATGCCAGATGTTGTACTGACTTTTGACCTTTTAAAATGTTTTTATTGTTATTAATTATGGTCACTATACCATCCAAGATCTCTCAACCTTAATCCTCCTGCATAACAGAAAGCTTATGTTCTTTGACTAATATTTTTCAAATCTTCCCCCCACTAGCCCTTGATAGTAATATTCTCCTCTCTGTCTCTATGAGTTCAACGTTTTAAAATTCCATATGGATATAATACTGTATAATATTTTGATTTGTATGTTAGCCCTATTTTATTTAATATGGTGACTTCACAGGTCTATCTATCCATGGTGTTACAAATACCAACTTTTTATCTTTTCCATTAGTGCTATAAATATGTACATTAGTTTAGCACCATTAATGAAGCATGGGTACCCTTTTATAGATTTGCATCTTTGGAGAAAACTTACCCTCACTCTCCTGGCAGCTATCAGTTGGCACTAGCTCCTCAGCTAGAGGTAGGATTTCATGCCCGCCTCCTCCTCTCCTCTCTATGATGGAATTTTGTCTGGCTTGGTCTTCTGTGGATTTTGTGTATGCAGTCCCAGCCATGAGCTTATATATGAACCTTCCCTGCTGTGCCCAGAAAACACTGTTACTGTTGTCAGACACTGCTTCTGGCTCTTACAATCTATCCATTCCCTCTTTCACTATGATCCCTGAGTCTCAGTAGCAGGTAGCATGATGCCAATGTTCCACTTAAGATTGAGCGCCCTGTAATCTATTAGTCTCTTCACATTGACCAGTTGGGGTCTCTGTGTTAGTCACTATCTACTGCAAGAAGGAGTTTCTTTGATAGGTACTGAGATAAACTAACCTATGGGGAAAATAATACATCATTAGTAGTTGCTTTAGTACTATATTTATTTAGCAAAATAATAATAATAATAGGTTCTCCCACAGGGCAAATGTTCTCTCTAGCCCCAGGTTCTTGGCCCTAATCAGAGTCCCAGGTAGGTCTTCCATCCAGAGAGAAGGCCCTGCATCCAGTCAAAAGGTCGTTGTTCACTCCCATAATATTTGTACCACTGTTGCACTGATGGACAGACCTTGCCAGGTTGTAGCAAGATATTTTTTTGTAGCTTACAGGACTAACAGCTGGGTAATACTGGTGATTATTTTTCTCTTCTGGTAGTATGCCTACCACCTACTAGGTCTATGGAAGTTAGCCAGTGGAGATGAAGCTTCCAGGTGACTACCAACTTGATTTCTTCACAGTCCACGACTGAAGGAGAAGTGTGGCCAGACACTTTAGACAATACAAACGTCTTCTCCCTTATCAAAATGGCTTCTAGTGCTTAGAATCCATCGGGTTCAAATCGTGCTATGATGTTGTAAAACAATAAATTCTCAACTCCAAACTCCAACCCCGCCCCCCCAAACTAGCCAGTCAGATTTGGGTGATTTTTTTTAATTAATTTACTTGTTTAATTTATTTATGGTATATATATTAGTGTTTTGCTGGTATGTGTGTCTTTGCGACATATGTGTGCCTGTTGCCCACAGAAGGAAGAAGGAGTTGTCAGATGCATTGGATTTAGGCTTAATTATGGTTGGAGGCTGCCATGTGGGTCCTGGAAACCAAACCCAGATCCTCTGCAGCAAGTATTCTTAGCATCGACGCGATCTCTCCCAGCCCTTACTTTGGATGTTCTTATTGCTGTGACTCCTCCTTCACCTCCTATTTATTTATGATATGAATTTATGAGTTCCCTTAATCCGATGGCTTTATTGTTTATTATGTTCCTTATTGGACTTAATTGTTTTCATGCTCAGATTGCTTGAGATGTGGCTGAGGATAGTCTGCCGGCTCAAGTGAGAACTTGAGACCTCATGACAAGAAATTACATATGCAAGCGCATTGAGGTATGTGCACACTCTGCGTGTGCCAGAGAGAAGAGGTTCTTAATTTTATGTCCTAATAAAATGTCTCCCTGCCCATTCTTGTATGGGGCAGAGAAAGGCCTGAATGAATGAGTCTTAAGTGTGTAGCTAACATGAAGCTGCTACGCTAAAGAGCCCAGAGCCTCAGACATGTGGTGGACTCACAAAGCCTTCCTCCTGGGGTTCAGAGGCATGGTTAAACCTTCCTTGGGATACATAGCATTGGCAAGTGTGCACCATAGCTTTCAGGATCCCTGGCCTTGATGTTCATGGGCTGAAGACTACTACCTGCTGAGACTGTACTTCCTGGAATTAGTTAAACCTGCTTCCTTGATCCAGATACATACCATAAACCCCATCGCCTTGTTTGTCTATATTCAACAGCCCTGCCTCTCTGTTCAGCTCTATATAATACACGTGCTGTACTTCCAGGGTGTGACCGGTTCTCCAGCCAAGAGCCCAGACCGCTTGATCTCAGCTTTTTGTGTATCTGTCTGTGACTGTCTTTTTCTTCATTGCCTTACTGCCTCAGTCAGGCCTGTCTCTGGAGCCCTGCTGGATGTAGCACAACCTGGAACCTGAAATCAACCATTTCTCTCCATAAGCTTTTTAAACTGATGAACCATGCATGAGGTTCCCTAAAATGGGTCACACTTATATGTACTTGATCCATTATCAGAATACTTTAGTATATATAATGCCTAAAAACAAAACAAAGATGTTTCAGTGGAAAATTCTTCTAATTTCCCATTCCCCCTCCATTCTTCGGACAGGAAGACAGAAGAGTGCAATGTGGGTTGAATTCTACTTATTGGGAATCAATGTGCTATTACACTAATCTTTTGAGAATTGGAGCTTGGCGAGTTTCCCCAAACTTTCATCAAACGCTGGTGATCAGCTAATCCAATAAATGTTCAGTTCCTCCAGTTTGCTTAGAACAAATATGAGCATTCCTTTAAAAAAAAAAATGCAAGCTTGTTGGAATCCATTTCTTCATCTACAAGTATAATGATTTTGACTAATTTTACACAAAAATATTGCCATGTGTGGGCCCCATAAATCTGCCTAGTTTTGTTACTCGCTATTCTCCCCAGCTGCTCTGAACTTAGCAGAAATTTTCCAAGAAAAAAAAAAAAAAAAAAAAAAAAAAAAAAAGCTGTTATGTGCTGTAATTTCCTCTTTGGGGGATATTTTTTTTTAATTTTGTCATTATATTTCTTACATTTCAAAATATATTAAATGCATCTGATTCTGTGTCCAGGATACAATTGTTTCCACTTTTAGCAACAGAATTGAAGCTCCACAGCTTGTGTGTTGAGATTTCAATTTCCTTAGATTTTTATGTAACAAGTGTTGGTATCTTATCTAGTTATATTTGTCAGGTTACTTCTCTTGGAGACTAAAAGGTTCGTGGAAAGGCAAAACAAAGAGCAAGTAATATTTTTTTTCCTGTCCCACACATAGTCTGTGCAGAATTGAACTCAGCTACTCTTTCCGTGGTGTACAGTTAAGCAGATGTGACGGGCTTAACCAGTATGAGTCAGGTTCCCTCAACTTCATACAATATAGTAACTAAGAAACACGGAACAGAATACCAATACCTAACACTTCAGGTAGAACATGTTGGTACGTGAACTTTACCATAGGCCAAGCTACTATTATGTGTCTGTATTTTAAGACCCAGAAGATGAAACAGAAAATGTAAGATTTCTGACATTTCTAAAAATGGCCCTGAATTGTTAGTTCCATGCCATGAAATCAACTTTCTGTGTGCATTGTTCAGTGGGTTGTAGGACATTTACAGACTTCTCCATTGATTACCACAATCTAATTGCAGGCATTTTCCTTACCTCAAAAAGTAAGTCACAGGGTGATAACTACAGGCTGATAACTGGAGATCAATTTTTATTCTTCTACATGTAGACCACCACTTAGACCAGCACCATTTGTTGAAGATGCTTCCCCCACCACCACTGTATGGTTTTTGGCTTCTTTGTCAAAGATCAAATGTCTGTAGGTATGTGGGTTTCTTTCTGGGTCTTTAACTCTATTCCGTTGCTCAACCTGGGTGTCTCTGTGCCAATACCATACAATCTTTATTACTATTGTTCTGTAGTCCAGCTTGAGATCAGGAATGGAGATTCTTCCAGAAGTTCTTTTATTGTTTTAAGGTGTGGGGGGTTGGGGAGGGGGGAGAAGTATGTGATGATCAGAAGGGGTCAACATCTGATTGGGTAAATAAATAAAATAATTGATTGATTAGTTAGTTGTATAAGTAAGCCACAAATATGACACTCACTTCCTTTTTATCCTCTTACTTCAATTCCTTCCATCATGAGTGAATTGCCTATGTGCATTTTTCTGTTCTGAAGAGATTATATAAATGGAATTAGAAACTATGTGTCTCCTCACACCTAGCATAGTGTTTTCAACTCTTGGTGCTGTAGTAGGCTTCATTCTTGTGGCATGCTTTGTTATTATATGCTCAAACAACATTTTGTGTTTAAATACAGCATAAATTTATCTCTCCACTCATTAGCCAATAAATCACTGGATCACTTCAAGCTTTTTATTATAATGTTGCTTTTATATTTATATACTCATGTATGTGGATTTTTACAGACACACATTTTCACATTTCAACTACTTGGGAGTAGAGTTACTAGATCATATGGTAATTCAGTGTTTGACTATTTTTAGCAAGCTTCTATCCAAATCAAGTCTCCCATTTTATATTCTCTCCATATAGATGTAAGCATCTAATTTCTCCATGGGTCACACCAACTCCCTTTATTGGCTGTTGTTTTCATTGTATCCATTCTAATATATGTAAACTAACTATCATTATAATATATGTAAACTACTTGTTCTAATATATGTAAACCATTCTGATATGTAAACTAATTATTCTAATATATATAAGCTTGTAGACCTAGCCCTCTCTTGCCTCCTCTGTCTCTAAAGTGGATTTCCATCCCCATTCCTCTCCTCACCCCTTTCCCACCCAGTTCTCTTTTTCTTTGCATCTACCTCCAATAACTACCTCCAATGACCCTTCTAAGTGAGATTCATGCATCTCCCTTAGGACCTCCTTATTTCCTCTCTTTTTTTTTTCTTTTCTTTTTGTTTATTATCAAACCATAATTTTTACTTTTTAACACATGGGTTATAGACACAAAAGTGCAGGATGTAGGGAAGGGGATGACACAGGAGCATAGGTGTTCAGGAAGAGTACAGATGCCTTTCAGAACAGGGTATTAGCTGGGTGAAGGTTCAGGGGACAGGTCACTATGACTCTGCCTATGATTCACTTATCCTTATCTAAGTTAGTACTATCCACCAAGGCTGCCTATTTACAAGGTCTATGACTACTCAGGCTGGTAAATTCCAAAAAAGCTGCCTGTTTACAATAGCTTTTAGCCATCTGTTTCAATGTTTTCCCACAGAGACCCAAGACTTTGTGTTAGCAGGCATGTATGTCAGGCCTATTGCTAATTTTAGGCTTATGGTTGATTTTAGGCTTTCAGTGTATAAGCAGGGTTGCCCCTGACATCTTCTCCCTTCTCCAAGTATAGAAGGGCCATGGCAATTCTAATCTTGCCAAGGCGGAGATAGAGGCCTCCAGTATTTAATGACCTCCAGTAATTAAAGGGGACCTTGTAATGGCTCTGGTCCTCCTGTCATTGTCCAGTGAGGCATGAGGGCCATACCCATCCCAATGTCTTTTTCCTGGAGAGGGGATACTTTTGACATCAACCCCTATGAAGTCAGGCTTGTCCCTCAGGGAACCCAGAAACATATTTTTAACTTTTATTTATATTCCCTTGCAGTGCTTAGCCTGGAAGCCTAAGCAAGAATTCAGATCGCCAGTCAGAGGGGGTTCTGGATGGCCCCTCTCTGCTTGGTCTAGGGGTGGAAGTCCCCTCTTTTAGGTTGGGTAGAGATGGGATTTGGGAACACCCTGGATAGAGTAACAACCTCATCTTGAGTCTCATGGTCCTCCATAGCTAACTTATGATAATGTATCTGAATAGATTTTGCTATCAGATTATCTATCTGTTGTTTTACAAAGTTAGTCAGCCTATTTAAGGCCCAGGGACCAAAAGAAATAAGCAAAAATAACCCAATTAATGGGACCTCCTTATTTTCAATGGAGTTATTCTTTAGAATGACTTGAAAGAGCTCTTGAATATTTTGGATGCAGTTCCATTATAGGAGTTGTGAATGTTTTCTCTCCATTTGACTGATGTCCTAAGATGTGGTGGAGTTCTTAATTTTAAGGAAACTAAACTAATACATTAATTTTGTAATTTATGTTTGGGGAATCACCACTGAGAAATTGTGTCCTGGTGTGATGTAATAAGCGCTTTTATTTGTACTAAGAAGAGTTGAGCCCTAGGGAGATGGTTTGTTGAGTAAAGCATTTGTCTTGCAATTACAAGGACCTGAGTTTTATCCTAAAAGCCCATGTTGCTAAGTCAGGCATGGTGACATACTCTAGGAATCCAATCGAGGAGGAGGAGGAGGAGGAGGAGGAGGAGGAGGAGGAGGAGGAGGAGGAGGAGGAGGAGACAGGTAGATCTCTGGAGCTCACTGACCAACCATCTTTGCCTACTTAGTGAGTTTCGAGCCAGCTAGAAACCCTGTCAAAAAAAAAAAAAAAGTGTGTCCTGAAATTAACCCTTGAATCTATCTTCTATGGACCATACACACACATGCACATATACCTGCTCACACACACACACACACACACACACACACACACACACACACATACACGCACATGTACCTGCACACACAAAAATGATATAAACACATAGACACAGAAAAGGCATCAAAAATCCTCTCTCTCAAATTTTTAAATTTGCTCATTTTGGGTTAATTTTTTACATGTGGTGTAGGATAAGAATCCCAGTTTTCTTCTTTAGAATGTACCAGTCATATTGGCTAGGAGGAAAAAATTTTGAGACAGGATCTCACTATATAGCCCTGGTTGATATGGTACTCACCATCCAACAAGATAGCCCCCAAACTCACAGAGATCCAGGTGCCGCTGCTTCTGCTTCTGCCTTCAACATGCTAGGATTAATGGTGTGCACCATCACACTCAGCAAGGACAGTATCTTTTTTTTCTTGATTACTTGTCTTTCATCTCATGAGCATGCTCTAGCTCTGTCTTGATTGATGATTTTCATAAAGTAAATCTCTCTGTTGTGAGTTTCCTTATAGGGGCAGAGGCTAGAACAAAAGCCCTTAGTCCAGCTACCACCAAGAGATCTAGACTCTGGAAGTAGCCTGTGAATGAGCTTAGAGACATATGTTGTCCTGGTTAGGTCTTGAGATGACCATAGCTTGACAGAAGATTTTACCATAGCCTGTGAAAATCCTGAGCTGGAGAATGAATCCAGATAAACTCTTCTCTGATTCCTGCTACACACATATACAAAAAATATGTTCTTACATCATACCAGAAAAAGTGAGGATGATTTATGGTTATTGTGTGTGTGTGTGTGTGTGTGTGTGTATGTGTGTGTGTGTTCACTCACTCATGGATGAACATGTGGAGACCAATAAGTCAATATTGGATATCTTCTTTAATTGTTCTCCACCTGTTTTTTTATGAGTCTGGAGTTCACCATTTCAGATTAACTGACTGACCAGCAAGCTCCTAGGATCTCCTTGTCTACGCCTCCAGTGCTAGAATTACAGATGTGCACCACTGCATCTGGCTTTCAGGCAGTTACTAGAAGACTGTACTCCAGCCCTCATGATTACTTTATCCACTGAGCCATCTCCCTAGCCCTGGGGAAGATGTAGTGAACCTTGGCAGGTAATCCATGCTATATAGCGTGTCTTTTCTATTGTTCTTTATTCTATGATACAGTTCAACAACACATGGAAATTAATGCCAAAAGCAAACAAAACTATTACCAAATTCTGGGCTTTCAAATCCTTTGTTGCAGCTGTGTCTTTCCATGTCCTCACTGCTGTACAATTATTGGACTGGTCCAGTCCTACTCAACACTGTTTGGTCTCATTTCCAATGCCTCATCTGGAAGTTCGGTGTCTTACCACTAAATTGTACCTTCTATTAACAAACTCCTCCAATTTCCTGGTGTTTACCAAAGCCAGAGTGTTTCAAAAACCACATCAATGTCTTCTTGAATGGAAGAAACTCCTGCTCTGCGTGGATGCCATTTTCTAGTGACGGAATCTTTGGCCAATTAAATTCCTCTAAGCCTCAATATATTAATTTCTTAAATGGAAATAATACCTGCCTCAGGATGGCTGGAAATTTGTTGAAATTGTACAGACAAAAGTGCCTGGCTTTTCTTCATTCAACAGTTTTCCACACTACTAACCAGGGTTACTCTTAACATGACCCAGCCAGGGACATGCCAGTAAGGGCAGAAATAATTATATCTGGAACAACTCTCTGGAAGGAACCAAGGATGTTCTTCTAGCATATAAATTTGAGGGTGTTTGATCAAAGTGGATGGAATATAAGACTGGATAAGTAATATTTCTTTGAATTAGGGGTATTTAATTTAGCGGGATACATCACCCCACCAAGGGACTGAGGGAAGGAAAAAGGATGCAAGTGTGGCTGTATGAAATTTAGAAGCTTAGAATATACAAGGGTGAAGTTCCAGCATGGTAGAATGGCCTGAGTTTCCCTGGGAGGTGGTAGAGGAATAAATAAAGAGGCAGACACACATGAGCATTATTCAAAGGATAAATTATTTACCTCCAGAAGATCCACCAGAGAGTCACATCGAAAAACTCAAATGATTAGACATCATGTGTCCAGACCATCAGGAGTGCCCTGACTTGGACAACTAATTTGAGAGAGAGCTGAGGAGGCAGTATGGGAAGAGTTGGACATAGAAGATCAAAACATCTGTTGATCTTCTCCTTCACAAGGAGAGGTATAGACTAGGGATGATGGGAAGTAAGGTATCCTACAGCATAGCTTGGTGGCACCCACAGGAAAGTGGGACTGGGTAGATGACTGTAAACGTGTTCTGTAAGACTGAACCTTTGATCCACAGTTGTATGAAGATGAGTTCATGAATGTGAGTTCAACCAGTCAACAAGAAACATTATGACAAAAAAATCCTATCTCACTAAGTCTCAAGTAATCCATCACTGGTATTTCCACTAATTTCTTGTGTTTTGTTTGTTTGTTTGTTTGTTTGTTATGTGTGTGTGCCTTTTATTTTGTTTTGTTTTGTTGGATTTTTGGGTTTGTTTGGTTTTTTTAATTGGCTATTTTATTTATTTACATTTCAAATATTATCCCCTTTCTGGGTTTCCTCTCCATAAACCTCCTATCCCATCCTCCCTCTTCCTGCTTCTATGAGGGTGTTCCCCCACCCACCCACTTCCACCTCCCTGCCCTGGCATTTCGTTGTACTGGGACATCAAGTCTTCACAGGACCAAGGTCCTCTCCTCCCATTGATGTCCTACAAGGCCATCCTCTGATACATACGCAGCTGGAGCCATGGGTTCCTCCATGTTTACTCTTTGGTTGGTGGTTTAGTCCCTGGGATCTCTGGGGGGGGGGGGGTATAGTTGGTTGATATTGTTGTTCTTCCTCTGGGTTGCAAACCCCTTCAGCTCCTCCTCCATTGGGGATGCCGTGCTCAGTCCAAAGGTTGGCTGTGAGCATCTGCCTCTGTATTTGTCAGGCTCCAGCAGAGCCTCTCAGGAGACAGTTATATCAGGCTCCTGTCAGCAAGCACTTCTTGGAATCCGCTGTAGTGTCTGGGTTTGGTGTCTATACATGGGATGGTCCCCAAGTGGGGCAGTCTCTGGATAACCTTTTCTTCAGTCTCTGCTCCACTTTGTCTCCATATTTTCTCCCTTGAGTATTTTGTTCCTCCTTCTAAGAAGGACTGAAGCATCCACTCTAGTCTTCCTTCTTCTTGAGCTTCATCTGGGCAGAAGAGATGGCTCAGCCACTAAAGGCTAGGCTCACATCCACTAAAGGTTTTAAAATCTATTCTACAGCCCTTGTGAAAGTCATAAATGTTTGCAGAGAAAAATTCTGGCTCGACATATACAAATTTAAACGGTTTCCTTTAGTTAGAAGTATGACATGTAACTATGTCTTTAATCAGCAGCAAGCAACTAGAACTCTTGGTGTAATTTTTTTCTATAACTAGAGCATAATCAATATTTACAAGTGCTTTGGCAGTTATATGTATATAGCCTTTATATATTGGCTTGACATTCATAGGTCAGCGATGTGGGTGCCTGCTCCTTATGTTATTATCAATATAAACTCCTAGATAACAAACTTTTTATCTAATCCATGGGTACAATAACATCATGGAATCAGAATGGGTCTAAGCTATAAGTACCATGGCATCATGGAACTGGTCCAACCCATAAGTACCCTGGCATCATGGAACTGGTCCAACCCATAAGTACCCTGGCATCATGGAACTGGTCCAACCCATAAGTACCATGGCATCATGGAACTAAAATGGGATTTACAGTGTAATTTCAACTGTATTCTAAATATTTACTCTTTGTACACACAGATAAGTGTAGCACTTCCTTTCAGCAAAGAAACGATTTTTGCAGCAAATGAAGAGCATTACAGGTATGCACAACTGGCCAAAATGTAGAGAACGGACCTTATATCAATCCAAATTGATATATCTAAGTCTCAGGGAGCTCATAGAAGAGGTGGTAGAAAGACTATAAGAACCAAAGCAGGAGGAAGTCTGCTGCAGGCTAGTTTCTTCTATATATGACAGGGAAACTGTACCCATAAAACTAGGTCACCTAAACAAGATGAGCAAGATGACAATACCAGTTAACATGCTATCCTGGATGAAGAAAATTTCATGAAGCTCCACCCTAGATGAAGAGCTTCAGAGAACTAATGGCTGCTCAGAGAGAAACAGTCAGTCTTCTCTGGTTATATATAATAATAATTGGAGAAGTCATGAAATGGGATGGAATAAGAGGAGGGGAAAGAGGAGGGAGAAAGCGAAGTACCTACTCATGCATGAAATTCTCAAGCAAACTTAAAGTGTCGCATTAAAAAATATTTTAAAAAGTAACAGGCTTTAGGTCTCCACAGCAGCTATGAATGTCAACTCTGTGACTTGATAGTCTCATCCCAAACACATCTGTTACCTTTTATCATTTCAATGTGTTCTCTTATAAACAGAACAGATATAAAAGTATGTTCTAGGCAATATTTAAAATAACATCAGCTGGAATCTGGTCAACAAAAGCCAGCTTTGGTAGGGTGCTTCCTGTCCATCTCTGTGCTACCCACAGCATGGGGTTTACAATTCTGAGCACTGAGGAAGAAAACCAGCAGAGACCAAAAGAGACAGCCCAGCTTTCAGTTCCAGTCCATTCATTGTATCAGAAAAGCTGGGAAGGCAAAAAACAACTCCTTTACCTGAATTCTTGTTCTAAAAGTTCATACCTATTTACAGATTTGGGAGATCACTCAATTTGAGATCTATCCACTTGATACATATCAATATGGAAATCATCAATATTGAATTCATATAAATATTGAAGTCCTGTCATTTGTTGGTACAATTTGGGGCAGTCCTTAGAACGTATTCATAAAATTCAACTGAATTTTATACCCAGCTCTTCATTCCCCCTTCCCAAGTTCCAGAAAACACAATTCTGTATATTGCTTCTATGATTTTGGACAAGCATCAGAAATGACCTATGAAATACTTTACTTTTCATTTCTGAAGGTTATTTTGATCTACTTAGAGGGCTGCTGATGTGGCTTTTTCCCTGTTTTGCAAAACTATATATCTATATATCTAGTCATCAGCTACTATCTCAGCCTTCCTCGATTCAGTCTGAAATATCACTTTCTTACCATCTATGCTACTACCAATTCAGAGCAATAAATACTCGTGAAAAATGGCATAGCTTCTTGCTGTGTATCCATATAATGATGAATAATCTCACAAGCAAGTTGCAGGTAGAAGAATATCACTTCAGGCCTGTGATTCTATGTTCTCAGTTACAATATTAAAAATAAGTGACTAGAGAGAGAGAGCATAATGCTTAGGGTGAGATCTATCTCAGTCTGTCTAACTTTCTCTATCTCTTTCTACCTCTCTGCCTCTGCCTCTCTCTGTCTCTGTCTCTGTCTCTCTCTGTATGTGTGTGCTCTGTGTACTGTGTATGCTGTGTGTAGGTGTGTGTGTGTGTGTGTGTGTGTGTGTGTGTGTGTGCACATGAGTATGATGGTACAGCAGCTGTGTGTATTTACAAGAGCCAGAGGAGGACAGTGACATCCTATTCTATCCCATTCTATTCTTCTTTACCTTGTCCCCTTGAGGATGTGTCTCTTACTGAACCTAATCTTGCCATTTTTTGTCTAGTTTGGCTAGCCAAGTATACCCCCATCCCCAGTGATGGTCCACTCTCTATGCCCCAGTGCTCCCCAGTGCTGTGATCACAGGTGCACACCCATGTTTTACATGGGTGGTGGGGATTTGAACTCAGGTTCTGATGAGTGCTCCTGGTGAGCATCTCCCAGACTGTTCTTCATTATCATTTAAGAAAGGCTTTAAAGAAAGATCTTTCTTGGGGATAGAGAGATGGTTCAGTGGTTAAGAGCATTGGCTGCTCTTCCAAAGGACCCAAGTTTGATTCCCAGCACCCACATGGCAACACACATAGTGATCTGTAACTTTGGTTCAAAGATCTGACACCCACCTCTGATTTCCACTGGCTGCACACACATGGTGTATAGACACACATACAGGCAAAACACCCATACACATAAGATCAAAACAAATAAATTTTTAAAAGAAAAAAAAGAAAGTTGCTTCTTAAATAAGAGTAGCTAATAAATGGCATTTATTGACTTTCTGAAGGAAAATCATAAATATATAAATCAGTCAGTCTCAATAAGTAACAACCTCTCCCTCCAATATTTAACAATTAGAGACAATTTTTTTTTAATGAGGGGGAGGCTGAGTCACTAGTAACTGTCACCAAGGGGCTAGGATACTAGGAAATAACCAACAATGCAGAGGACCAACCTTGCTATGGTTTCCATGTGGCTTATTTCTACCAAAGCTCATGTTGAAATTTGATGACTAATGTGGCCATATTGAGAGGTAGAGCCTTTAAAGGGGTTAATATCCTCCTAGCTTAATAACATACTAGCTTAATTCTGTGGAGATGGACTAAGTCTTATGAGAGCAGTTTAACATATGTATGTTATTATTTATATTATGTACAATATATAATACATAATATGAAAGGGAGAAAGTTTCATGCATAACCCACATGACACTCTTCCACCATTTTCTTTCATATGATGTCATTTTCTATGTTATGGCATTAAATGAGCCCCTACTAGCCACCTGCAGATCCCTTTAAAAAATATGAGCATGAATCTATTTTTCCTTTATAAACTGCCCAGCATCAAATATTCTGTCATCACGACAGAAAATGTATTGATAGTACCCCTAACAAAGATGATACAGCCTAAATGCCAATCATGCCAATATGAATAAGTGCCAGTTGGACTCTGCCTTGCTTGGTTTGTGGAGGATACGGTCTGTTCACATTCAAAAATGTGGTCCTAGAATTCATCTCAGGAGGACAAGTATTCCTGAGCTATACAGAAGCTTTTATACAGATTGATACTGAGGAGTTACAGAAGTATGGTCTCCCTCACTCTTTCTCCTTGCACCCAAGGATTGTTCCCCTGGAAGAAAAGCAAAATTCATTCCATAGTGTTCTGAGGAAGACACAAGAACCATGTCCTTTGAGAAGATAAGTTACCTTTAGAGAAAGATAGATGAGTTCAGGGTGAGTGTAAGGAGCAGAGAAGGTGCTAAGACATAAATAACTGGTGTATAACAACTGCCATGACATCACTCCCCCTGCGAAAAAGTAAAATAAAAATCAAGAATATCACACAACTCTCAGGGAAAAAAAATCACTTTCTATGTGTTACCTTAGCAGAGGTGATATAAAGAAATGTCCACAGAATTATTTGAATCAGAGCTTTACTCAGTCAGAACTCTGAAAATTCCAAAGGCTAACATACATGGAAGTACACTTCATCTGAACTATTCTAAACATAAAATTTTGTGTAAGTAAAGAGACTATTTCTAAATATGAACTGTGTGAAGACACCTTTGCCAAAAGAGCATTGTTGTGTCCACAGCTGATTCTACCCCATGCCAAGTTATGCAGCTTGGAGAAATATAAGAAGTTTTTTATCAACTTATAAATACTTGTAAGACACCTGGGTGTGTTTTATGAAAATCCCTTCATGTGTAATGAAACTGGGAAGGCTTCTTTTTTTCAACCAAGTCTCACTAAGTAGCCCTAGCTGGCCCAGGCTGGCCTCATATTCCCAGAGATCCAACTGCCTCTGCCTCCAAATACTGAAATTAAAAGTATGCACCAGCACACTGATCAGGTATGTTTTTATTACATGCTCTATATTAGGTTATTTAAGAGAAATAACTTATCAAGACATCAACTCATGCAAAGTCTTTAATCATGGATCAAATCTCAGAGCACTTATTTTCCAGAGAATTAATAATAAAGTTATAAACACACAAAATTATTTGATTAGTTCTCAAAGCAAAACAGGTGTTGACAAGCTGCTTTTAGCATCAAAATCATGGGCCCAAAAGTAGAAAAAACACACACATACACACACACACACACACGGATAGTATACCTCTGCCACTATCCTGTGTCTATACTTCAGCTGCAAGCCATATATAAATTATTAGTTTTTCAGATTTTACTTTATTTTTTATTTTATTTTTATTTTTATTATTTTTATATTTATATTTTTATATTTATATTTATTTTATTTTATTTTTCAGATTTTATTAGTTTTAATTGTGTGTGTGTGACTGGCTTGTGCAGTGGACTAGTACTGGAGCCCCCCTGGAAATCAAAAGCTTCAGATCCCCCTCTAACTGAAGTTAAAGGCAATTGCAAGCCATCAGATGTGGGCACTCTAACATTGGCTTAATAGCAGATAAACTACCTCATCACTGAGCCAAACTGACACAGATTCTCACGTCTAAAATGTTGAAGACTGTATACACAAAAGCTTAGCTATGGAGTTCTTGCTCTATGCTACACCAGGACCCAGAAAAGGTGCTAAGTAAAGAGTGTTGTCCATTGTAGGAGGAGCTAAGGTGGGAGGAGTAAGGAGAGGAAGAAGAAAAGGAAGGGGAGGAGCTAGAGAGAGCAGAGACGTAGGAGGATGAAGAGCCGTGCAGGTATGGAGAGCAGTCCTGGGTAACAACTTATATCTAGGTTAGTTAATTGGGAAGCACCTCTAATTGTATGGGCATATTGTTATTGAGCATTACCAAACATATAAGCATTAGAGTCTCATTTCCTACTGGGCCCGCATGGATGGCAGGATGGTCAGGGCACAGCCCAGCCTTACGGAGATAGCATGGAAGATTGGCAGAGCCATTTTCCCACTGGCATTTTTGTGGGTGGCAGGGCCAGTGTCTCTGGCCCCCTGAGCCCCTGCGGCATCAGCAAACCACACCTCTGCTGCTCATTCTTGGCCTAGGCTAGCCAGTCAGGAACATGGAGGCTGATAAAGAAAAGCCACATTGAATGCCACCATTTTAAATATCTCCCACAACAGTCCACCACTTACTTATCTATTCTTCAAGAATTTCATATTTGTGTGTAATGAATTTTGATTATATTCACACCCCATCCCATTCTTTCAGCATCTCCAGGACCTCCAACATACCCCCCTCCCAGCTTCATAGTCCCTTCTTTTATCTTTATAGCACATTGAGTCCAGTTAAAGCTACTTGTATGTGCATGGCTACTCTTAGCATGAGTAACCTAAGGGAAGCCAAACCCCAGAAAAATTTGAAGCTTCCCTGCCCCCAACTGCCACTGGCTCTCAAATATGGGGGAGTGGCTGGAAGCCTCTCCCTCACTGATGCTGGGATGTTCGCTTGCTTGCTCTAGCACAGGAGTGACGGAGGCAACCACAAATTCTGTGGGTTCATGTGAGTTGAACATCTATGTCATGTGCAGAAAACTCTGCTTCACAGTGGTCCTCTGCAACCTCGCCGTTTTGTTGTTGTTGTTGTTGTTGTTGTTGTTGTTGTTGTTGTTGTTGTTGTTTTTACTGTATTTTCAACTCTGAGTTTACTGTGGTTGTTTTGAATTAGATGAAGCTGAAACCCATTCCTTTTGTAGAAAAAGAGCTGGGCATCTCAACCTTGCACTTCTTCCATGGAGTTGCTCCTTTACCGCACACTATTGGATTGAAGCATCTATGAATCTATGAATGTCTACATGGGCTAGGTATAGAAGAAAATCCTGATGTACCTATTAAGTAAAGATGTTCCCTCTGGTAATCGTCTTTGCTGTTGGGGATTAAGAAGAGGTTAAATAGCACTGGGAAGAAGGAAATTGACTTTAGTTGGCCTGTGTTACAACAAATATTCTACTGCTTCCAAAATTAGTGAATGACTATAAGTTTGTAATCCTCATCTGCCTGCAACATATAAATTGGTTTCAACCTGGCATTAATTAGGATCGACATTTTATTGGTCAATATATCTAAACAACACAATGTCAACAGAGTGCTACCCTCTTGCTTATGTGATAGCTTTCATGGCTGTGAGTATATACACACAAGCCATTATTGTTTGGCTATAATTGGGGTATCTATTTCTATGCAACCCTGTGTAAGGACAGGAGACAAAGTACTCAAGCCATGTCTAGATTGTTGGATGTGATGGCTAATCTTGGTTGTCAACTTGACAAGGTCTGTCACTGAATAAAATGTAAATTAATGGGCAATCCTGTGAGGTACTTTCTTGATCAGATCATTTGAAGGAGGAAACCTACATGTGGGTGCTGTCGTCTGGTGGCAGCCCTGATAAAAGGACATGGAAGGAGAAACTTTGCTGCTTGTTGCTTGCTTGCTTGCTTGCTTGCTTGCTTGCTGCCACGACTGCCAGCAAGTTCATCTTTCCTGTCCCTTCTTCGCTGCTGTTAAAATCAGCTTCTTTAGCCTTTCAACATAGACTGAAGACCAATAGCTCTCCAGAAATAAACCAGGCCTTCAGCACAAGATTAGGAAGGCTGAGACATCCAGCTTTGTGGACTAAGCAATCACTGGGTTCTTGGGCTCTCCGGTGTGAGATACCATCTGAGCTACCCATCCAAGATAGTATAAGAAAATCAAATAAATCCATCTATATAATTAACTTATCAGTTCTGTTTTCTGATAGAACCCTGACTTATTCAGTGGGATGATGAATTTGGGGAGTTACTTATAGGAGCTAAGTGGTTAGTTAGTTAGTTGGAGTCGCATAGATAACCAACCCAACAGGAAGTTTTACGTCTGTTCTTTAAACAAATGTTAACTGGGGAAGGGGGAAGTCTGAGGAGATTCTTCAGTTTCATTAACCTTCACCCCCCCCCCACTGACACAGGGAATGTTAATGGACTCAATCTTGTAAGGGTCTTGAATCATTTATCTGACTCAAGACATCAGTAACCAAGTCCAACCCGAAGGAACCAATCAACTCTGCAACAATTATGCTCCATATGTCTTCAAAATTAACCTGTTGGACTTGTCATTCTGATATGCATGACTGTTACTGGGGAAGGTGAGGTTCCCTTTGTGGGGAGTTAGTCTCATGCAGTGAAAGAATTTAGAGACAGACTCAAAAGAAAACTTGAGGACAAATTTATTAGAATTTAAGAGACGAGCCACAAAGCAGGCAAGCTTTGAATTTCAGCTTTCCAGAATAGGAAGATAGAAAAAATGTAAGAGAAAAAGCCATGTCTGTGGGTCCAGCATCTTCAGCAAGCAGCCCTGTAGCACAAAGGCAGAAGGAAGGCAAGGTGCTTTGGAGACGAGAATAAGAAAAGCCAAAATGTTAGGGAAGACATATTCAGGTTTTGAAAGGGGGACAAAAAAATAAAATGTTAAAAAAAAAAAAAAAAAAAAAAAGCATAAAAAAGACTTTGAGGGCCAGAAGTAGCCAGACAACTGCAAGGAAACTGTTTTCTTGGCATGACAGAGACATTGAACACATGACATCACAGCAACTGTGTCTGCCAGTACAAGATCAAGCCAGCCAAAATCCCAGCATGCACTGGGGAGGAGGTCACCAAGTCCCACCCCTAGCTGAACAACTATTGGCAACTGCTAGCTCCTGGAAGAGATTGGCATGGGTTTGTTAGGATATGGCCCCTGATAGGTTGCCTTGTTCCCGCCAATGGCCCTGCACCCATGGGTATTCTGACAGCATGAAGAAGGGTCTATCTAAAACAGATGATGTGAAGTTAGGAGGGAAGGTGATAGAAAGGGTATTAGAGAATTTGGAAGACAGGGAGTTAGGGGGTGCATTTGATCGAAACACATTATAGCCATTCTGAACAAAAAAAAATCAATAAAATGTTTGCACTGTTAATGAAAAGAAAAATGTTGAGATTTTTCTGAGTAAATGATAAGCCATTTACTCAGAACATCCATCTTAGATTTGAAAGCCATCTTTTAGTAAAGACAGACTAGGTTAATTCCTGTGTGTGATAAGTCTGTTTCTCAAGGATTGGCTATGCCCCACCTGTAACCTTAACTGCACATCATTATGTACTGCCTCTTCCAGAAAATGACAACTATATCTTTGTTTCAAAAAGTTGGTATGGCCATCTTGCAACTCTATCTTTGTTTCAAAAGGTTTTTAGGACTACCTTATTATGACCACTTTGCTGTATTGATCCTACCACCCTACCTATTTGCCTGCCAAATCCCCCATTTGGAATCCCCCTACCCATGAGTTATTAAAAACTCTCACTGTGGGGCTGGAGCCATGGCTCAGCGGTTAAGAGCACTGGCTCTCTTCCAGATGACCTGAGTTTAACTCCCAGCACTCACATGGGGGTATAACTGTCTATAGAATCTGGGGAATCTGGCACCTCCAAATACACATGCAGGCAGAACACCAATGCAAATAGAATAAAAATAAGTAAATCTTTAGAAAATAAACCTCTCATCTTGCCCATGTCCAAGACTGGCCTCTTGAACCCTTGAACCGGGCCTTAGAGAGAGATAGCCCATGTACATGAGTTAATAAAGCTTCCTTTAATGTGATGATTTGGGTCAGTGGTCTTTGTCCTTACATCTTTAGGATTAACATAACCAGGAAGGTAGGCAGATAGAACATGTCTGCCTGGCAGTCGCTCTGGTACAAGAAGCTAAAGGGATAAAGGGAGTAGCTCTGTGACCTTTTGTGGGTTATTCACACAGTGTCTGCCTTTGCTATGTTCACAGAAGGCACAGACTGTTTCAAGGGAATGATCCCTTGATTAAATGAAGCCCAGTGGACTAAAGGATTCTAGTCTTTTACCCATTGGTACCCTTCACGTATTAATCTCTGAATCCCCACCTACAACCGCTTCCCTATTCTCTCTTAGTATTATTTGCAATAGTTAGGACTTATTAAATGTCTACATAATTATGACTTGATATGCCTTTTCCATAAAACACATTTCTTACACATTCTCAGAACAGAATGCCATTTTTTTTTTATGGTGCCCCGACTTAAGTGTGTTCATCTTCTGTTAATAGGATTAGACTCTCTCCCAGGCTGAGGCTCACTCTGTGGGTGATGACTTAAGCAGATGACATTGGCTGGAAATTACTCCTTCTATTGAACCTGCCTGACGGATGTGGCCCACACCGCTGTCCTCTATTCTGCAGGTTGTCAGTGGTTGGTTCGACGTTCCTGTGTTCTCGGCTATAATTTTGGTCTTTCCACCGAGGCAGTTTTATTTCCTGACAGGCAGTACGGTTTATGAAAGCCAATGCTATTGGGAAAATATTCCAAATGCACAGGTTATGTGGTCGGTGGAAAACAGGCATTAATGGAAAAGGGACTAAAACCAAAGTCTCTTCCGAGTGCTATTTCGGAGCCTCTGGTTTTCCTGTGGAATTCCAAGTCAGTCGTGATTGCAAAACCAAAAGACCAAACAGAATATTAGAATTGCAAAGGATCAGGAGTTGTCGACTTTACAAATAGGTAAAGCCTACCTTGTGCTTCGTGGGTTTTCAGTTTTAAGTCAAAAGACATGAGTGATGTTGGACAGTCTGAGAATGATGCATTCAAATTTCTGTATTTTTTTTTTCCCCTTTGTTCAAATCAGCCTTCCTGTGTCTATGACCAGACCCTTTTGAAAGCTTTCACGTTTGGACACAGGACATGTTCAGGCGTGCAGAGGCTGCTCCTGTGCAGCCTGTGGTTGCCAGCGCCACCTAGCGTCCACATTTCCTCAAGCCAACCGTTTTTTAAAAAAAAAACAAAAAAAACAAAAAAAAAAAAAAAAACCCTAGGAAAGTCCTCACCAGAGTTCACCATCCACCTCAGAGGTTCAGAATGATGGCAGTGGGGAGAGAGTCAGAACAGCCAAACTGCTCGGAACCCTCATCCGAGGGAGAGGCACCTCTTCTGACCCTGTGGAAGAAAGTAGGAAGTAGGTAGGGTTGTCACTCTCTTGGGGCACTCCATGCCTTTTTTTTTTTTTTTTTTTTAACAGATCTTCTCATTCAGTGCCATTGGATAATACGCAGAAGAGTTGCTTCTGAAGTTTAGCTACTAGGTTCTAAATGGGAATGAGTTCTAGGAGACTCTTTATAAGGCTCATGCTACATGACTACTTCCCCCATGAGGGATCTCAAATGTGCCACTTATCATAAGATTATTTTGAGCTGGAAACAATTGAGAGACAACTCTCTCCTTTCCCCATCTTTCTAATTCCAGAGCATAAATTTCTCCTTATTGATGTCTCCCTTGCACACACTGAGAAGAGGAAAACAAGCCCATCATAGAGACGAGAGATACCCTTGATAACTCTACATAGCAGTCTCCCTACTCTGTGACTTTGCTCTCTGGACTTTCAGTTATCCACTCCAAGTATTAAACAGAAGAATTCAGAAATAATTGATTCTTAGCCTTTGTCTCTGTTAACCTTCTACCACTGATAAACTAGCTGTGATAAATAACTTCAAAGGGAAGCTTATACTGGCTTGTGACTTTAGAGGTTTGGGTCTACAGTTAGTTGCTCCATTGTCTCTGGGTCTGTAGTAAGACAGAACATCAAGGCAGAGAGTGAAGTTAGTCACTTTGTGGTATCTAGGAAGGAGGTGGAGGTGAATCGGAGATAGAGTATAGACACTACAAAAGTATACTCTCAAGGCTCCCTCTCTGAATAGACAAGCCAAAAAATTATGATCTCCTTAATAGGCCGATCCATATAGCCTCTGTGGTCCTGCCTCTGAGCATGGTGGAATAGAAAATCAATTTTCAACACTCAAGTCTTAGGGAGACATTTTGTATGCAAACCATAGCACATACTATTTGGATTATGTGAAGAGACTCCCCATCTGTTCTGTACAGCCGAAGATGCGAATCTCCCCTTCAAGGTACTCAGACCGTGCACACTTATGTGCACGCTCAGCACTCAGTAGCTGTCACTGCTACACAATCAGCTGTCACAGTGCCCCAATGTTTGTGCATAGATATTTATTTTATTGAATGTTGGTGGCCACAAAGCATGGAAACAAAGATCTAGCATTCTTTAACCATCTACTGTTAAAATTTTCCATTTGACTATTAATTGTCAGTAACTTCCTGTACCTAACTTATACATTGAATTTATATATATATATATATATATATATATCATATATTATATATAACATTTAGCACTACTTACTCAAAGATTCAGGCATTCATTGTGGATACTAGATTGCACACCTTGTAGATAAAGGAGAACTCTCATGCAAATATTGATTGTCCCCTAATTCTCCCCATACACATTCCCACAGTTTTCCATCCTAAAAGTTCAAACTCCCTTCCATTATCCAGTCACTTCTCCATACTGTATAGACCTTTGTTAACATGGGACATAAGCCCCAAAGTCTCAAATAAAACTTGTATGATTTTCCTCTGTTAGTCTGCCTTTTGCCAGTTTAATTAAGTTTGGCCACAAAATGTGAGCCCAGCTCTGAGGTGAAAAGCAAAATCAAGGTCTAAGATTAAGAAACGGTGGGTCTGGGGTGGTATATGGGCAGGCAATGAGCGGGCCACAGAAGCAGCAGGAGACCCCAGGCATCCTCTACTTTTTAGTCCTTGATGTACATTATACATCAGGTGACAGGTGGCTGTGGGGCCATGCTTCTATAGTGTTAGGTGTCTGTCATTTATGGTGCTGAAGTGAATGAGTTACACCCTTTCCTTCATCTGATACTTTCTTGGGCTTTGTTTAACTGATATGATTTCAGTATACCCATGTGCCCCTAAAGGCTCAATTCACTCTCAATAAGTTTATAGGGCCATTCTCTTCTACTCCAGAGAATAGGTCATTTATCAGTCTGTGTTGGATGGGTGGTACTCAACAGATAAAATAGTTTCTAACTCTGCCCAGAGGCTTCAGTTACCTTTCTATCTCAACATTTAGCGAAAAGCTGCTTGTGAAATAGAGACTCCCAAGGCAACGCACAGCCTGAGAAAACACAGTTTTTATACAGTATGGAGTAACTTGAAGTAGTATATACCTTGATCTAACATCCTCTAATCTCTAATCCAAAATAAGCATCTTTTTAAAGTGGTTTCTGTTATGTACACTGTCATAGCAAGCAGAAAAGTCACTAGCCCACTGGGCCAGGCTCATTCTTTATCAGGAAAAACTGATGGAGACCAGTCAGTTTGATGCATTTGAAAGTCAATGAGCATTTGAAATATATAAATAAAATCAACGTAAAATAAAAGAGACAGAATAGAAAATGTGTATTTCCTAGATCTTTTCATTTAAGTTGGTAAAATACAGATATATCTCATTTTCCTGTGATTCACTAATACTGTGCATTTTAAAAATTGTAGCACACCAGTGCTGTTCACAACACTGAAGGCAGCGCTCAGTAGCACAACCAATTAATTTGCCAGGGTAGTTGGGTGACTCTGCTTAACTCTAACCAACTCACATCATTCACAGCCTCCAGTCTGGTGAGTCCACCTGATCATAGCCAGTCCAAGCCATATATAATCAGTAAGTCCATTCAGGTCATACATATTGTGTTCTGGTCCAGTCTGGCAAGTTTTTCTGGAGTCTATTCTATCTGCACCATATCTAGCCTCTGGTCCTAGACCATGTTGCACATCTATGCACTAACTAAGCCCAGTGAGTCCCTGAACCTCATCCACACTCACTGTTCCAACCCTCTGGCCTAACCTCCTCATCCAGCCTGTATGTTGGCCCAGACTGGTGAGTATCTAACATCCTGACCCATGCAGGCCATCTTTAGACCACCCAGCATAGCTGGAGTGGCACTGCTTACACACCAGCCCCAGCGGATCAAGACATTTATCTTATTTGTGTGTTCTGTAATTCACCACCAAACCAGAATCATCCCTGTTCTTCCAATGAAAAATCAACATGGAGTATCTGAGGGACTAATGTACCAGCTCCTCATACCTGATCTGAAATCAATCAAGCTTGGGCGATAACAAAAAGAAAACCAACTTCTGGCTCCATAGATGCAGCCTAGAACTTCACACGAGCAATAAAGAAGTCTACATGTGCAGGTAACATCACAAAACCACAAATAATAGGAAAAACCTGCACAGTACATCTACCCCCGAATCCCACATTGTGATAGAAATTTTCTCCAGAGGAAGTCGGATATTTGAACACCATAAAATGAAATTTTTTTTAAAATCATAAAATTTGTCAAGCAATTCGTGGGTTTAAAGAATGCATTTAAGAAAACAATTTACTCAACTTAAAGAGTGACAAATGTCTGAGCGATGGCCAAGACAACACAGACATGTGCCCGAATTAAATGATGAAAATAATTCAAGGCCTGAAAATTTAATTCAATTTAAAAAAGAATGTTGAAGATAATGAATATTGAAGATATTGAAGTGAAGATAAAAACAAAATATTGAAAACCTCAATAACCCAACAAGAAAACTCAGGGTTAGGCCTTTGAAGTAGAAGAGATTAAGGAGAATATGGAATACCGGGATGGAAAGGTAAGGTAGGACATTAAAGCACTCAAGCAAACATATGAAAAACACACAAAAGAAACATGCAGGAACTGTGGGTCGCCAAGAAAAGAGCAAATCTTCACACTGTAGGCAAAGAAGAGAAGCACAGGTCAAATGCCATAGACCAGAGCTTCAATGGGACCATAGAAGAACACCCCCTATAACACACACACATACACACACAGACACACACACACACAAAACCTAAGGAAAGAAAAATTCTTATAGCTACAAGAAGCACATGGAACACCAGATAGACAGGACCGGGAAAAAAAAAACAAAAACAAAAACAAAAAAAAAAAAACCTCTTTTTGTGGCTGCTTAGACTTAAAACACTAAACATAAAGAACAAAGAAAGAATATTGAAAACTGCAAGGGAAAAAGCACAAGTCACATTGGAAGGAAAACTTGTCAGTATGACATCTGATTTCTCAATGAAAACTCTGAAGAGCCTGGAGCAGAGAACTTCAATCTCTAAGAGACCACAGATTCAACCTGATCATCTGTACCCAGTACTACCATAGTGGACAGAGAAAAAAAAAAAAAAAAAAAAAAAAAAAAAAACTTTCATGATACTACCAGGCTAAAAGAATTCATGCCCTATAGGGAATTAGCCAATCACAACAGTACATACCCTTAATCCTAGAACTTGGAAGGCAGAGGCAGGCAGATCTCTGTGAGTTCATGGTCAACCAGGGCTTCAGAGTGAAATCCTGTCACTAAAGCCAATAGCCCTTCACGGTGTTCAATACATGACTCTGTAGGGAACTAAGGGTAAAGAAGGGAGTCCACTGAGAACATTTCTATTTTATCCCACACACATTGGTATTGTTTAATAAGAATTATTTTTTTAAGAAACTTACATTACTTATCAGAGTAATTCCTGTGTCCTTATGCACATCACGACACCATGCAAAAATATGTTTGATGCAATATTTGAAGTTCTTTTTAATCCCTAAATTCTTGATAAGGGCCTTAAAGACTCTTGTTTTTCATCCCACATTTCATCTAACTGTACCCTTGGGTGTGTCTGGTAAAGAAACAAATGGGCAACCAGTGAATGTCATTTACCTATAACGTGTTCTGTGCTCTCTGCTGCATTACTGTGTCCAGTTACCCAGCCCTGGAAAGAGGCAGAGGAATCAAATCCAGAATATCTAAGATGCATTCTCCAACTCCATCTGATGAGATATTGAATGCAAATCCAAGGAAGAGTAGTACAGAAGGGAAATAAAAACAACAGTCTCGACTGTGGTGCAAGCCCGGGGTAGCCTGACACAGAGATACCAGGATATGACGCAGCAGCCACAACAAGGAAGGCGGGAAGCTGTGATTCAGCTGTGAACCCCTCACCCTGGGAATCCATCTCTGTGAGTAAGTCCTGCCCAAGATAATGACGGTATAAAAATATATTGACACAATAGTCATTGAAGTGAGGTGGTTTTTTTCATCTTGTTTTCTAGTCTGCTGGCTAAACAGGAAGTTTTTTGCAGGATGCTCCAATATCCGCTGTTCAGAGTAACAACTTTAGCACTTTGCTTTTCTTCTCTCCCACGATACGCTTAATGTTTCCGCTGCCAGGTCCCGGAGTCAGCCGCAGATTTCCTGCAGGCAGCTAAGGCTCCTTAACTCTCTATGAGGATACATTATGGTCCACAGGAAAGTCACAAGAGGCCCTTGTGTAGATAGAATCAACATACTGGTGTGTGCCTTGGGGGAAGGCAGACTTGGCAAGTTAACAAAACGGTGGTGACACCAGCCATCAATGTCAATCTCTGGGACACTCACTGGAAGTTGGTACTTAAGGTTGCTTCTGGTCTTGAGGAAGGAGATGCATGTTCCATTGTCATGGTGGTTAATTGTGAAAGGAAACTCTTTCTCTGGGCCTCTCCTCGGCACTGGGAAAGCATTCTCTGGGCTACATGCTACTGTGATCAAGAGCTGATGTTGAAAACATGATTAATCAATCCAGTGAGAGCTGGCCATATTGTATCGGCATCCAATCTTGGGGTAATGAGACCCTAGCTTGAAATCCCAGCACCTATACTGCTACTGTTCATGAAATCACACTTTTCTTTGAGTTTCTCTTTATCTTCCCCATTAAAATGGGGAGAATAATTGCATTTCACTGCGTCTTGCAGAGTTACCAATAACTATGGCAGTAGACTATGATATCTGTTTAGATTTATGGGACCTCACAGGCCAATAGCTCCAGCAGTAACCATGATTCATTTTTGTAGCTTAAAACTGTAGGAGTTTACATTAAGGAGTCACTACTTGTACAGCACTCTGCATGGCACTTGTTAAAATTTAACTGATCATATTTTTATTATTATCTTAGTAGTTTTTCAATAAGTATTGACAATAAAATATATGAATTACTTGATAACACTCTAGAGAGTATGATCCTGTAGGGAAGAGAGTTTTTTCCAGTTTTTTTCCCCTCTGCATTTTTCATAAATCCTATTCATAGTATACAGTAAACAAATATTTGCTTTATAAATGGATGTTAATATCAAGAGGTAACTCTCTGTGTGTTTCTCTCTCTGTGTGTGTGTGTGTGTGTGTGTGTGTGTGTGTGTGTGTGTGTGTCTGTCTGTCTGTCTGTCTGTCTGTCTTGTGAAATGAGAACTGTGTTGAGGTAGAAACTCTTCAAGTTAGCCCCAGTAGGCAGGTGCACTTTTAATATAGCTGGATAGGCTTATCTCTCACTGAGTGATTGAATAGTGTAGTCAATAAGAATCAAGAAATTATAATGTAGAATAATGTAGATCAAGAAACTCTGTTTGCACTGTGATTCTTCAACTGAAGAGACAGTGATACACAGAATTAATGTATGGGTCATGACTTTTCATTTTCTAATAACACGATCATTAAAGGAGACATTGGGCTTAATATAATAGCTATCTAAAAGCAAGAAACAGGAAGCTGGAAAAAAAATGGTTAAATGGTTAAGAGCACTTGTTGCTCTTCCAGAGAACAAAAGTTCTGTTTCCAGAACCCACAACAGGTGGCTCACAATGACCTATAACTCCAGCTCCAGGAGAGCCAAGAACTTTCTATAGACTCCTAGGGCACCCACACAGACACATACATACACATAGATTTTAAAAAAATTAAACTTTTTAAAGTAAGAATAGCACGGATTGGCTGAGTGTGTGAGCAGGCACTGTAGCTCTCAGCATTTGTGGTTGGAATCTGGTCCTGAGTCATGACCAGGAGACACTGAGGAGAGTGCTCGCCTTGCTTCCACACACATTTCTGCTTTCTTGGATGAGCAGAGCACACTGGCTGAGCTGCCAGTCATGGGGAACACAATGCCGTACTTTCCTATGACAAATAACATCCATTTCATAAGAGAAGGTCTGGGAAAGACGAGATCAGCAGTGTGCCCTTTCTTCTTTTTCACTTTGATCCACTTGCATCACTTCCTTGGAAATGGTGTCAGAATTGAGGTATTTAAATTTTTATTCATCTAAAAGCAAGTCTGGCGCTGTAACTACAATTATTGGTCATATTTGTGAACTTAAAAGATCATCAACAACAATAACAATTTTTAAAAAAAAAAAAAATCCTTTTTGATGATTTCCACCGGAAATCTTGAAACTCTGCTTCATGTCCTGACCTTCCTTCCTGCCTCAGTAAAGGTTCTCGTGAGACTCTTGGGAGAACAGACTCAACCCCACTCACTCGGGAGGGAGCTGAGCTCTGGCTTCTGGAAAAAGGATGTTGTTTATATTTTAGTTCCTGTTTTCATCCTGGATGAAGTGCTGCTGCTGCTACCAGGTGCTTCTCCTTGTGTTATCAGCTTCTCCTCCAGGCTCAGCCTGCGGGAGGCAGCTTCCTGCAGTCTCCAGCGAAACTGGACGCCAAAAACAAGAGAGCGCCTGTCAAACGTGATCTTCTGCAAGGTCAGAGTTTCCAAGGTTGATCCTGGTTGGTAAGACCATTTGAGTGATGGACGGGCCGCAGAACACAGAATAGGAACGGAGCTATTGCTGAAGCGGGAATGGGAAAGAAACCCGAGCACAGGCTAGACACCTGAGATGGGAAGAGGGGTTCCCAGTCATGGGTTGCAAAAACCAATTAAAGTGACTTTCTGGATTCAGTAAACAGATGACATTGCACACAGTGACTTCTAAATTGCTTTGTGCATATCCGAGAGTCATGCTGTTCCCCCAAAATAACATACTTAGATACCCAGAGTAAATTATTTTACGTTCCTCTTCCAAAAGAAACTATCGTCGCCTTCTCCAACAATTACTCAATGCCCCAAGCAGACACAGGGGACCAATTTTGTTCCAAGATTCAATGACAGTTGGTTAGGTAATCAGAACATGAGAGTACTTAATTATGCACCTATGATCCTGGCTCAGTGCTGCCATGACACCCAGCCTAGAAGACCCATCTCGGCTGGGTTCGCTCCCACACTGCGGGGAGGTGAGCAGAGCTCATAGCAGTGGGAGTGAAGAAAACCTGGAAGACTGGAAGACCTACTGAATTCCTGTTATATGCTTTGATGCCTACTAACCAAAACGAAAAAAAAAAAAAAAAAAAAGCAGCCTGCCTCATAGGCCATGTACGTGAGGAAATGCATTTCCAAGACTGTATCCTCTGAGTTACTAGTTATTGACGGTAAAGCAGACTTGACTTAAGAATTGGAAAAATATTGCCAGTTACACTTCCTCTAAGCCAGGCTTAGTTACTTCCTCCTCACTACTCATGGCTTCCTTCCGCAGCAATGGCCTTGAAGTTCCCAAGGAGATTCATCCTATCCCACCCCAGAAAGTTCACTGGACCTGAGAGCAAATCTCAGTCATCATAGCAACGTACAAAGTGTGGACACTGTTTCTTCCCTTTTGGACAAACTAAAGGGGGAACACCAGGCAGACGGGTAATGAAGGGAAGCAATTTCCTAGAATTATTTTTGGGGGTAGTTTTTATAGATTTCAGAAAATAGACTTTCAGAAAATAGATTTTTCAGAAAACACAGATAATTGATTTTAAACTGAATTGGATTTCCTGGATTCATGTTAAAAACCTTTCTGAAATCCCTAAGGGTGATTATTTTCCAGTACTGGGGGGAAAAAAGAAGTTTCTAAATCAAAAGGGAATTTGGACCCCTTCCTAATAAACTGGAACTGAGGTATTTCTACAGAGAGTTAGCTTTAAATAAAGACATTTCAGAATCTCAAAAGTAATTGAGAAAAATTAATTTATTAAAAAACAAACAAGTAAGTTCTACTGTTCCACATTTACAGGTTTGTTCTTTTGAATAAAACTTGGAACTGCATTCAAGAAAATATTTGAGTGCTTACAATCTGTAGGCACAGTGTTAAACAGCGACGGTACCTGCATGCACACACTCAAACCCTACACACACAGATATGTACACATATGCACATACACACACACCCTACACACACACACACACACACACAAGCGCGCGCAAACAAAAGGTATCCTGAAGCTTTGAAACATCAAAATAACAATGTATAAACCACAAAGCAAAATTATAAATTCATGACTTGGAAGAATGGGAGGGGAAGGGGGAAGAGAGAAAGACATCTAAAAACTGTAACTAACACTGGGTGATGATGGTCCAGTCAATAAAGTTCTCAGACAAGATGAAGATCTGAGTTATGCAGTAGAACCCGAACAAAATGTCAGGCACAACAGTACAGACCAGTAATCCAGTAATCCAGTAATCCCAACTCTGGGAAAGTGGATTTAGTGGTCTTTGGGATTTTCTGGCCAGCCAATCTGTCCAGCTAAATCAGCAGCTCCAGGTTCAGTGAGAGACTCTGTCTCAAAATATTAAGTGGAGCATAAGGATGGAGAGCAGCAGACTTTGACCTCTGGCCTCCAGGTGTAGAAAGACACACATACTTCTTCATACATGAACATGTTCACATACTTATGCACACACACACACACACACATGAATTGGAGTTGTTAAATGCAGAGAATAAGAGAGTCTTAAAATTCACTTTGGCACGCACCACAGTAATAATAATTAGGAAGATGGATCCCAACGGATGCCAAAACTGCTGAGTTCATGAATAATCACATGAACTCAGAATGGTTTTTATGCGCGCATTTATTTAGAAAAGGGGAAAACAGCCATCTTACAACGAGGAAAAAAAAAACATCAGATGCCACCCTAACCAAACAGATGAAAACAAATATAACTGATAATTAAAAAGAGACGAGACATGTCTCTTGGTAGAGTGCACACATCACCTGTCTAAAATGCATGTATACATCCAACCAGAGCACAGCTTGAACTGAAATACGGCGGATAAAGGGAATTACCCGCCCACGTGTAACCCCTGTCAAGGAAACACAGGCAATGAAAAGGACTGAAGAATTACTTTGTAGTGTAATAATGAGACATAAAAAAAAAAAAAATACAATGTGTGACACTGGGTAGGATGCCAACCTAGAATTTACTTTTCTTTTTTGCAATAGATGATATTATGAAAAAAATGAATGAAAACTTATAAGGTCTCTTTGATTAAAATCAGAAACTGAAAAGTGTTTTTTTCTCCTAGATCAGAGAGTAAATCTTTCTATCTCTGTCAAAAAAGAGAGAATTCAAAATTCACTGTCAAAGCCAGTGAATTCTGTTATTATAAGAAAAGACATTCATAGGGAACCTGTGAACAAATGCACATGGCTGTGGTACTAATAAAACTTTATTTACAAACAAGCAAGAAGCAGTCATAGGCAGTCATAAATACACCATCGCTGTGATCCAATAAATATTTATTTACGAGCATAGATGGTAAGCCACATATATTTGCCAACCACTGGATTAAATGCTAATATTAAATGAATGTTAACTTCCAAATTTGTTAACTGCACCACAATGTTTTAGAACACAAAGCATTTAGGGATAAAGGACGTTATATTTACAACTTCCAACTTCTGTTTTCTGTTCAGAAAAACAGAAGATAAATGATAAACACATGTAAAATTCTAATATCTCTGAAGGATTTTGCTGTTTTGTTTGTCTTTAAGTCTGAAAAAAAATTACCCCCCAAAAAGGAGTTTACAAGTAAAAGGTAACAAATATGAATGATTTGTGGCACCTGCTCTGGACACACCCACTATTAGCATAACTGACAGATTCAGAGAGTTCTCAGGAAAGTCTGGTGAGCAAAACTGTTCTCCTGGCAATTAGTTTATTAGTTGCTTCCTGGAGGTGTAGCACCTGGGAACAGTCACACTTTAAAACACTAAGGAAATGAACTGTGGAAGACACCCGTTTGCCTTGTACGTAGGGAGCGGTGTGTGAGAAGTCTGAGGTGACTGAAGTCACCAGACAAGAATAGTGGCTGAGGGAGAGAATGAGGCCATCTCCTCCGGGCTAGCCACCTTGCAGGGACCAACTCGTGCAAAACTGATTTCTACTCTCTCACAGGCAAAATTTTTAAAGAATGCTCTAGAAGCATGGTTTTCATATATGTCCCCCACTACGAATCTTGTGCAAAATGCATAGCTCTGCAAGAAAATTGCTTCCACGGCATCTCCACATTCATGGCCTTTAGGCTGTCTAGGCCTTTCAAAATCCATAGGGATAAATACGAAGAGATATTAAGTGTTAAAACCAAAGCTGTTCTAGGTAGACAGATGATAGACAGATAGATGATAAATAGATGATAGATAGACAGGTTCATAGATAATAGATGATAGATACATGCATACAGTCATACATAGATAATAAATGATAGATGATAGATAATAGATATAGATACATAGATAATAGATGATAGATTAAAGATGATAGATAATAGACAGACAGACAGATAACTGGGAGAAGAGTGGTTTTGTGAGACTTTGTAAGATGGTTTCCAAGACAGTTCTTAGAACCAGGATCAAAATTTGGATAATGATCCTAGTATTTAAATAAAAGTTAAGAAGTAGTAACATCACCTACTCTTGAGTAAGGTAGCCCAAAGAAAGCCATGCATGGATGAATGCCATAGCCAAGGTCAACATCTGACTCATGACAAATACGATGTGGGTTTTTCTGGTGGAGAAATCTGGTCACTGTCCCTTCATTTTATGAAACCAGAATTTCACTGCCATAGCTGCCAGGACTTCTCTTTTTGTCTCAAGTATCCCAAGATGGCCTCAGGCTCTTCACATTGCTGGAGATGACCTTGAACTTCTGACCCTCCTGCACCTGCCTCCTGAGGTCTGGGATTCCAGATGTGCTACACCCAGGCTTTACTGTATGCTAAGCAAGGATTCTACCAACAGAGCTACAGCTTCAGCCCTTGCCCCACCTTCTGCATCTCGGGATTCCAAAAAGAGAGGAGTGGTCTTTCTGGCTCACTTCCAGACAGACCCGATGTCAACAAGCCTTACCTCCAATTACATTCCAGTTCTCAGAACCAGACAATGGGTCCAGTGAAATGTAAACAAGACTAGGAAATTAAGGTAAGAACACGTTAGTATTTCCTAAGGGGAAAATACCTGTTGTCATGAACTCTCTTCAAGCTCTTGTTTAGTAAACCCTACAATCTTTTATCAAAATTACTATAATAGGGGGGTAGAATTGGATATGCATTCAGGCTGCTGCATGACCCAGCATGGGTCAACTAATGAAGACGTTCACTTGCCTGTTCTAAACCTATGCAGATCCTATTAATATCTCAATTAATTTTGCTATTAAATCTCTTAGTCCTGAAAGAGCATCACAATTTTTTGTGTGTGTGACAGAAATGATGGCAAGAGTTGACTGTATTGCTTTTATTTGGAAGATGAAGAAGGAGGACATTTGTTTAGTCTTTTATTCAAATTTTAAGGTTTTTTGAGAATTTTACACATTAGTAGTACAATTTCATTATTTTCACCCTTCCCTCTCCTCTCTCTAACTCATCCTGTGTTCTGATTTTCCAGTCAAATTCATTACCTAATCTCCCTCAAGTAAATATATTTTTTATGTATTTCAAGTAAGTATAGTATATACTTACTTCTTCAAGCAAGTATATACACTATACATGTATGTGTACACACGTCTATAACTGGTCCAGTCCGTTCAGTGTTGCCTGGATGTATTTGTGTTTAGGGCTGACCACCTGAGATCAGATAACCTATCAGAGATCCCCCCCCCATCAGTCATTGTCTGCCTGTCTCTCTTCTTCTAGGGGTGTGGCCTTGTGAGATTTCCCCCATCCACACTGGCCTGTCAACTGGTGCTGCCATTGTGTTAGTCTGTTTAGGCAGCCATATTGTTGAGATTTCATGGGTGTGGCTTTCCCCTTTGTATATTGAAGACACAATCTCACAGCAGGCATCATGGTCCTCTGGCTCTTAAAATATTTCCACTTCCCTGACCCTTAAATATGTTGATGCTACAGATGTGTCCGTTGGCAGTGTGCACCCCACCGTCTCTTGTCCTCTGCATTTGACCAGTTGTGGATTTCTGTAATGGTCTCCACCTGCTGCAAAATGAAGAATATTTGATGATGTGTGAGAGGTACACGGTAAGATACACGGTATTTAGAATAGAGTTAAAAATTATATTGTTATAGGAAAGTGAGAGCCATGCATTTGACCTTACCAACTATGGATAGTTAGCTATGCTTACAGTCCCAGACATGAATTCTTAACTATTGAGTGAACTGAACTTTAACTCCCATAAGATAACTATTAGTTATTGTAAAAATTACTTAATCTCAAGACGGGGTTTCTACTCCGCCTTAGACCATTTAAGTTCCCGGATGAAAGCCATACACAACCTTTATATTTACAATAAGGCTTAAACAGTACAAAAGCTGGGCAGCTGCCTACCCTCTACACTGTAGAAACTGCTTTCCTATCCATAACCCCCAGTTATTACTATGTTTCGGGCTGCTCTTAACTCCATTTACTTAAAAATATGTAGACTCTGTGTGTGTGCGTGTGCGTGTGCGTGTGTGTGTGTGTGTGTGTGTGTGTGTGATGTTATGCCACTTGAAGTGATAATGCCTCTAAGAAGCCATAAAGACTATCTAACACAGGACCCCGTACCAGGCATGGAGAACCTCCCTTTAAGTTTGTTGATCAAGGTAACCCAAGAGACTCTTCAACCAATACAGCCTCTTGCCATGCCCGTTGCCTCCCAGAACTCAAAGGTAAGACCCTCTTGCTGATGACATCACACACTTCAGACAGAACCAGAGGGAATCAAACTGGAACTGACTTAGTTCCTCCCTGAGGATTAGCTGCCCCCTGCAGCCAACAGAGAAAAACAGTCCTGGCCAGCTCAGAAGCCTACACACCACAACAATGGGCAATCCTGCATTTTATTCTTTCCTTGTAAGTGAGTTTGGAAAAGTACTCAGCACCAAGTAAACAGAACGCCCCTATCACAGTCATTGTGCTTTGAGAGAAAAACAGCTCCTGGAGAAAGAAGCTGATACATTTCTGACATTCCAAGGTGTGAAAGGAAGCAATCTGACGTCTGGAAGCCGGAAAAAAACAGTTTCTTGGCCCTGGCTGCTCCTACATGCCGAGGTCATCAAGAACTTTATCAGAAATCCAAAATAAATAAAATCAAAATGCTATTTTAAATCATATCCTGTATCCCAAAGCTGCAAAGTGGCTCATGAAGATGTGCACATTTTCTCGCTCTTGTTTCAAAGTCTTAGATGAGGCAGGTGTTGAACTCAGGCGAACACTAAAATTCCGCCAATAAATGTGCGTCAAGTTTGTGAAAGTTTTGTTTCACAACAATTGTGAAATCTTGTTTACATAATAAACAAGGTAATTATCAAGAAATTGCAAGCAGGGTTATTTTTACAGAGCTTACTATTAATATGTTACCTTGTCAGAGTATGTCCCACAGAGTCCTAAAATAGAGACTGTGTCTACACACCAAAATGACTTAGACATGATTCAGTTACCATTTCTATATACTTTAGGTAAATTTGGGGTTTTCTGATGAGGACTGCAAGGGTGAACGCCTCTTCCATAGTTTATCTGGCTCCCGAGGGACATTTTCCTCCCATCACTGTACACCACTCAAACACCACTGAGGAGTGAGTTGGGATTCACAGTGAGAAAATAAACTTCCTTGGAAATTCACCTTCTTTGTAAAGAGATGCCAGCTAAAGTGTCACTAGAGGGCATGAACACTTTTTTTTTTCTTTAGCTAACTGTAGAAACCGCAGGAGGTCTTGTGAAGGATTTTCTTCTAAAGGAGTTCCCAGTAAAATCTCGCTTCTATGGGAATCTGTCTTTTATTTTCTTCAGGTGACCCCTTGAAGAAATGTTCATCTTACCATGAAGCGAATTGTGTTTTCCAAAATGTGTAATGTAATGAAGACATGGGGGGAGGGTATCAAAGCAAAGAACAGATGGGCAGAGTGTCAATGCCCACTTAGCCTCCTGAAAACCCCTTCCCTGGGGAGAGTTGACAAATAGGAAGCAACTCATGACCCGCTCCAGCCCTGTCACTCTCTGCATGCAAGGATCTGAATCAGCTCAGGATTGTGTCCATTTTGAAGAAGAGAAAGGGAAATAACAACCTTCCTCTCATCCTGGATGAACCCAGCGCTGCTCCCTGTGCTCCCAAACTCCCCCATAAGCACCACAGTGAGACAAGTGTTATCTTCCCACTTACAGAACAGGACAGGTGACCTAGCCTCTCTCTGTCTGTCCTGCTAGCTCCAGAGCCTACATAGAAGTAAACAGACTGGCAGAAAGAGATGTCCAGTGGGAAACACAAAAAGCAGAAACCACAATGGAAAAAAAAAAGGGCTACACAAAAATTATATGTATAATATAACACATACACATACACACACACACACACACACATATGGCAAAAACTGAAGTCATGAGACCGAAAGATAATCTAGAAAGATATGTGTAGATACAAGAGCAGTAAATAAATAAATAGCACTAATAGAAAACAACTAGTTGAAGATAATCATATAGAAAAAAACTAAAATGAAAAATAAAGAATTTATTAAAGGTCGATGTAAGTAGCTGAGAAATATATTCAGCAATGCTCATATTGTACAATAATGATTATGGAGAGAGCAAATATTTGTAAGACAAACTCTTTATTTGCAAGGGTTTGAGGAAACAGAACTTTTACCTGTTTGTGGAAACACTAGAAACTGGTTATCTTTCTGGAGATGGTTCACTATTATCCATGCACTGTATACTGGAAAATTGATATAGATGTAAATGTTATCACAATAAAAGTTATAAGTGTGTGAAGTGACCAATACATTAATGTGACTTGATAATTTCATCATTATCAAAAGCATCATGTTACACACTATATACAGATACATTATATATATATATATATATATATATATATATATATATATATATACTCAGATAGATAGGTAGATAGATAGATAGATAGATAGATAGATAGATAGATACAGATATATATATATACAGATTTCATTTGTCAATGTTACAGCATGAGATTGGTTCCCAGAACCCATGCCAGACAGCTTACAAGTGCCTGTACCTCCTGTACTCCAGGGAATCTGGTGCCCTCTTCTGGCCTTCCAGGCACCTGCACACACATGCACATACACACAGATACATACACATAAAAATGAAATAAGTATTTGTTATACCTGTTTTAAAAGAAAACTGGTAGCAGCAATATTGATAATGCTGTAAAATATGCCAATAAGCAGAAGAGTGGATTAAAACTGAATTTTGTTGTTGAAGATGAGGCCAGGCTCCATTGTATCATTCACATCTTTGCCTATAGTTTCCTATTCTGTTCAAACTTTATGTGTGAATACTCAAGAATGAGGGGGAAGAAGCTATATTTTCAAGCCTTTAATATACCTAGACTTTTCCAATTTTCTGAATGCTTTCCCATTACAGAAACTAAGTGTCTTGCTCAATAAGCTACATTTTTATGTGGCTTCATGTGAAAAAGAAAAAATGACTATCTTTTCCTGTGAATATTGTTTCTTTTGTTGATTGATTGATTGATTGATTTGATTGATTGATTGACTTATTGATTTGTCACTTAGTTGGTTGATTGGTTGGTTGGTTGGTTGATTGGTGGTTGATGGCTATTTGGTTGATTGGTTGGCTGGCTGGCTGGTTAGTTGACTGGTTTGTTGGTAAGTTAATTGGTTGTTTGGTTGATTAGTTGGTCGATTGGTTGGTTGGTTGGCTGATTAGTTGGTTGGTAAGTTGGTTGGTTGGTTGGTAAATTGGTTGGTTGGTTGGTTGGTTAGTTGGTTGGTTGGTGAGTGGGTTAGTGGGTTGGTAAGTTAGTTGTTTGGTAAGTTGATTGGTTGGTTGGTTGGTTGGTTGGTTGGTTGGATAGTTGGTTGGTTGGTAAGTTGATTGGTTGGTTGTTTGGTGGGTTGGTAAGCTGGTTGGTTGAATTGTTGGTTGGTTGGATTCTTGGTTGGTTGGTTCATTGGTAAGTTGGTTCATTGGTAAGTTGGTTCATTGGTTGGCTGATTTAGGAGGTGTTAGAGATGGAACCCAGTACCTCATACATTCTAGATAAACATTTTACCCTTTAAGCTAGGCTAAGTCCCACCTGCAAACTATTTTTCTATTTGTCTTCTATTGAAAATGGATTTTTTTTCTCATACAATAGATTCTGCCTGTGGTTCCCCTTCACCAACTCTTCAAGATCCTATCCAGATCCCCATCCATCCACATTCACACCTTGTCTTTCTCTCTCTCATTAGAAAATGGGCATCTAAATAATAATAATAATAGGAAAGATAGGGTAGAACAAAGATTAACAAACTAGAATAGAATAAAATTTAAAAAAAGAAAAAAGGCAAAGAAACAAAAACCACAAGAAATGCATATAGAGGCAAAAACACATCTACACACAGAGAAATCCCATAAAAACAGAAACCTAGAAACATATATATATATAATATATATATATATATATATATGTAAATGGTTATCAATTAGAGATGGCTTCTTGGTTAGGGATGGGGTATATGTTCACTTCTTTCAGCTCTAGGACCCGGCTGGTACAGACCTGTGCAAGCCCTGTGCATTCTGCCACAGTCCCTATGACTGTGGTCACATGTTGTCAGTCCTATTGTCTTTGCAAGACCTTGTTCCCTTGGTGTTCTCCAATACCTCTGGCTCTTATACTCTTTCTGCCTCCTCTTCCACAGGGTTCCCTGAAGGAAGGGATTTCATGGAAACATCACATTTAGAACAGTGTGCTCCAAGGTCTCTCACTCTCTACACATTGCTCAGCTGTGGGTCTTTGTGTTTGTTTCCATCAACTGCAGGAGAAAGCATCTCTGATGGCTGAGCAAGACGCTGATCTCAGCACAGCAGAATATCCTCGAGAGTCATTTGACTGCCCATGTTTCTTTAGCAGCACGGTAGAAATTAGTTCCCCCCTCCCTGAGCCCCAGCCCCTGGCCTGTCTAGTCTCAGGTTCTTGGCCACCCAAGCAGTATTGGGAATGTGTTCCATCCAATGGAGTGAGCCTTACAATCCAATCAGATATTCACTAGTTACTCCCTTTTAAAAATTATGTCAAAAAGAAAAAGAAATCAGGAGTCAAACTACTCAGGTGTTTGGGCTTAGTAATCATGATCAAAAGGAGAGAGGAAAAAAAAAAAAAAAAAAAACCTTATTCATTCTCCTGAACATCCTCAAGACCCTTTGAAAAGCCAGCTGCTTGTTCCAGGCAATGGCTCTGGGCAATGTACACAGATGACTGAAGACTCACTCCTAAGCTCTGTGTGTTTTCAGAGCTAAGGGACTCAGCATTTCAGCCACTTCCCAGCCTCTGCTGGCTGGTCCTTTCATACAGGCAGGAAGGAAGTGGCTGACAACTTTCTCGTCTTTATAGAAGGCGAACTTTATTTCCAGCTACCAGGTCAAAAGGTGGCGGGAAAGAAAACAGAATCGCCAAGAGATAAAGGCTAAAAATAACCACCTGTGAGGCGAATCAGCCCAGTTAGGGATCCTGAAGACAGCAACAAGGCGAGGATGTGCGTAGTGCTGTATCTGCGTCATCCTTAACAGGTGGTCATGAGCAGAGTCAAGAAGCCAGGGCAGAGAGGAAGGATCTATGCAAACAGGTGTGCTGGGGAGGTGGGGGGGAGGGAGGCGTAGGGTGGGAGAGGAAAAAGCCACTGGAACAAGCCTGGGCGAGGAGCCCAGACATTTTCCCAGCAGGGTCACTTGTAGATCCCACGGCCTGGGCTTGGGCATGGGATTGGAAGGACCTAAATTTGATTTGGGGTTTTGAGGTTTGGAGTGACTGGCTTTGAGTTTAAAACAGAAACGGGATGTGTTGATGCAGCCAGGTTTCTCTCTCTTTATTTTCAGTTGTCCCATTCTTGGAGACAAATCCGTGATTCACAGACCAGCGCCCGAAAAGTGCAGGAGTCTCCATTTGCCGATTGCCTATCTTATAGGAAGCAAAGCCAGGGGGGGAAATGGATTTTTAAAAAAAATCACACGAAGCACATCCTTTATGGATTTTGATAATGAGTATAGTATAGGATGTTTTTATTCAAATAGAAGTTAAATCTTGCTGTTAGCAACATTCTAAGTTGGCCATACAACCATCCAAACACACAGACAGGCAGGTAAGTTAGTATTAGTTATATTTTACAAGATAGGAACCCAAGGTCAAGTAAATTAAAGAACTAGATTGCATGTGCTCTCATACACTGATTTCTAATCTCAATTCTACTCTGTCTGTTTTTGTCTGTCTGTCTCTCTGCCACCACCCACCCCTTATTATTCCTCTCACTGTATTATGAGCAGATCTCCTAGTGTGAAAGCTTATATTTCTTACTGCTGTGATAAAATACTAAACAAAAGCATCTTAAAGAGTGGCCTGGGTGGAGCTATAGAGGCAGCTCAGTGGTTAAGGACATGCGCTGCTCTTGCAGAGAACCCAAGTTGTGTTTCCAGCACACTGGGTCAGCTCACAACCATTACAACTCCAGTTCCAGGGAGTTCAACGACTTCTTCTGGTCTCTGCAGACACTAGGTAGCCACATGGTACATACACATACATGCTAGAAAAACCACACATACACATAACATAAATCTAAAAAGTAATGGTTTTTTTTTTTTTTTTTTTTTTTTTTTTTGATGGTTTGTCCCAGCTCACAGTTTGCTGTGCCAGGTTACTCAATGAAGACATAGTTTAAAACATGAGAGGAGAATATCGGTCACCAAAATGAGGGCAAGGCAGAGGCAGGATGCAGAGGAGAAAGAAATTGAAGTCAACAGACAAGGAGACTGGGATGCATACTTTGAAATGTGAAGTCACTTTTGGAGGGACAAGCACAAGGTCCAGAAAGGACAAAAGCAAGTATAGGAACAAACAAACAAACAAACAAATAAACAAAAAGCAAGCTAACTTGTAAGGGGGACCCAGAGCACAGGCAAGAGGAATGGGCACCGAGTCAAGTCTCAGCAAGCCCAAGGCCAGAGCTCCAGATTAACAGAGGTTTCTGGGAAGACAGGACACGGCCATGACTGTTAACAAGCTTGGGGATTTTAGGTAGAAATAAAGGGAAAGTTTTACTGAGAGAGAAGGATGGGGGTGGGAGAGTTGAGAAGCTTTCTTTTATTATTGTTATTTTGATATTTTTTATTTAAGAAACGTTTGATTGTTCATTTTTAGATCCCCAGAAGGATGTGCACAATTTAAAAAGGCATCATACATATTCCATAAACACTGGCCAACTCCCTGTGAGGTAACAAGTTCGAATCACTGCCCTTTTGTGAACACAAAGTAAATCACATGCAGTAGTCTTGTGTCCCTTGCTCAGACTCCCAATTGACCCAAAGCCTCCAGATTAAGGCTGATTCCCTTGCACAGTGTGCACTTTGGTGCTCTGTGAACAAAAGCATTCTATTTCCCATGCCTGAGTAACTGGAAAACCCTTACCTCTCTGCCTGGGACAAAGCCAACTCACTAACTCACAGGGATCTATGCAAGTTTCCCCAGGATGTTAAGATGTCGAGCAGCGCTCAGGAAGCAAGAGCACAATCTAAACAACACTTTCAGAAGGACTGACTCCACAACACCCTTCAAATAAATATCTCCCTTCCCAGATAAGCAGAGACACCACATACTATTACCAAATTTCTGAAGCAACCAAAGTTATCTCTACAATGAGTGTCAAAATTTAAAGACAATTACCAGAAGATCTGGTTATGGGCCTTGTCAGATGTCCAATATTCCCCAAACCAGAAAAAACAGATTAACTCTGCCCTTTGAGATAGCTGGAGTTTCAGCTCGTCCCCCTGTATTTTTTCCTCTCACATACCCTGAACTGAATCCTTTATTCTGTCTCAAAAAGGGATCAGTAACCAATCTCAGGACAAGACAAGTATGTCCCATTTCTTGTGAAACACCTAATATCTATGATGGGAAATAGCTGAGTCCCCTAAATGAAATGTTTGCCTATATGGGTCATTGGGTCATTCTGGAATGATGCCACCTTTAATAATCTCAGTTGGTCTGAGATAAATTCTCCCTTTCTGATAAACAAGAAAACAACCATATGAAGATTTAAAGCCCATCAATAAAGAGTATTTTTTTAACCCAGTCATTTCTGCTAGTCAATTCTTTATTTGTGAAAAATATTGTTACAAGTCACCTCCACATCTTAAGTTGGTTGGCTCTTTTAATGATTTTTGGAGCAAAATCTACCTTTTGGGAAAAAAAGATTTATTTGTATTTTTTTTACTTATAAGTGTGTGTGTGTGTGTGTGAGAGAGAGAGAGAGAGAGAGAGAGAGAGAGAGAGAGAGAGAGAGACAGAGAGAAATGTATGTACAGCTACCTACATAAGCCGCAGGTAAAAAACTCACCCCTGGTGCTGGAGTTGGAGGCAGTTGTGAATAATCCATCATGGACACTGGGAATGGAACTCAGGTTCTAATAACTGCTAAAGATTTCTCCAGTGCCCTAAAATTGACCCTTATAATGGCAATGAGATAGTGCACACATATTAGAGCCAATATTAGCCAAGTTTTATTCACAGAACAAGAAGCCAAGATAGTCATTAAATGGACTGAGTATTTTTTTCTTTTTTTCTTTGATATTTTATTTATTTACATTTCAGATGTCATCCTCTTTTCCCATTTCCCCTCCCTAGAACCCCCCTATTTTATCCCCCCGCCTCTTTTTTGCTTTTATACCATTTTAATTACATGCAAGTATTAAGGCCTGTTCTAGGTTGCAGAACTAGCAATACAATAGATGCAAATAGTCGTGGAACAAGCAAGATAATAAGCACAAATAGTCAAAGAACAAGCAAGGCAATAAACAAAATTCTGTGAACACTCCCATGATCACTGTTTCTAGGGGCTTTTCAGGAAGGCCAAAATATCTGAGCCAACTTCCCTATCCTAGCCCAAAGTCATTTTCATGCCTGAAGCCTACTTCCTTGTTCTAACCTAATATTTAGGTTCCTACCTGAAATTACTTCTTTGTTCTAACCTAATGTCAGATTCCTGCCCAAAGCCTACTTCCTTGTCTTTGGCCAATGTCATATTCTTGCCAAGCAGCCCCAAAAGTTCTCCACCTCTCCTCCCTTTTTTTATTTCATGAACAAGACTGAGCCTGTCTTAGGTCATTCTGCCAAAAATGCCTTCCTTACCCATCATGGAATATGCATTATCAAAAGCAATGCATTTCTGTCTTAGGTTGGTAAGGCTCTGTACAGAATCTTACCGGATGGACTGAGTCTTAAATGGGCTGTCTTCATCTAACTCTTTTCCTTAAGACTTGGAGCCACACAGAAGAGGAGGCAAAAAGATTGCAAGACACAGGGGTGATGGAGGACTGCAAGGAAGTTGTGTCTTCCGGGAACCCACAGAATTGATGTCCATATGAAATCACAGAGACTAGCAACATGCACAGGTTCAATCTAGATGGGATCCCGGAACTGAGAGAGGCAAAGGGGCACAAGCCCCCACCCCTGACCAAGAAACTATCTGTAATTGACACCTGTCTGCAAAGGAAAAATTAGTCTTCTGCAACAGAGTCTAGGTAGATATATTAACCACACTTAAGGGCAGGCCCCATACCCAACAATAGATAGCCAATTCAACATGAACTCAAAGGGGTATTTTTGTAGACATTTTGTTTCATTTGGCATTGTTTGAGCTTTTTTTTTTTCCTTGTTGGACTTTTGCTTGTCTATTTTTATTTCTGTGTTTGTGGGGGGAATGTGTTTCTTGTTTGATTTTTGTTTTTGTTTCATTTGTGTTTTGGGGGAGTTGCTTTAAAGAGAGAGAGAGAAACATAAAGTTGGGTGGTTAAGGAGATAGGGAGGATCTGGGAGGAATTGGGGGGCAGTGAAAAGACATGATCATTTTTTAAAATAAATTTTATAAGTTAAAAACTCAATTTTTAAATAAAAATTAAAAAATAACAACCATTGAGCCATGAAAAATAGATTGCAAGGTTTAACTAATTTATGAGACACTGAGACATAATGAGAGTGTGTATGTTCCAGAATGCCCTCATAATGCCTAAAATATGGGTTGAGATTTATCTTTACCCAAATTTTGGTAAAATGTACCAAAAGAAAAGGGAAAAAATCATTAAAATATTGATACAGTTTGTCTGTGGAATAAGTGTAAATGCTCAGTAGCACACAAGTCCCTAAATAAAATAGAAGAGCCATGTGTCCCTGTGTAGCAAGCATCATGTGGATTCCTTACCTTTACTTGTATAAGCACAGGTACTGTGATATACTTGATAGTTTGTATCTTGCTGATGAACCCACTGGTTTCAAACATTCTTTGTGTAACATTTCTGCTAATGTGAAAATCCACAGCATTAACCATCAAACAAGCAACATCAGAACGATGGAAGCCTCCACTTACAGAAAAGGGACCACATACAAAGATTATACCCATCAGACAGGACATGGCACAGCCATCTAAAATACGAAGTGGTTCCAGAGATGCCAACATGGGAAGAGCTTCCAGAGGTATCAGATGCTCTCTCTACCTCCAATTTTAATACATATATGAATTATGAAACCATGAGCAGAGACCTAAATGGCCACAGAGTGTGGAACACCAAAAGAATAAGCAGATGTACAAGAATGCTGGGGTTGTGTGCAGTCATCTGGAGTCTCGAGGCCATTTGTGAGTCCTTATGATGACAACTATAGATACCTGGCTTGTATAAATGCTTCCAGCTCCTCTGAATAGCTTCTGACAAGCTGTTGCTGCAATGTTTAGTTCTGAGCAAGGCAGCTTCTCACAATAAACAACACACTAGATACCACTGTGGATGTGGGGCCTGTATAGAGCATGCCACCTGTGCCTCTCTTCTCGACAGAGATCTCATTATCATGCATTCATTCATTCACTGTTTTATTTTGGTGGTATTGTGATACACTGTTTTATTTTGGTGTCAGAGGATAAGCAAGTAATCATATACTGAGTCAATCCCTAGATTTTAACTATTACTTCTAACCTGTACAACCAAATGGGGTAATTTATTTTTTTATTCATTTTAACAAGTTATCCCCCAGATCTTGCAAGAATCATCCACTTGCATGGGTCAAGATGGTTGGTTGCTGAATCTACAAACCATTATTCTGTTCAAAGACCGTCTCAAGGCCTCTTTGCTCTCTAAAGTTTCCTGCGGTGGTCCTCTGCTGCACTGGCATCTCTTTCAGAAAACTGGCGGATCTCTCTGTAAAACTTAAGGAGAACACTGCCACTCATAAAGTAGGATCAAACACAAACACACAACAACAGAAATGCCTACGTTGTTGTATTCACTCCCATTAGCTAGGTTTCTCCGTGGTTGTATGACAGCCTTAGTAAGCCACATGGCTTCATGTGGCAAGCCAGTAGTGCAAACATCACTACCACAACGTAGTACATCTAGAATGCACTCGTGACAATCCATGGTTACAAAATTAATCATCTCCTTGAACTTTTCATCCAAAAACATCCCAAAGTACTATGTTGTTTTAAGATATCGAAGAAAAAAAAAAAACCTTTTTCCCTGTGCTACTAGCTACTCTGAAGGAACACAAATGGTCAGGAGAGGAAGTATGTGCCCGAGGCTGGAAAATTACAAATATGTGAGCTGCTCTTCAAATTCCCCTTTGCACTGGATTGGAGCCAGGATGTCACATCTTACACTTCCAGTCATGCCTGAAAGATGGTTGGGGATTTTCTAACCCAAGATGAAGAGGGAGGGGATAGGCAGTGAGTGAAAGTGTATTTCACTACAAGTTTAGACATTTGTATCTTATCTTTCTTTAGATGTGTTATAATCACTAATTGCATCTTTTTTACTTTATTAAATATCATAAACAATAAAAGGTTTGACTTTGTCTCTTTTTTTAAAAAGATAAAGATTTAAATTATAAACATAAAATGGGGGGCTGGAGAAACAGCTTGGGAATTGAGAGCACATACTGCTCTTCATGGGATAAGGGTTTTCTTCCTAGCACCTACCACATCAGCTAGATCACTGCTGTCTATAACTCCAGCTCTGGGGGATCTGACCTCATCGTTTGGCTTCTTATGGCATTTGCATTCATGTGCATAAATCCACACACAGAGTGACACTTAAACACATAATTAAAAACAGGAATAAAATCTTAAAAATAAAATAAACATAAAACGGTAATCATGCACTGGAGAAGCTTGAGATAGGAAACTCACTATGCAGTCTAGGGCATCCAGGACTGCCCAGAGAGGCCCTGTCTCAAACGACAACAAGAATCAATGAAGCAGAGGGAAGACACAGGTAGAAATCTTGAGGGACTCCCCCCACCCCACCCGCAGCCTGATAACCCATCATGCATGATCTGATCTGTATGAAAACGCTTGATCCACTGTAAATTGCTTAGAGAATGTAAGATATTATTTGGAAGGCTTTGTCAAAGGTTTACCGAGGACTTTGACCTAAGCATATTGTATAGCATTCAGTGCACTGCTGGCAAGCACTGAAGAGTTTGTGAAAATGCATTACTCATCACGAATAATTAACACAACAGCTGTTCATGAGGCAAACACCGATCTTTTGATATAGACTTACCAGGAAGAACTTCCAAGTTTCCCAGACTTTTTCCTCTCCCCCTGCCCTGGAACTCTGAAGTCACCATGGATGACTAACCTGGATCACATGTCCAGTGCATTGTGTGTGCAAACTAGCACGTGTAGGCATCACACCCTTTAAAGAATTTGTATCAGTTTGATTCCAAGGAAAGAGCAGAGTCCAGTGTCAGAATTAACTTCCAATCAGGATATCCCACCCGGAAGGAAGCCAGCTTCTGGGCCTTTGAATAAAGCAAGAAAATCATGACCTTTCTTTTAACTGAACAATACCATTGGCATAACTGCTTCTGCCTTGCATCTGGCTTTAAGTCATTTGGGAATGAGTGAATTCAGCAATAAAGTCTTATTCTCCTTTGCTTTCTGTTTGTGGGAGCTCATGCACCAACAAAGAGGACCATGGCACTGTTTACTGGCTTGTTCAGTTAGCTTTCTTATACAATCCAGGCCCACCTGCCTAGAGGTGGTGCCACCCACGTGGACTGGACTCTCCTTCACCAATACATCAAACGATTTTCTCACAGGCAAATCTGATCCAGGCAGTTCCTCAGCTGAGACTCCCCTTTCCAGGTGACTCTAGATTGTAACTCCTTGACACCTGACGCTAAGAAGAACCCTAGAACTTCAGAATGACTGAAGAAGACTAATTCATCATTTTTTGATTTTAAATTCTATGTTTGAGATGTTTCAGGAAGAGTAAGGACCTGAGAAGTTTATGCTTTGCTGATTAGAAAATATGCACTGAAGACCTTTGGTATCTGGTCATATGTTAAAACAAAAGTTCCCAGAACGTGCTTACGAGTCCACATAGAAGCCCAACTTCAAGTGTATCCTAAACAAGCATTGGCACTGCTATAAAAGTGTCCTAACCAAGACAAGTCAACCCCAGAGTCACCATGGGGTTCTGTTGGGTCTTCTTTCTTCTCTCCTGTCTTTGTCTTTTAGATGCTGGCCAGACCCTGAGTATGCTTTCTCTGGTATTGTATGCTTTTTCAACGTCTCTCCAATGTTTCCTTCACAGCCATGTGACTGTCTATCCCCATGGGCTCTCACCCCCATGCCTGACTCAAACAGCATGGCTCCCTCTATTTCTCCTCTACTTCCTCTTCTGGGCAGCTGCTGAGACTTACAGCTTGCCAGCCCTGGGCTTTCTCTTTAAAACTCTAATAGAACCGTCCTAGAGCTTCCAACCAACGAGTGGACTGTAAGACCATTTTAATGTTATTTATTTATTACATCATTTCCCTCTCCCTTCCCTTCCTCCAACTTCTCCCATGTCTCTTTTCTCCTCATCTCCATGCCATTCCCTCCTATCAGATTGGTGGCCTCTTTTTCCTTGATTATTATTGTTGCATAATCCATAAACAAAGCAAAAAAAAATATAAAGTACCTTGTATCCAATAACAATCAATTAACACATGCATAATAGCACAGACTTTCTGATTTGTTTTTATGTGTTTGTCACACAGTTTCACTAGGCAGTTTAAAGTGACCTTGATTTGTTATTTAGCCTAAGCTGACATGAAGTTATGATCCTCCAGCCTCAGCCTCAATGCTGACATTATAGATATATATTGCTATGTCTGCCTACTTTCTAGTTATTAAAAGACGATAGGTTTGCTGGGCATAGTAGCACACACCTTTAATCTCAGCACTCAGGAGGCAGAGGCAGGCAGACATCTGAATTTGAAGCCTGAATATACTCTACAGAGTGAGTTTCAGCTCAGTGGGTAGCTACACAGAGAAACTCTATCTCAGGGGAGAAAAGGATCGTGGGCTTCCAAGATGGCTCAGTAGCTAAGAATGCACTTGCTATGCAAACCAGAAGATGTAGATCTATGTCAGAACCCACAGTGAAAGGAAAGAGTTAAAGTCTAAAAGTATCCTCTGACTTACACACACACACACACACACACACACACACACACACGTACACACTAATAATAATAACAATAACAGTATTAGTAGTAAATAATTTTAAAAGAATAACAATAGTATGTTAATTCATAGGAACAAATGCAAAACTATTCTGTAATTTGTATTGAATTACATTGATTGTGTGTAGACAATAATAGCACAGACAGATATACATATATACATATATTGAACATCTATACCCCAAAATGTTCATAGCTAACCCTAAATGATAAAATTAGATGTGAATTTCATTTTCTTCCTGTTGCTTTTCTATATATTTTATATAAGTAAACTTCTTAAAGCTGTGCTAAGTCTTGACTCCTGAGACACAGCAGCTGGTTTGGGATCTGGATGGATTCGGCTGCCATCACTGTTGATGTTGTTGTTGTTGTTGTTGTTGTTGTTGTTTCCTCTTGCTATTTACTTTTGTTTGATGTTCACAGGTCAGGCTATAATGATATATTCAACTTTTGGACCCAAAGCATGTCTCCCAAGAAGAGTTGCAGATTATCCTGTTTTGTCTTCCTTCTCTGGTGACCTGATGAAGTGCTTCTCACCTGCAGTGACTCCAGAGAACCACTGAAGATGGAGAGTCTAAACCACACAGCCAAGTCTGAAGCCTGAGGATCTCACAAGCACGCTGATGTTCCAGGCTGCTGGGCAGTCACCACACACTCCTCTGGTTCCCTACTTATGCTTCCTTATGCTGGTCCTTAAATCCATGGTTAGCCACTCTCATGGGGTCATGGGCATAATCCATTACACACACACACACACACACACATACACACACACACACACTTTAACCGCCTTCCTCTTTCCAAGGATGCACAAACCATCCCCCCCACCATGAGCACATAACCCTAGTAACCCTCACCAGAGTCACTCCTCAAAACCTCAGCTGCTCATTAGTGACCTATTCTAACCTTTCGCTTTCCTATCTCACCCCCATTTTTGTCCTTTTGAGTCATCCCCAAAAAAGGGGGTGAGTGTATGTTTTGAATCACCTGGGTCCTTGTCTTAAATGAAATCACTTCTTAAGAAGGGAGGAGATGCGTCAGGTAGAGGAATGGTGGAAAAGAACATGAGAAGATGATGTGGAAAGACAAAAAAGGAGAGGAGGGAGGAAAGAGCATCCGTGCCTACTTTCTGGTTCTCTGATGACTGATGTTTTACTTGACAGGGGGACTTTACCATGGGGGACAGGCTAGTGTGTCATTCCAATAACTTTTTTAAGATTTATTTATTTTATCTATATGAGTACACTGGAGCTGTCCTCAGACACACCAGAAGAGGGTGTCAGATCCCAATACTGATGGTTGTGAGCCACTATGTGGTTGCTGGGAATTGAACTCAGGACCTCTGGAAGAGCAGTCGATGCTCTTAACCGCTGAGCCACCTCTCCAGCCTATCATTCTGATAATTGGGGTGTAGGGATTATACAGGTAAATTTCTGATTCAACAAATAAATATCTTTCTGGATTTATTCATTGAACATGTTCCTATGCTGAAACTTCACCTAAGAATCTTGCTTATAAAAAAATTTTAGCAAGCGAGGAGCTAGAGAGATGGCTTAATGGTTAAAAGTACTTGCTGCTGTCCCAGAGGCACCAAGCATGGTTCCCAGCACCCATGTCAGGCAGCTCACAACCTCCCATAACTCCAACTCCAGGGGATCTTACACCCTCTTCTGGCCTCCTCTGCACACACAGCCCACACTTATACGTATACATCAATCAATATACATACATAAATCAATACTAAAAATAAGTCTCAAAAGCTGAAATAGCAAGCAGGCTGCAGAGACGGTTTGATGAGTGAAAACCCTTGCTGTGTAAGTGTGAGGATCCCCAGCACGCACATCAAAAAGCCAAGCACAGACACACGCATCTGTGATCTCTGGAGTTGGGGCAAAGATAGGTGGGTCCCAGGAGCTCAGTGTCCAGCCAGCTTTGGCCTCCTTTAACAATGAGAAGAGACTCACATCACACTACATTGGGAAAAACTGGCTGAAGCAAGCTCCGTGCATCTATTGTGCAGACACAAAGACCTCAGGAACACACATTGATTCTAGACACCTATTTAATGTCTTCACTGTAGATGGGTCTAGTCATTTTGACAGTCTCTTGTTCTTTTGGACAAGAATTCCTGAGATTGGGCAGAAGGGGGACAGGGGAGCTGTCTACATGAAGAGGTTTATCCATGCATAAAGTACATGCCCCGGGCTGGTTGTCTGGTAGTGGCTGGTTTAGGAATAGCTCTTGCTTCCTCCCAATTGACAGAAAGCCACCTCTTCCCTCCTCCCCACATCCTCCACTGAGTTTGTTAGAAGTATAAGGAAATCCATGTGATTGTGCCCACTGCCGTCCTTACAAGCTGAAGAGTCCTGTTTAAGGCCCATCAGCAGATTCAAATGACATTAGAAGTTTCCTGAAGTGTGTATGTTGAGGGGAGGGAGGCAAACGGTTGGCCATATACCCAAGTGTGGCTGAAAGTACACCAGCTGGCAAGCAGAAACCCACAGGTTCAAATCACAGCTTTTTCAAATAATTTATATTAACAAGTTAGCAGCCTTTTTGAATTTCAATGGCCCTATCTATGAAAAGAGATAGAAATTAAAAAAAAAAAAAAAACTTCTCATGTTGGATATAAGGATTAAATGAAATCACCCAACTAGTCACCAAGAAATAATGTCTGAGACTATCCCATGCCAATTGGTTATTGTAATAGTTTTATGGCGGCCATGTTTGCTGATGTCTTATCTTAAGGAAGACATTGATCTAAGACATTGATGAACTAATTACTTCAGTTGACGTAAAAGCAGCCTATTGTACCCTTCCCGGCTTCCCTGTGAACAGCTAAGGCACCTAAGAAGTGAAGACACTCAAGGCTGTGCATCTCACAGCCAGAACTTCCGACAGTAGCATCCAAGTCACCCGCTACCCTGGACTCTATCGGGACTTTTGTAATACTTCCTCTTTAAAAGTGCCCCGTAGCTGCGATTCGTGAGTAACTGCAGCGTCTTACTCAAGTCTGTTTCCTGTTTTTCGAACGTTAAATCTGATCAACTTGACCCTGTTATTATTTTCCAGTAAATATACCGAAATTCTAAGCAGAGTTGGAAGAAGAGGGACTTAAAATATGATCCACTAGAAAACAGAACGATTAATATCAGGTTTGAGCCCTTCTTGAGTATAGATTCCTAGTAGTCCTTCTTTTAAAAATTTAATTTTATTTTATGAGTATAACTGGTTTTCTGCATGTATTGTATGTGCACCAAGCACACAACATGCCTGGTACCACAGGAGGCCAGAAGAGGATATCAGACCCTCCCAGAGTGGAGTTCTGGATGCTTGTGAACCTCCATGTGGATGCTAGGAATAGACTTCGAAAGGCCAGCTAATGCTATCTCTCCTGCCCTCAGTATTTCTTCTAAAGACACTTGAAAAGCTGGTGTTTCCTAGACTCAGTCATCTTAGAACACAAAGCATGCGTGCGCACACACACATGCGCACATGCCACTCAGACCCACTGTGTTTGGCTAGAAATGCCCGTGTTTAAGAATGGCTCAAGACCCAGGCATTTCTGTTCTTTCATTTGCCACCTTAGCCTGATTTAACCATAGGAAGTTCTTGCCGCGCGACTCATTAAGAGAATCCAGTGTGTTTTGCTGCCCCCTTGTGGTCACTTTAAATCAGACTGAAATTTTCCAAATGAAATGCCTCCTAGTCTGTTCAACTTTATTATTGATGAAAAATGTGTATACATACTATCACACTATCACACTGAGCGCTGTGATGCTCAAATGTTTTCACAATACTAAATTCTTAACTGCATTTGAAAGGGGGCCTTCTGATGGAAACTTCCAAATTAAAACCACACTCATTTCTCCAAAATGTAGTGTCATATATGCAGTATTGTCATAGAATTAGGAGTTGTCATGTCAACATGAATATGGCCTCATTTGGAAAACAGAGCACTGTAAGTGTTTTGTTGTGTCAGCTGTTATTTAAAAGGATTCAGATGGCATAGACATTTTGAATAAATAATTAAGATATTCTATTTTAAAAAACGAAGAGGCAGCCTATGAGAATCTAGGAACCATTTTTAAAAGGGGTCATTTATCAGCACTGAGGAAATTTTAGAGTTTTCAAAACTGCCTAGTTTTGTGTGCCAACTTGACACAAGCTAAAGTTATCACAGAGAAAGGAGCCTCCCTTGAGGAAATGCCTCCATGAGACCCAGCTGTAAGGCACTTTCTCAGTTAGTGATCAAGCAGGGAGGGCCTATTGTGAGTCATGCCATCCCTGGGATGGTATAAGAAAGCGAGCTGAGCAAGCCAAGGGAATCGATCCAGTAGGTAGCACCCCTCCATGGCCTCTGCATCAGCTCCTGCCTCCAGGTTCCTGCCCTGTGTGAGTTCCAGTCCTGACTTCCTTTGGTGATGAACAGCAATGTGTAAGTCTAAGCTGAATAAACCTTTTCCTCCCCAACTTGCTTCTTGGTCATGATGTTTGTGCAGGAATAGAAACCCTGACTAAGACACAACTGTAACTGAGAGACTGATCGGATAAAAAAAGAAGCAAAGAGGAGTAAAACCATCACTAATTGTGTGAACTGGTCAAAGTCCACGTGGAAATTTCCAAGAGACATTTTTTTTTTTTTAAAACTAGGGAGTTTAAAGTAAAGTTAATGAATTTAAACGGTTTCTCAGCCTTTGCTGTGCAAGCAATTGGGGCTTATTCACATCCGAACCATTCCCAAACCATACACACCATTAATACAAATTTTTCCACAACTATGAAAAACATAAACATTTTAAGATATTAAATATGAAATAATAATAAGTATTTGAAAATAAGTCCTGGTTTTGATGGGGGTTTTTTTTCCCTCTTTTATCAAATTTTACTCTTTGCAGCACTGGAGAATTGGGTAGTTATGTGGTTAAAAGCATGGGCTGCTCTTCCAGAGGACCTGGGCTTGGTTCCCAGAACCTAGCTGGTGGTTCACAACAGTATTTCCAGCCCAGGGGATCAGACGCCTTCTTTTGGCCTCTTTGGGAACTGCAGGGACGTGATGCACAAATACATATGCAACCAAAAAATCCATACACACAAAATAAAAATAAACAAATCTTTTTAAACTTCTAACTCGTCTCTATCCCCACTTATGTCAGCATGCTATATTGTCTTTGGTATAGCAAAAACATTTATAAAGTACATATATATTACTTATAATGAATTATATATTACATATTAAGCAAATAGTGATCACTTATGTCAGCATGATATATTGTCTTTGGTATAGCAAAAACATTTATAAAGTACATATATATTACTTATAATGAATTATATATTACATGTTAAGCAAATAGTGATACATCAATACATATATTATAAGATACAATCCTATATAATCTGAATAGTCAGTATAAATTGTTTAATGCATTACAAAATGGAAGTATTTTATAAAATGGTTCCTGTTATATAATATAAATTATATATTAAACATATTAAGTGTGTATGAAACATCAAATTTATTATGTGTTAGTGTACTATGTGAACATACAATACAAAATAGTATAGGGACATAAGCCATAGTGATTATTTAGACAGTGAGTAGAAATCTTTTACTTTGTGGAGAAGTTGGTGTGGATGTTTACATGTTAGTAGGCCATAAATATTCAGCCATGTAATCTGTATACATGACAGAACATATTAATAAAACACATAAGTAGTAAAAAGCCACAGATTTGAGCCTTTTAAATGAATTGCAAGATCTTACCCCAAAAGGTTCTCTATGAAAACAGCCATACATACGAACTACACGATTGATTTTCACTCAACTTTGTGTAGCCATAGCCCCTTTGAAGCCAGAGACCAGTCACAAGATAGTGGCAGTCCTCCTGATCTGCATGATCCCCAAAACTGGGTACTCAACACCAGCCAGAACTCTCAGGGAATGAGCTTAGGAACACCAACGCTGAGGACAGCATATAGCTCAGTGATTGCTACATTATAGGGCATGCACAAAGCTGGGTAACCTGCAAAAGGACATGCGCAAAGCTGGATAAAACCTGCAAAAGGGCATGCGCAAAGCTGGGTAACCTGCAAAAGGGCATGCATGCGCAAAGCTGGGTACCCTGCAAAAGGGCATGCGCAAAGCTGGGTAACCTGCAAAAGGGCATGCATGCGCAAAGCTGGGTAACCTGCAAAAGGGCATGCGCAAAGCTGGGTACCCTGCAAAAGGGCATTGCAAAGCTAGGTACCCTGCAAAAGGGCATGCGCAAAGCTGGGTAACCTGCAAAGGGGCATACATGCGCAAAGCTGGGTAACCTGCAAAAGGGCATGCGCAAAGCTAGGTACCCTGCAAAAGGGCATGCGCAAAGCTGGGGACCTAAAAGGGATTCTTTGGCTGATAGATTTGAATATTCATTGTTGTTTAATGTGAAGACATCCTTCTCCTCATTCGTAGGTCCGGAAAAATGGTGTATACAACTATTCCACTGTATTTATGATTGCTGGCAGCACTGCCTACTTCCTATGGATGTGCTACACTCGCAGAAAGAGATTTCAATAAAAGGGCAGCTTACAAATGACAATTTTACCATCTGACGTGGAAGTAGCTGTTTGAAAAACAAGCTATAGGGGTGTCTATCCATCTCCTATGAATTCAGTCATTTTCTTTCCTCAGAACATAATCCGCTGAGTGGTCGGGGGTGGAGGGACGCTTTGCCAAAGGGACCGAATTGCTAGCAAAGGGAGAGATTATCAACCATCCCATGTGCAATAGACCCGAACCTTGGAAATATAAGGAGAAAAGCCGAAGCACAGGAAATCAGGCAGCCGTTTCTGGAGCTTCTAGAAAATGTCACATAAAATGCCATTTCGCCTTGGAATTTTTGCTGACATAGGCAAGTTAACGCAGAGCCCGGTATGTTTGCCCCTGTGAGGAAAGTGGAAATCCATGTTACAGGCCCGCATATTATATATCATAAAATATTTCCATCTGCTTCTGAACTTTCCATAGGCGAATACCCAACCTCCTTTTATGGATTACTATAGAGTAAATGGAGAGTGTGTATGGAGCTTTGCCCATCCAGTTTCCCACCTCTCCCTGCCTTCCAGCTCCCCCTCCCCCTCCTCACACACACCCCTATGAACATTTGGCATCGTTTAACTCTGAATGAGCTGGCTACACACATGCAAAAGATATTAACTTTACATTTCCACTTACTTCCTCTGACCACGAGAGATGTTTGTTAACTAACTGCCAGACCAGCTGAGACTTCGAAACTGTCTCCCCTTATTCCCCAGGACAAGACTGCGTCCTTAGCAGACAGGGCTCCGCCTCCAATCACCACGGCCTCAGACCCCAGATTTTCCAGTCAGATGTACCATGACAATGTAGTTACATCGTGACAGTCACTGAATCGTGTTAAAGGAACTGAAAAGGTGCAGATATCTCCAGGCACATTTATATGTTGGGGAAACTCCAGTGAATGTAACTGTAGTGATATAGATCAAACCCTACATATAAAATGTTTCTTCCTTCACCCATATACCAATAGTAGGCTTACATTGTAAATTAAATTTACAAAAAAACAACTAGTTATTATTAATTAATATTAAAATACAACACAGACAGCAATATACTGTAATAAAAAGTAAGTGAATATTGTTACACTCTCTTAAAATATAATACAATTCTACACTAACTCTTTTCTTGTGGTGAGGCCTATCTGAGGAGGTAGAGTCAGGTGGACAACTTAACGATGCCCATGTGACATCAGGCTACTTCCAAAGGTGCAGACGCTGAGCTGAGCTGAGCGGCTACTGCATGTCTCCACGTGGATCCGTGCCACAGACACACACTGAATAAACTTCCAACCCATGTATCCAATGGGATGGACAACTGGAGGTTTATACTGCCACTTTAAAGAATGGCTTGGGGGTTAAGTTTATTCCTCTTCTGCAAGCTTCTGTGTAATGGATGAGGTGCAACTGGAACCACCTAAGAGAGGGCACAGGTAAGGAGGACCACCGTGTTTTATTCTGCTATAAGATACACTTGCATTTCTGAATGATGGTGACTTGGCATTTGACATAGTCCTTAAAGAATAAAGCCCTCTCCTGTAGCCACTGGGCCTGGTTCTTTTATCTGCTGCTGGAATGGTGCAGAGTTCCCCTGTACCGACCTAAAGTTCCAAAGGAGAAAGCCACCATTGCCCCTGTCACATTTCTTAAGGGGTTCCTGAAGGAGACAAACATGACCAGAGATCTTTTCTTCCCAAGCCTCTCTTCACTTCCCATGTGGTCACTGTCTGATTCTGTCTCCCCAACTCAGCAATAAAACCAATCTCTGCGTCTCTGTGTCTCTGTTTGCACGTGTATTGGTTTATTCTCTCTCTCTCTCTCTCTCTCTCTCTCTCTCTCTCTCTCATTCCCTCCCTCCCTCCCTCTCTCCCTCCCCTCTCTCTTTACCTCCCTCCCTCCTGAATGTGGGTCAGTGTCATGCCTGCATATTTCATGCCTACATGCCTACTGTCATGCTTCCTGCCACAAGATCATGGACCCACCCTCTGTAAGCAAGCCCCAGTTAAATGCTTTCTTTTCTAAATCACCACAGTCATGGTGTTTCTCCACAGTAATAAAACAGTAACTAAGACACCCACACATTTTTTTTTACCACAATCCTCAAATAATACCAAGTATGCACGGGTGCAGACAGGTCACTGGAACTGCCTGCTCCTCCCTCCTGCTCTCTTATTGGTCTACTGACCAGGTCCTGTTCAGACTCCCTGCGCTCAGCTGTGGTCAAGACCAAGCCTCTATTGTTTCTGACCCTAATCGAGTGAAATGAGGTGCCACTCTAAAGCCTGCCCAGACCTGGAGCCCTGGTGATCTTCACGGTGACCCCTAGAATGCACCTGCTCTTCACATGACACTCCATGCCTGTACAGTTTTGCTGCTGAAGACAGGCCAAAGCATCCTAGACTCTGCTGGATGATTTACTCTGCATCATGAGATCACCCAAAATACCAGTACTCAGTTATCCACTTAAAACATCAATTTCTGAGGCTGGAGCAATGGCTCAGTGGTTAAGAGCACTGAGTGTGCTTTCAGAGGTCCTGAGTTCAATTCCCAGCAGCCACATGGTGGCTCACAACCATCTGTAATGGGATCTGATGCCCTCTACTGGTGTGTCTGAAGACATAGTGTATTCATATACATAAAATAAATGATACATCTTAAAAAAAAAAAAAAAAACAAAAAGATACTCTCAGGGTCAAGAAGTCAGAGAACATTACAGGCGGGGTTGTAATGTAAATACAAAAGAGAGTAAGCCCCTTTCGACTGACGCTCCCATTTTTTTAGCTGGGTAAATCTAGGTCATGGAGCTATGAGATCTCTTTTGTCCAACCAAAGGACTATAGGCAGAGGTGCATGCCTCATTACATGTAAGAGGATTATATGAGTCACTCTTAAATTGTTCTAATGTCTAATGACATTAATAGTAATATCATTCCTGGTGTTTCCTTCTGAAGAGAAATGATGTTTTCTTAATACATCAAAACGCTATGGAGCAAGAATGACATGGACACTGTGTGCATGGCTTTATAGCAGCAGCAATCAGTAACATGAGAACCACCTCCGTAGACCAGACAGTATTCGATTCTGCACATGAGCGTGTGTGTGTGTGTGTGTGTGCGCGCGCGCGCGCGCGCGCAAAAGAGAGAGAGAGAGAGAGAGAGAGAGAGAGAGAGAGAGAGAGAGAGAGAGAGAGAGAGGTACAGGTTCATGTATATGTGTAGGCAAGGTGCAAATGAAGGTCAGAAGTCACCTTAGGGTCATTCCTAGAGAGCCAGCCTTTTTTTTTTTTTTTTTTTTTTTTTGGTTTTTCGAGACAGGGTTTCTCTGTGTAGCCCTGGCTATCCTGGAACTCACGCTGTAGACCAGGCTGGCCTCGAACTCAGAAATCCGCCTGCCTCTGCCTCCCAAGTGCTGGGATTAAAGGCATGCGCCACCACCACCCGGCATCTTTGCTTATTTTAGTGATGGGGCAACTCTCATTTTTGTCCATAGCCCGCCAAGTAGGTTTTACTAACTGGCCAAGAAGCCTCAAGGACATGCTGTCTCTGACTCCAGTTCCGGGATTACATACGTAATAGAACTTCCCACCACGTCCAACTTTTTTCCATGGATTCCAGAGCTCAAACTCAGGCCACCATGCTTGTCCCACAAACATTTTATAAAGTGAGCTGTCGTCCTAGCTCCTAGGATTCTCTCTTATCTTTGACATCTCCATTTTCCCTCTCCAGCATAGTTCTGTGTTCTGCTTGTTCAGGTTAAAATAAGCCGAGACTCAGAAGGTATAGAAAATGTATCCACGACCCCAGAGACAAATAGGGAGTAAAGCCGAGACGCTTACCTATGTCTGACGGCACCAAGCAGCCGCTGCTTCACTTGGACCTATTCTCAGATCCTTCTCTAAAGTAGAATCACAATGGGAACGTGGCTTCTAAACTCTCAAATCTGCGTGGCTTAGTTTCTCTAGTATTTAACAAATTAGAAGAATTTTCCATTTAAAATTCTTTGAGTGCGGGAGAAAAGGCTCAGCCGTTAAGGATGCTACTGCTCTTGCAGATGGGCCACAGCTGGATCCCAGTACCTACACTGAGTATTATTCTCATGTAGGATACGTCAGTCCCAACACACGTGATCAAAATGTTTGCACATGCGCAGTGAGTTTGCTGTTTTGCAGCAGCCATGTCTTCAACTCCTAAAACAGGGTGCACACAGGCGAAATGTTGGCTTATTTACATGAATAAGAGGAAAAAACTTGTGGTCTAATACCCAACTGAGAACTTGAAACGTTATGACTTTAAGGTCTGGTTCAACTGTACACTCCCAAAAGTTGGGAGCCGACTTTTAGCAGAAAGCGGCTATCAGCTTTGCAGCCATCTCGAGCCACATACCCAGACAAGAGACTTGTTTTTCAACAGCCTACAACAGCTGAGCACACTCTGATAAACATCTTGTTTATCCCACATATCTTGTTTTGCTGTTTAGTGCTCACAGCTGCAAGGTGCACGTGGTATCCACACCTACAGGGCACGTGGCAAAAGTGTATAAATACCCTGGACTTCCCTTCAATGAGAGAGACAATAAACGAGACTTGAGACTTGATCAGAACGTCTGTCTTGTCTCCATTCTTTGCGTCTCTTCCCCTTTATCCCCTCTCTCTCTCTTTCTAGACCCTGACCCCCAGACCAGAGCAGCAGCTCAGGCCGGGACACCTAAACATTCAGCCAATCAAAAGACAAGAGTTGCTGTGATACAATCGGCTGGATGGTTTGAAATGAAATGCCTTCATTTCTGAAGCTGTCAACTGTACTTTGTGTGCATTTGTATCTAATTATATCTGCTGAAAAAAGCATTCAAGTGACCAAAAGACAGTATTTAGATAAACACATCATGTTTCCGTATGGAGTATTTATACTTACCGACATGTAATCTAATACTCACACGCCCTCTAAATAGCTAGTATTATTATCCTGACACCTGATGGTATTGTAACCCAATCTAGCAAAATTCCTTTTGGTACGGACTCATGCTGAGTTCTGTTGCCCTAGAGAACCGTGACTGACACTGCATGTGTCCGGAGATCAGGCTGCTAATAGATCCTGGAGACAGAGTTTTGCCCATCCTCCACAACTCTAAAGTAGAACCCGATTTCTGGTGCCCATGCTGACACCCTCTCAGTTTATTTCATCTGCTTTCACTGTTTTGAAATAATTGCCCATTCTTGTTACCACTACCAAGTTATATTTCAGCTGATGTTATCCCAAAATAGTGTGCAACGAATCATAGGTATTTAGTGTGTGAGCACAGGTAAGCCAAAAAAGAAAGCTCAAAGGCTTTTTTTTCTCTTTTTTTACAAAATGTTTTATTAATTCTTTGAGAATCTCATGCGATTTATTTTGAGTACACCGCACCCTCATTCCCTCTTCTCTGGATCCTCTCGCTCTTCCCCATGCCAACTTTAAAACTACTTTTTTTTTTTTTTTTTTAATTCTTACTCTACAAAGTACAGGTTTCGTTACCCAACTAGTTTGGGGATTGGAACTGTAGTGTACAGTCAGCCAACCAGGGTCACAACATGAAAGGAAGCTATCAAATGCTGATACCTCCTTGGTAGTGTGTGTGGGGGGGTGACTGACCACCTTCTCAGTTCTCTGTTGGAACTTTGGCTGGAGGTTGCCAAGATCTTGTGTATACTCCACATGTGTCAGGAGCTCGTGGTGCCCAGTAAACACTGCTCCCTTAATATTATCGACCACTTTCTTTATTCTCAAAAAACTGACATTATAGGGGATCCGTGTTCTTTTCGGTAGCAAACTGACATCACTGTTTTCCCTTGGGCTTGGCTGGAACCAGACCTAATCGATGCTGTTTTCTGGGCTGCTTTTAGGGAGCTCTGGGGTCTGGCACATCATTATTTTAAGTTCATCTCTGGCAGATGGACTCACTGGATTCAGCAAAGGAGTCCTAAAAGCCAGCCAGTCCGCTCAAGGAGAGGGTGAACGTGCAAAGGACACTCTCCGCCCAGTGAGACTGATTTAGTCACTTTATGGTGGAAGTTGTGAACTGGCGAGAGGTTTTTCTAAAGCACATGATGTTACCAGCTTGACATCCCTGGCTGCCAATGGGGGAAGGTGGGGTTGGGGGAGCAAAAAGACGCCACACTCCCGATAAACATCTGTGCAGCTGTTGAAAAGGTTGAGTGGTCAAGCAAGCTCTTGTCTAATTTTCTGCCTCCCTCTTGGCTGTTGATTTTGATCGTAGATAAATTGAGTGTTCTGAGATGGGTTGACTACTCTCAGGCAGACAGCGCTAGGCTCTGAGTCAACCCATTGTCCCCTTTGGATGACAGGGAGATTGCATTTGCCAAGGACGTTTCTGGCCAAGGCAACATCCTGTGAGATCTCACTCTGAGCCACGTAGTCATCTTCTCCTAGACATCCTCTTCTTTGGAGCCAGCACCATGTTCTGGATCCTTAAGTAACTTTCCATTCGGAATCTAGAAAATAACTTTACCTACAACTGGCATAAATATGTTCTTTGAAAAGGGGTCTTTCTCCCCCGCCTTGTCTATCAGTTTTTCAAAATTTGGACAACATGGGCTGGAGAAATAGTTCAGCTGGAAAAATGTTTGCCTTCCAAAGACGGGCACATCTGTTCGATTCCCAGAACTCACATCTAAAAAAAAAAAGGCCAGGTGTGATGATGCACACTTGTAATGTCAGAGCTGGAGGAGCGGAGACAGAAGGGACACCAAGTCAGCCCACCCAAGCTGCCAATCTGAGGCTCCAGGAAGAGAGACTCTGTCTCAAAACACACTGAGGCTCCTGAAGCATGACACCTCTTCTTTAATTATTATCATAACACACACACACACACACACACACACATCCTATAACAAGAAGCAAAGAAAAAAGAGGAAGAAACTGTGATCTCAGAGAACCGACCAATAGATTTAAACATGACTTAGCACACATGTCCCTCTGTCTGATATACTTTACATCCATCTGCCAAATATAGTTAATATATTTTATAAGTCTCAGAATTATTCTAGAGACACCTTCTCTCTGTAGAGATCGAAAGCATTACAATAATATTTGACATCAGACCACTGCACTTTTGAAACTTGGTCTGATAAACAGATCAATGCTCCTTAAACAATGACTTGCTTAGGAATCCCTGGAGGACAGTGTTAACGCCTTGTCCTTCTGTGTGTTGTTAACAGGCGCCTAAGTGATCAGGTGATAGCAATCCACTGATGAGCTGAGGCCCCAAAGACAAACTCCAGGACAGTGCCAAGCTTCACAAAAGGGCACAGCTGTGCCTCACCTAGACAGAGATTCTACTGACGCTGTCGAAGCAGCCAGCCATCAGTGACCACTGACACGTCATTCATTGTGTCTGTATGTGTTGTCGGAATTGCAGAGCTTTATCTGTAATATTATTTAAGAGCTTTGTGGACTTGGAGCTGGGTAGATGGTCGAGTGGGTAAGACACTTGTTATGCAACATGAGGAGCTGAGTTCAGATCCCCAGGACCCACAAAACAAACAAACAAACAAACAAACAAACAAAACAGCCCGATAACACACATTTGCAATCCTATTCTCCTATGGTGAGATGAAGAGGGAGACAGGAGAAAGTTTGAGACAGGGTGTGTTTATCAGTATTAAGTGGCATTAATATATATATATATATATATATATATACACATACATATATATATATATATATATATATATATATATATATATATATAATTTCCTCTTCTTTTTTTTTCTTTTCTTGGATATTTTCTTTATTTATATTTCAAATGTTATCCCCTTTCCCAGTTCCCCTCCGGAAACCCCCAATCCCATCCCCCTTCCCCCTGCTTCAGTGTGGGTGTTTCCCCACCTACCCACTTACTGCCACCTCCCCACCCTGGCATCCCCCTACACTGGGGCATCAAGCCTTCACAGGATCAAGGGCTTCTTTTCCCACTGACGCCTGACAAAGCCATCCTCTGCTACATATGCGGCTAATTCATGTTTCTGTGCCCTGTGCTTATTAAAAGGCCTTTTCTTAACAGTGTTGTCCTCTGAGGTGAGCATTTTTCTGAAATGCATCTCACTTGCTCCATTTTGTTCTGGAGATATACCCTTAGGACCACCAAGACACCATCAGGCAAGCGGGTTCCAGGGGCACAAATCGCTACTTTTGGCAACTCTTATCCTGGAGCTAGACCTGGGGCTGAGGGGGGATGGGAACATGACAAGACTAGAGAGGTCTGTGCTGAGACAAATAAGTAAAACTACGCTGACGTTCAGCCCTGAAGAAAACGGGGGAGATCTTTGGGTCTTTTAAACATCTCTAAAGACATATAGCCCTATAAAATACAAGAATGCAAATATTACAAAAATGGAATAATCAAAATTTTCATCAATACAGGAATGGCTAGACATACATGTATACACACATGCATATATTGGAATATTATTCAGCCCACTAAAACTGACTTGACAAAAGCATATAATGTAATTTAGAAATCAAGGGAGGTATGGTAGCTGATCTTTATTGTCAACTTGGTAGGATTTGCAATCATTATGGAAGCAAACCTCTGGGTGTGCCTATGAGGGTGTTTCCCAAAGGATTTAGCAGAGAAGGGAGGAGCCACCCACATTCAGGGTGGAGGCCTGGACTGAACGGAAAACAGAGAGTTGAGTACCTGCATCCTCGCTTCCCATAGATTCCTGAGGATACAATGTAACCAGCTGCCTCCTGTGCCTGCCACCACCAGCCTTCCCTACTCGGACTGAAGCCTCAAACTGCGAGCCAAAACAAACCTTCCTCCCTTAAGCTGTTCCCGTCAGTTATCTAGTCACAGCAGTGAGCAAAAGTAGCTAATACAGCAAGCAACAACATTATAAGTTGGCAAAGGTTTGTAATTTGTAGGGCTCTTCTGGAGTGTGTACTTGTGGAGACAAATTACGGAACGATGTATTTTTAAAATTCATGAACAATTGACTCAGAATAGGAGGTGGTATTTATTTTCCCCACATGTGTTCTCTAACTCTTCTCAAAATATATTATTTTTAAAAATACAGAAAAAAAAAAAAAGCTATTTCCATTTGAGGAGAAAACACCTACTCAGCAAGTATTTATGAGCCCCAGCCATCTGGGGTGGTGGGCAAACACAGACACAGTTATGCGAGTCATAACTGTCAATGGTTCATTCTCTCCCATGTCAGTTTAACTCCAGTTATGGCTTGACTTCACCCAGAGGTGGCTAACTCACCCTCAGTCAGATCACATTGTCTTGATCAAATAACTTTCCTTGATGAAATCATAGATCATAATTAAATAGAAACTAATTTCATCACGCATTTTAATAAACTTTTCTCGGTGCCTTTTGGCCAGTGATTCAGAAAAAGAGAGAGAGAGTAAGCTACAGAGAGTACTCATTCAGGGGGGCCATCTGCCTTGTCAGCATGAGGTCCTGAGTGCCCCCACCCTCATCCCAGAACTCATGTAGGAAATGGCAGTTACAAGTCTCAAGATGGCTCAGAGGGTAGGTGCTTGGCTGGTAAGTGTCTGCCACCAAGCCTGAGGACAGTTCAATTCCCAGGCCCTACATGGTGGAGAGAGAGAACTAATTCATGCAAGTTGCCTGCTGTCCACATGCATAGCATAGCACACCTGCCCACTGCACTCAAAATAAATAAAATTATTGTTTTAAGTCAAGAATAGTAGTATATGCTCTGGAGAGCCAAAAATTGATGGATCCTTGGGACTCAGTGACCAGTCAGCCTAAGTACCCATGAGTTCCAAGTCAATAAAAGACTCTGTCTCAAAGAAAGAAAGAAAGAAAGAAAGAAAGAAAGAAAGAAAGAAAGAAGAAAAAGAAAAAAAAAATTAAAAATATGGATGGACTCTCCTGAGGAATGGTATTCAAGGTTATCATCTGGCCTTCACATAGGTCACATACATGTATGCACATGTACCCACTCACAAACACATATGAAAGAGAATAAGATGAGGGATTTTTTTTAAAGTTTATTCGTTTATTTTCATCATGTTGCATTCATCAAGCATGGTAGTCAGTTTTCAAAGATTTACTCCTCTAAAATATACTTCTAATATTCACACTGGAAAACATCATAGCTTGTTTGATGCTTCTACCTGAATCTTCTAGATAGCTAATTTTGAAGGAAGTCTTACAGTCATGGGAAAATTCTGACTATCCCAAGGTAGAGGTAGAGAGTCTGTGAAAACGCCAACCTGGCCACCCTATGGTGAGAGAGAAGTGCTAAATTAGCTCCCAGATACCACAGCCATCCAAATCTAGACACTCGGCAACAAATGAAGCCATCCATGACTTACTCCAACCATCGGATAGAAATTGCCTGAGAGACACCAAGCCAGATCATGCAGCTGAGCCCAGCAGATGCACAGGAATGCCAGACATAGTGATAAACTTCTGTGAGGTTTGCAATGTGTCTGTAGATAAACAGAACCGAGAGAGAGAGACAGAGAGAGAGAGAGACAGAGAGAGAGAGAGAGAGAGAAAGAGAGAGAGAGAGAGAGAGAGAGAGAGAGAGAGAGAGAGAGAAGCAGATACAGACAGAGAGAGACAGAGAGAGAGAGAGAGAGAACACGCTTCTGGGATTCTGGGAGCTGCCTTTCTTCATCCCGAGTGAGGAGGAAGTGTTTCTAATGGAGCAAACTAACAGCAGTCAGTATGAGAGGTGTGCATGAAAGAAAGGTGTTGCACCCTTCAGAAGGAGTCTCAGATCTGAAGAGTTATTACTGTAACGGTGATAATGGTTATGGAGAAAGGGATAAAATAAGATGATGCCTGAAAAATCTTCAGCTTGCCTATGCCCTCAGTGATGCTACTGATGAGTGTCAACTTGACTGGATCTACAAAATCTCCAAGGGAAAAACCCTCAGGACCTGTCTGTGAGGGATTGACTAGCTTAGATTACCTAAGTTGGGGAAACCCACCTGCTATGTGGGTAGCACCTTTCCATGGACTGGGTCAGAGTGAAGAAAACGGAGAAAGGCAGCTGAGCACAGGTGTTCGTCTCATTCCACTTCTTGATGGCAGAAAGGCAGCTGGGTGACTACCAGAAGCATCTTGAGGGTCTTCCTTGGTGTTTGTCTAGAGGCAGACACGACGTGACCAGGAGCCTCATGCTCTTGCCGTCATGTCCCCTCCCCCCCCCCCCCCCCCCCCAATGATGGACTGTGCCTTAGGATTGTGATCCCAAACAAACCCTCCCTCCCTTAAGTTTCCCCTGGACGGATATTTAGTCATCCCAATGAGAAAAGAAACCAATACCCCCCAACTCCATCCACTCATCTCCCTGTTTCTTGCATCAGGGAAGGCCTGTCAGGTGAGGATAAAGGATTCTACGTTAAAGCAGCCTGGTGGGAGAAAGACTGCAAAGTTTATGTAGGTCATCAGAAAGTCATCTGGACAGGATGTGTAAGGACAGAGAACCCTCTGCCTTGGAATCTACTTTCTGAAAGGATGTACATCTATGGTTCAATTTGAAGTGCGTTTAAGTTTGACTACTCCTGATTTCACGTTTGTTTAACCAAGACACAAGATAGAAGTGTGTCGGGGACCACTCTGCCAAATGTTGGAACCCGCACTGCCAAAAACTTGGGGGCCAAAATGTTAGAGCCCGCACTGCCCTAAGCTTGGGGGCTAAATTGTCCCGGCTCGTACTGCTGCTCTGGTCCGCGGGTCGGGGTTCAGCAAGAGAGAGAGAGAGAGAGAGAGAGAGAGAGAGAGAGAGAGAGAGAGAGAGAGAGGGCAGACGTGAAGAATGGAGACCAGACAGTGTGATTCAGTCCCGTTTATTCTTGTCTCTCTCTCTCCTCTGGCCTCTCTTCTCTCTTTCCAAGTCCCAAGTCCCTAGTCTCAAGTTACTTTCCAAGTTCTTTTTTTTTTTTTTTTTTTTTTTTTTGGTTTTTCGAGACAGGGTTTCTCTGTGTAGTCCTGGCTGTCCTAATACTCACTCTGTAGACCAGGCTGGCCTCGAACTCAGAAATCCACCTGCCTCTGCCTCCCAAGTGCTGGGATTAAAGGCGTGCACCACCACTGCCCGGCTAAGTCCCAAGTCCTAAGTCGCTTGTCGCTAGTTCCAAGTTCTTTCCAAGTCCTCTGTCTTCTGTCTGCCTCTTGCCTTTTATATCACTCCTTAAGTCTCACTTCTTGAGTCACACCTTTGAGTCTCCTCTTTAAGTCTCACACACCCAAGGGAAGATCCTGGATATCTAAAACAAGATGTTATCAGAGTATGCTCAGCTGTTGTAGGCTGTTGAAAACAAGTCTCTTGTCGGGGTATATGTATGGCTCAAGATGGCTGCAAGGATAATAGCCGCCTTCTGTCAGCTCCCCACAGAAGTGGATGTCTACTTACTGACACAATGGACGATTCATTCCAATTGTTCACCCTGGGGTCTAGCCATTCTCCTCCAAACCACATTAAGGTGACTATAAATCAAATAGGACTTAGACTATAAGATCAATCAGAAAAATGTGCAGACCCAACCATATTTCCTTACTTTAGCATTCTCTTCTTCATCTCTCTGGCCATCTGACTCATGGTACTGCCACATCTAACAATGGAAATGTCCTAATATGACACCAAAGGTATCATGGAAAACTTGAAGTTTCTGCATAGTTCAATGTCAGAAACATACAGAAAAGCAAAGCAAGTAGGTTTTGGTCATTTCATTGAACCATCTGATTTTAATCATGTGATCTTGGCCCTTTCTTCTAACAAAAGCTGTTCACAAGAATATTGAGTGCGAAGTACATTATGAATGGAATGGGGTTTTTTCCCCTGTATTGTGTAGCTATGTTGTGTTCTGTTCAGCTTAGGGAGTGGGGTGTGTCTTGATTAATTTTTATTATCTTGACACAACCTAGAGTCACCTGGAAAGAGCTAATATTAATTGATGAATTTCACAGATCAGACTGGTCTGTGGCCATATATGTGTGAGACCATTTTGGTATGATTGATGTGGGAGAGCCTAGCTCACTATGGGTGGCACCATTCCCTAGGCAGGCGGCCTTAGGCTGTATAAGAAAGCCAGCCATGCATGAGCAAGTGAGCAAGCCAGCAAGCAGAATTTCTCCATGTTTCTGCCTTGGATCCCAGCCCTGACTTCTTTTGATGACAGACTGTGACTTAGAAGTATAAGCCTGTCGGCTCCTTGCCAGCAGGTCCAGACGAGAGGAGAGAAATCCGGGTCCCACTGGTCCTACTGGGTCTCTCCAGGGCTGAGGGAGATGGTGAGTGTCAATGGCCCAAAAGAAACACACCGGGCCAGGAGTCTTGTCGAAGCATGGAACTCAACTTTAAAATATTAGCCTCTCGCTTATATAGACTCAGAGCATAGGGAGGAGGAGTTTTGGTGGGGTGAGATGACGTAGGGGATGGGAAGGGTAACACAGGGTATGGGGTTACTGACAGAGCCAATGGCAAAGCTATACATTAGCAGAAACAGGGCCAAACAGGTTTTGCTGAGTCACCCTGGTACAGAAGTGATAGAGACAGGTCTCAAAACTCAATCCAGGCCCGGGTTTGTCCTCAAGGCCCAAATCAGGGCCAAAATGGAGGCCAACATAAGCCAAATGAGGTTTTCCCTTCCTTACATTGCTTTGGTCACAGTAATTATCAGAGAAACAAAAATCAAACTACAGATCAGAAGAAGGATGGTAGAGTGAGTGTTAAAGCATACAGACAATGCTTTCACCTCAGGGGTTTGCTCAGTTTTGCTTTTTGCTGTGGTGACTCATACCCAGAGCCTTCGTCAGGCTAGACAGGGGCCCTAATCCTGAGCTACATCCGCAGTCCACCAGATCGTTTCCCAGCATTCCTAGAGCACATCTCGTGAGCAACTCAAGGATTATACTGACCCACTGCACTTTTTAAAATGTCTTTTATTAGTCGTACATTTCCTTATGAGATAATACACCATTTCGTTCAAGGGCATCCCTCCTGAATGCTGACATTATTTGTCCCAGCTATGGAAGCACGGTTAGCACTTTGATAGAACGAAGTGGTTAGTCAGTTGCTTTTTGCCCTTTTCACTGTCTTCTCCACTGTTCGAGTCAGTTTACAAGTTGACGAGACATTGAACACGACACACAGGGTATGAAGTTTTACACACACACACACACACACACACACACACACACACCACACACACACACACAGACAGACTCATCCAGGGAAAAGTTACATGTCAGCAGCTCAACCCATCCTCCTTGGCACCAGTGTGGAACTGAAGAACATCCTGAGATGGGACATTGGAGCGGACGCACCTCCTTAGCACAGAAATTCAAGTTTAACTTCATCTCTCCGTTTATTTTCTCTTTTGAGGTGGTGAGGGAGGAGCTGGGAGAGCCACGTAACAACCATTGGCCTAACATCTCTGCCATTCTCTTGGTCAAATGCATGGATTCCAAGAAATTCGTCATAGCATTTCAATGACATACACTTCATACACTCTTAGATCAGAAATAAAGAGGACAATGATGTTCCACATTTCACAAGGTCTGGCGATAAGAATTCCACCATACCATGACCTTCATGTAACACAAAACACCCCAACTTTGGCAAGTTATTCCTGGGCTTGATGCCTGACAGAAGCCAGTCATCCAGGCCTTCTCAATAGTATTTGCAGTGAAATATGGATTCCTCCAGAAGGACCCAGGCTATTTGGCTATTCCAAATGTAACAAACATGCATGACATCTTTAAGGCCACATCAACCTTCAACTAAGTATACTCCTGGAAGTTTTGTGAACGTCTCTCCTCTGTCAACATCAATGTTCATATTCATCTCAAGTCCTATACAAGAACTACTTATTGCCTTGATTTTGAGATAATATTGCCAGTTTCAACAAGTCATTAAATTAAAAAAAAATAAGAACAAAAAACCAACCATTATGTACAACTTGGATGTCAAGAAAGCTAAGATAACATAAAAATATTAGGCCACTTCAGACGAGAGGCAAAGAATAGTGGTCTGAACAACAAAGCGGGGTTTGGAACACATAATCTCAAGGCTTTACAGAAGTCATTATTTGATATTCCCTTCCCTTCCTTTCACCATACAGTAACGAGGGATGTTTCTGGTGGGGGAAAAAAAATCAGCCCTGCCTGTCTCCCTTGAAGAAAACACAAGGTGAAGCCTACACCCACATCTCCCTCACTTTTGTAGATCACAAACGAGATTGGAGGGTCTGGACTTAAATCTAACACTTACCTCAAAGGCATGGAAACGTTCCAGGAGGCCCTTCCTGGACAAAGCTCTCAGTGAATTCTATATTCTGTGACTCAGCCTGCCTCATTTGTAATGAAAAAGATCCTGGAACCCACAAAGAGAAAGACGATTCTATCCCAGGACAGACAGCAGCATAGGGCACGTGGCAGCAAAGAAGGAGTCTACAGGGGAATACTCAGTACGGCCTCATCTTCTAATCTACACTCTCCATACATGGAGATTAAGAGAGCTGGAATTGGGAGTTCTGAAGCAGAGGCAGCCATCCCTCTACTATCTCCTTTCATAATTTTGGGGGGTACCAAGAACGGTCATCCACAAGAACTCATTCTTGCAACAAGTTATGTTTGCTTTGACCCCAAGAGCTTCTTTTAGGATACACATGATTTGCACATAAACTTGGATTATGACATATAAAAAGAAACAATCATAGTTACAAATGAAATGTGTCGCCCATAAAGTTCACAGGATGTAAGGACGGGTAATGATAAATAGTTCTTAAGGGAACTGTATGCCTAATCCGGTTGCTCCTTTTTAAAGCATAAGGGTCGGAAAAAGAACTCTTCATCCTTCTACAGAGGTACTTGCCCATCCGTGCTTACTGCTGCTGTGATCACGGTAGTAAGGATACTGAATCAGACATCAACTGGCAAAGAGATAAGAAACTCTGGTACACATACGAATGGAATTTGGGTCAGCCATGGTGAAAAATGAAATGTATAGGAAAATGGAAAACATTGAGACAACCTGGACACATAAGATAAGAGAGATATCTCACATCCCCTCTTGTATGTGCATCCTGGCTTCTCATTTTCATATGTGTGTGTGAATGAGGGAGGGAGTATGTGTAGATGCCAGGAAACTAGAAATGGGCACACGAGAGTACGAAAAAGAGGCTATAAGGGATGGAGAGGGTGGTAGAAAACAGATAATATAAAAGTAGAAGGGAAAATACTGGGGGTGGGGGTGGAAGGGCTTAAGCAAGAGATGGGGAACGGAGAGATGGGGGGAGAGGAGGTTCAATCAAAACACAGCACATTTCAACATGCCAGGAGCACACCTGCTCCTTTGTGAGCTAGCTAAAGGCTCTCTGGGATATTTTTAAGAACTTAGAATGACAGGGCTCATTGTTGCAGAACTGTTCCTGACTTATGATACAGGAAGGCACTCACACAAGAATGCAGCCAGCCCGCTCATCTGTGACATCGAGGCAGAGTGACAAGAGACCCATGAGGAAAGAAAGACACGAAACATGGTTGGTGCCTGGTCTCAGTCTTAATCTACAGATGACACAGGTGTCCAGGTGCTACTTCAAGGAGAAGTTAGTGCAAGGCAAGGAGCATGATGAGGTCATTGCTCACCAAAGCAAAACTCTGCCCATACTGCCAACTGTAAGACAGTCAGTACAGATCTCTATAAAATTATAACTATACCCCCCCAAAAGGAGGGCCCAATTGCCAAGTTCAAACGAAGATGCCCATGATCCCAAATTTCTGAAAGTCCCAATAATAGGCTATGTAAATACTTTTAAAGATTTCTTTAAAAAAAAAAAGTGTACGTGTGTTTATTTGCAGAAGTTGTATGCATCACATGCATGCTGGGGCCCTCGGAGGCCCGCAGAGTCCAGAAAAGAGCATCTGATTCCCTGGAAGGGGAGTTAGAGGCAGCTATGAGCCTTCCCATGTGGGTGTTGGGAACCTCATGCACTCTTCCCATTGAGTCATCTCTCCAGTCCCTGAAATATGTAAACTCCATCAGCACATTTGCATTAAAACACAAACAAAACAAAACCTTCCCCAACTACAAAGTCCTTGACTTTGATTTCTAAATCTTTTTAAACTAGACTCTGCCTCATTTTGAATAGGAAGATGCTTCCATGAGAATTTCACCTAAAAAAGTGAAGTCTGGATCAGGAAAGGCAAAGATAACCACAAAGTAATGCCCTGTCTCTACAGATCCTGCTGTAGGAGGATGATATTTGTGTAGCTGTCAAGAACAAAGCCTCGGAGTAAAGGTCCTCTCTGGATTCAGTGGTGAAATGCTTCCCGTGAAATGAGAGCTGTATTCTGAAGGTTCTTGAAGTCAGGCTTTGTTTTACCAGGTGAAACAAACAAACAAAAAACATCCTTTTCAATAGACTACCTGATCAAACATTTTGATAGACCCTCTTAAGGAGTCACTGAGATGTAGATGACACAGGCAACGTAGATATTGTGTGGATAATAAAGACACTATAACTTCCAAATATGTCCAGTTCTGAAGGTGATAAAGGAAATAGCAGAGATCTCTGGATGACCACCATCTTAGAACAAAAGGTACATGGGCTAACATCAGCAGATGATGACATGGCTTCCTGTGTATACAGGGACCCAACAGGCTCTGAGGTTCAGAGATCCACAAGGGGGAGCAGGTCAACCCAAGAGAAATCCCATCAGAGAAGAGGTATTTTGCACAGGTCCCTTGAATCAGCAATGTACTAATGGGTTTGTAAGAGGAGTCACCCTGCCCAAGTTCAGATGCAGAACTCAAAGTGGTCAGCATGAGTCTCATCACAATGAGAACAGAAAGCTTCTACATGCACAGCTCACCAGAGAACTTTAGACTCTAAACTACCTCAGATTATTTTGGGAGAAACCAACAAGTATATGGGTGAGCTGGGCATACTTCTGAAGACATTAGACTGCAGACGTAGCCCAGTGAGTAAGAATGAGACTGGCATTGTAGCCTGGTGGGTAGAGTGATTGTCTAATATGCATTAAGCCCTGGTTTCAATTCTCAGCACCACATAAAACCAGGTGTGATGGTGTACCCCTATGATCCCAGCACTTGGGAGACAGGGAAAATAGGGTTGTAAGTTCAAGGTCATCCTCAACTACATAACATGTTTGAGGTCATATAAGATCCTGTCTCAAAAACACCAAAAAATAAAATAAAATAAAATAAAATAAAATAGGATCAAGAGATGGCTTAGTAGTTAAGAGCACTTACAGATCTCTCAGAGGACCTGTGTTCAGTTCCCAGCAACCACACCAACCAATTCACATTGCCTGGTAACTCTAGCTCTAGGGGATCCAATCCACACATACATATACCCATAGAGACGTGCAGGCACATGCATAGACATACATTTAAAGTAAAATAAAAGAATCACGTCTGCCTTCTATTTCTAATGCAAACTTTGTTCTCCCGAGCCCACTGTAGTTCTGAAAACGGGGCAACAAAAAAGCTAATGACTGGGTTTATGATTCATCTTGCATGCACATGCCATTTGCAGAGAAAAAGAAACTCCAAAGAAGCTAAGAGCTAAGGATACAAGTAATATCTGACAATGGGCTCTTCCCAAGCTAACCTAAGTCATGATGTCAATGACATAGTAATGAAAAGGGCATCACTTAACCCAGAGGAAACTGTTCCCTCACCTTCTAGAATAATCAATACTTCCCTGGAGAAATGAACAGACAACAAACACTCAGTACTAAAACCTCCCCCACTTTTTCTGATTTTACTTTCCTATATTCATCTTCCTGTAGGCCTCAGGAGCTAAGCCAAATATGGAGTTGAAAACTCCATTCATATAGTTTATTAATCTACAATGTTGTGTTGGACAGTCTACGACGGGCATTGGCAAACCATGGCCTGTGAACTAAATACAACCCCTGGCTTGGTTTTATAAGGTTTAATTTGTAAAATAGGCACCAAGTTTGTTCATCTAGGTATTGTTTTCTGATGTCTTTGGATTTCAACAGAAGAACTGAGAAGATAATACTACAATAACAACCACAAAAAGCCCATGAAACAGAAAGCCAAAAATATTTACTATCTGGGCCTTTATAGAACCTATGAAACAGAAAGCCAAAAGTATTTACTATCTGGGCCTTGATCAACATTTTGCTACTGTATTCAGGGATGACATTATTCCTATATTCTACAGTGTTGATTGATCTACATTCTACAGTAGTCTATTGATCTATGAGGTCCATAAACTTCCATCCCTCCCCCAAACAAAAAAAAAATGCTTTCAAAAATGATGGTTCACACATGATGTGCATTGTTCTAGAGAAAAAGTTCTAGTCTTCAATATGTTTCCAAGAAAATTATAATTTAACAAATTAAAGCCATAGACAACTTCCAGGCAATGGTGCCACACACCTCAGTTCCCAGCACACAGTAGACAGAGGCAGTGGGATCTCTGTGAGTTTGTAGCCAACCTGGTCTACACAGAGAAACCCTGTCTCAAGAAAAGAAGAAAGGAGAGGAGAGGAGAGGAGAGGAGAGGAGAGGAGAGGAGAGGAGAGGAGAGGAGAGGAGAGGAGAGGAGAGGAGAGGAGAGGAGAAAACAAAGACTATCTTTACCTGTCAGTACATTCAACAGTGTTTTAAATGAATAGAGATCCCAGGAAGGAGGACCATGGCATCTCCAAAGAGAAACAAATGAAATGCTTGTCCATTCACCTGGTGTAGTAACTGTTGCTTCACCATGATTCACCATGGCATTTTTTTTTTCAACCACAATATCTATCTTCAATGGCCTGATTAAAAGTGTCTCTTCCGTTTGCAAAGTTTAAAAAAAGGTGGGGGTGGGAGCGACCATGAAGGTGACATTTATCCAAGTATCATTTCACTTGCTACCTCCATAAAAGTAGGAGACTCCTTGAGCTAGCAAATCCCCTTAACTCAAAGGCTTTCTGAAAACCCCCAAGTGTGTGTTGTATTAGAAATTCTCTTCAGTTCACTAGCAGAACATCTGCTCCAACAGAATTGTGTGAATACATAAACTTTATTGTCAAAGTCAGAGAAAGTAACAACCACCCCAAGCCCTGAAAAAAAAAAAAAAAGGAATTAATTAAGAAGTAGATATCCATTGCACTTTTAAGACTAAAGAAACTTGTTTTTCCTAAACACTCTTCAAAGTGATTGCTCTGAGCACAGGTTAAAAAAAACAAACAAACCTGCGGTTAATGAAGCCATTTGGGGGCTTAAACCACGACATCCTGGCCCCTTTCCACTTCCTTTGTGATTATATAAGACACTAGATGAAGTTAACTAGGACAATTAAGGAAAGTGATTGTCATGGTACCAGTCTCCTCTACTGCACGACAGACTATTGGCTGTTTCTGACAAAAAAAATTGCATATGTGTGATGTGTGTATGTGTTGTGTGTGTATTATATGTACTTTTTGATGTGGGTGTGAGCACATGTGTATGTGTGGGTGCACATGTGAGGTCAATGTGAGGGGTCTCTCTTCACTCTCTCTCCAAGGTTGACTTTTTGAGACAAGATCCTTCTCTGAACCTGAAGCTAATGGATTTGCTACGATGGTTGGCCAATGAGCTTTCAGGGATCTTCCAGGTTCCCTTACTTTCTAAGCCACCTCCCTAGCTCTATCCATTTCATTTCTAGACTATGAAATCTATTAGCATACAGCTGATGAACAACCAAGAATGGCTTCAATCTTTAATGAAGGAGGCACGAAAACCCAGAATATCAATGAGACAGAGAATGAAACAACATGGGAGGGGTGGGGGTGGGGGTGGGGGCTCAGTGATTGAGAACTCAGTTTTCAAAGTCCCTGGTCAAAGACTGAGCAAATCTCAGCATTGCATATGCCCAGCATCCACAAGCCTTGTGCTAAAACAACTCATAGGCTTGCTAATATATTTTGAGTTGTCAGGAGAAATACTGACATCCGAGTGATAGTCTTCAAAGCAACCTGGGCCTAATTGTTTGATATGCTGAAGTATTCAATACCTTGGCTTTCAGCATCACACACACAAAAGGGGGAGGGAATACTGAGACAACCCATCAAGGGCGCCATACATAAGGAAACTTTGGTATATGCAAATTCTTCTTAGGTCTAGAAGATGGGCGAGAACTAAAACAACGACCCATTTTGACTGCATCCATTTGTATCCTCTTCCACTTAAGGGGACCATTTCATTCTGACTTTTGATAAAGTACCCTCAACCTTGGTGTGCATCAGGAATACATGAGGGCCTTTCCCCCTGTGCGCTCTCTCTCTCTCTCTCTCTCTCTCTCTCTCTCTCTCTCTCTCTCTCTCTCAATTCTCCAGCTGGATCTGGACCAATTAATTCCAAGTCTCTGGGGCCAGGACTCTGGCGCCCACACAGGCAGCTAAATGACTCCAAAGTGTACCAGGCTTGAACTAGCAGTTCTTCCCACTATGGTATCTTACAGGTTCCTGCCCTGAGCTCACAGACCAAACAGCATAAGCACACACAGAACGTAAAACGTGCTCTCTGTTAGAAGTAATTCAAAGTAGGCAAGCAATTAAGAATAATCAGATCCAGACCAGAAAGGTGATTTGCTTCAGGAGTTTCGCCAGAAATTGGAAGAGGGTTGGTTCCCCAGGCTTCTCCCCCATTGCTTTCTGTTCTCCTAAGATGATCAAACGGAGCAGGAAGACAGATGTGACTTCTCTCTACATCAAAGAAAGGAACTTTCCAATTGAGAAAGGTGCATGGGAAACTGAATGGACATAATCAAGAGGATAATACCACTTGTCTGGCAAGAAATAAATAAAACAGATGAATCTTTAGAGTAGATGAAGCTGTACTTATTCAAACAGGTCCTGGGCAGAGGGGTGTTTGGAGGGATGGGAAGAGTGTGGCCATGCACAACACACTTAGAAAGGACATCTGTCCTCAAGTTCGTTCTACCTTTTGTTGGAAACAGGGTCTCCTACTGGCCTAGAATTTCAGCATGTAGACCAGGATAACCCATCCATAGGCTTCCAGAAATCTGCCTGACTCCAACTCCTACCTTGCCATCACTGGGTTTTCAGGCCTGCCTATACCACAAGGTCAAGCTTTTGTGGGTTCCAGGAATGAATGAAGGACCTCATGCTTAAGAGGTAAGTGTTTCACTGACAGCCATCTCCTCAACCCTGCCAATGGGTATTTTTTAAAGGAGACTATAAAAGTGATGAAGTGTCAGACCCACTCTAAACAGGTCCTGTAGAAGAGAGTCCTGAAGATACACATAATGCAATGGAGACTGTACTGTTAATGCTTCCAAATCCAGAAGGGATGGAAGGGAGAATTCCAAGAGATCAGGGAAGGGAAAGAAAAAAAAAAAACCATGAATATTTTTTCTTCCCTTTTTATCAACACGCTGTCTAGAAACTCCAATAGTAATTGCCTTATACTAACATTGTACTGAAGCAATAGTTCCCTCATTATTTAGCAAATATCTACCTTCTCCCTGCCATTCACAATACTTCTCAATCCTAGAGAACCACATATTCTTATATTTTTGGTTGTGAGCCTAGCCTTTAACGGCTGAGCCATCTCTCCAGCCCGAGAACCACATATTCTTAAACTAGAGAACTCACGGTGTCTTTAATCACAAGAATTCAGTCAACCTGCAAGAGCAGGCAAGTGGGGCAAGCTACTCTATGCTGCTACACTAAGACATGGCCTGAGCCTGTGACAACTTGGCAGTCTGTCCCAAGGGACTGTTCTTCATTAAGTTTTCTCTCATTAAAGACTGCTGCCTTTTATCTTCTCTTATCACAGCCCTTCTAAGAATAAGGCTTCTTCATGGGATGTGAGAACAAACCAGCAAAGCAGGATAGTTTGTGAGTTACAGAAGCAGGCCTTGAGGAGGCACAAGAGAAGAAAAGCCTCATTCCCTCTGTGAGCTTCCAGATCTCCTCTCGTTAGTTAGGACAAATGTCCTAACTAATATAGGTGTTCCTAGAATCCACTAGGTAGGATTTGATTTTAAAAATGTACACACACACACACACACACAAATAAGCACACACACAGAGCAAATAAGATAGACAAATATAAAAAGCACATCACTTTCCATTATTTTCATTTTTCCACCAATACTATACCACAAATTTGAAGAGAATCTTTTTTTTTTTTTTTTTTTTTTTTTTTTTTTACTCTTTGAGCCATGATACAAGTGACTTTCATGTTTTCCAAAGTTGGGGGAGGGAGGCAGGGAACATTAACTTTGACAATTCATTCAAAAGATGCGGTGATCGCTCACGGTTGAGTTGAAGGTTGGGAGCAGCAGCCATGACGGCTGCAAGCCACACTGCACAGGAAGAGTCCCTTTGCTTGAGATTTTTATAATATTCTTAAGGATGCATATTAAATAACTTCCTCTGGACCACAGACATGATTGAACTCAAAAAAAAAAAAAAAAAAAAAAAAAAAAAAGCCCTATAAATACTGCCAAGTCAGCCTTGTCTCTGTATCTCCCTTCTTGCATAAAATGGAATATTTCCAACCAAGCACGGAAACATAAATATTAAAATAATAAGTGGGATACACTACAACGCTACTTTACAGTCTCGTCACTACTGTAGCACCTTGTGACCAGGGCCAATGCATTCATTTCGTAAAGAACACGAGAGATCTGAGAAGCCTGAGGCCTCGTATGCCTCACTGTTAAATATTTATAATCATCTTTTCAAGTCCTAAAGCCTTTATCGTATTTCATCCATCTAGAGAGTTCAGCCTGTGCTAGAGATTCCAAGGCCCCCTTTGGAGAGGAAAAAGAAAAACCGGAGAGAGGAAACCCCTCAGAAAGGCAGGGTTCAATGATCTCAAGATGACTTCCTGTTGGTGCCGTAGTGAACTCACTTCACCCTGTAAAGCCACCAGTCCACAGTAGGGTCGACCAGTCATGTCCATGGCTTTCTAGTCCCCAAGTATCAGTTTTACAAAAGATGCCACGTCTGCTGCTTTGGATTCATGTACGGTGAAAAACGGATGTTGCTGGGAAAGAGAAGAAAAATATGTGACATTAATACGTGGCACTGATGATATACAAAACTTAGTAAACTAATATATCTGTTTAATAAATGGGTTAAAAGCTCTATTGAGGCAAACTGGATTTCTCATATTCCTTGTGAAATCAAGTACACATTTACATTTACTGATGTGCTTACTTCAAGGCTATCTCCTTGCTGTCTCCCATTTTGATACAGCCAGGTTTCCAATACAAAGAATCTATAGTTTGAGTAACATATTCAAGTATGAGACATAATTCCATCCATACAGAAATACAAAGATTGGATAAGACCATCTCTCTGCAAAATCATTTTAGACAGCTGCACTAGAACAATTAAAACTTCACAGACTTAGGTTCCTCCACTTCATGGGACAAGGAACAGGGTGGCAGAAGATAGCAATGTTGCTGAACAGTAAATGGGCAAGGAAGGTATCCATGCCCTCGATTGACATTAGAAAACCGGTTTGAACTAAAACAGCTAAGGCCATTTTCTAAGGCCACACCCACAGCTAAGACTTACACTACATGAGTCCTGAAGAGTTTGAGCCATTCACAGACTAGTCAATTCAGGAAAAAACTCAACTCAGAGATTAAAGGGAAGAAGAAGAAGAAGAAGGAGAGGGGGAAGGGGAGGGGGACGGGGAGGGGGAGGGGGAGGGGGAGGGGGAGGGGGAGGGAGAGGGAGAGGGGGAGGGAGAGGGAGAGGGGGAAGAAGAGGAAGAGAAAGAGAAAGAGAAAAGTAAATTTCTTTGTGTACAGGTCGAATTAAGTCAAGTTAAAGAAAAATATAATGTCATGTCTTACACTTTGCATGACTCGAGAGCTCCTGCATTCCAAAGCAAGTCAAATGACCAAGCCATTTTTTATTGTGTAACAGAACAATCCCCCTGTATACTCAGCTGGGTTTTAATATGTAGTAGGCTATAGACCCTTCAATCTCCAGCTAGAGAGAGACATATTAGGTCATGTTCCTCAGTTCTTCTAGTGGGACAGAAACCAAGCAAAGAAACTCCAAAGGACAAGTCTTTGAGGTACCCACAATCACACACCCCTCCCCTCACCTACTATGCCCAGGCCTCTGACTAGCCAGCGGTGCTACTTTCAGTGGCCACTGTGAATGGCTCAATATGACTATTTTCTCAGTAGTCATGACTCACTCTGCTTCCCTGATGAGGGGTTCAGTTTGCAACCTTCACTCTGCCTACCCATAGGTTTTCTAATTATATTTGCTTGAAACCTGACAGCAGATGAGTCAGCTCTGTGGGGAACTGAGTGCCCACCCATGCAAGTCTTAGGAAACAATGCAAGGGAGGGAGGGAACAAAGGAATAAAACCCCGAAGATAGTGGGTGGTCACTGCTGAGCACTGTGACTCAAAGCATGGAAAGTTCTTCTGTTTCTGCCCATTAGCGGGTATGGGCTGAGTGCTGGTCTTATGCCCAGGGTGAAGTTGTAGATTCAGGTCCCTTCACTCTAAATTCCCCTACCTGCCAAATAAGTGACACCTCTTTTGATTACTGACCACTTAGGCAGCACAATTACCAAGGTCTTGTTTTTTGCTGTTTTGTTTGTTTGTTTGTTTGTTTTGTTTTGTTAATAGCTTTCCCACATCCCCCTTGATATTTGGGGATCTTTGAACTTGTTTAAAAAGCTCTTGACTAGGCTGGAGAGATGGCTCAGAGGTTAAGAGCACTGGTTGCTCTTCCAGAGGTCCTGAGTTCAATTCCCAGCAACAACATGGTGGCTCACAACCATCTGTAACGGGATCTGATGCCCTCTCCTGGTGTGACTGAAGACAGCGACAGTGTACTCATATAAATAAAATAAATCTTTAAAACAAAAATCTCTTGACTATCAAAATAGGACATGCCAAGCCTCGGACTGTTTGGATGGCTGGGTCCAGTGCCTGTCGGCTCTGCCTAGAGACTTATTCTGCTGTCAGCTAGCTCAGTTACATGGAGCTCCAGTCCATGAATGGATTAAATAATATGATCTGAAACCCTTAATTTAGAACAAGTTCTTAAGATGTCTTTTAGTATACCTCAGATTTAAAAAGTACCATGAGAGCACAAGGGCAAGAGACAAGAGAACAAGCAGGTGAGCCAATCAACAGGGAAGCTGTGATGAGCCTTGTGTGGAGTTGAAGAGCACTGAGAAGTTGATTCCTTCTATCAACAACTAAGAATAGAAAGGACAGCAACCTGGAGGTGGGCAAATGGTGTCCCACAAACAATCTCTAGGCTCCAGCTCCAGCTCCAGCTCAAGCCTCTTCCTCTAAAAAGGTCCAAGTCCTACAAGGAAGGGCCCTGTACCATTTACGAGTCCTATGGTGCCAGAAAAAAGCATGGAGATTCATGGACATACTGCCAGGAAGCAGACAGGCAAGCCACAGTCACTAACAGGCCTCGAAAAGATCCCAGGTATACACTTCAACCTCCAGGACTGTGGGTTCAGCTCTCCTCATTTCATACTGCAATTCAAATCTAGAACTTTCTCAGATATTTGGAGAAGACAATCACTCCACTGGGAAATCATCTGAACAGCATGGCTACTATTTCTGGTGGTAAATATCTAAGGCCGAGGTCATCAAACTATAATCCATTGACCAAATCTAACTCTTTTTTGTCTGTGGTGGTTCAAATGAGAAATGCCCCCCCCCCCTCCAATAGGCTCAGATGCTTGAACACTTGGTTCCCAGTTGGTGGCGCTGTTTGGGGAGGTTTAGGAGGTGTGGCCTTGCTGGAGGAAGTATGTCAGTTGGGGGCGGGCTTTGAGGTTTCAAAGATTCATGCCATTCTCAGTTGGTTCTCTCTGCTTTCTGTGTACAGTTCAAGGTGTGAGCCTTCAGTTTCCCACTCCTGCCACCATGCCTTGGCTCTACTCTCAAAGGTTCTGGAACTATAGGCCCAAATAAACCCTTCTTCCTCTGAGTTGACTTATTCATAGTCTTTTATCATCAGAATAGAAAAGTTACTAATACAGTATGTGACTTTCAAATAAAGTTTTATTGGATCATAGCCACATGTTCTTTTTGCCTTCCTATGTTAAATATGGCTACTTTCAGCTGAGTTCCTTCGTTTTTTAACAGCAACTACATGGCTCATTAACCTAAAATACTGTCTAGACCTTTACCAAAAAAAGTGCTGGTTAATACCTGTTGTGGGGGAAAAAAAAAAAAATGCTACAAAACAGACATTTGAGGGGATGAGCAAATAAGATGGGGCTTGAGGCACGTGTAGTCAGTCCTCCGCCTGAATTAGGGTGAAGATTATTGGAGATTCTATAAGAACTATAGATCTGGTTTGGAGCCTTGATAATAATATTCCTTTATTTGGAAAAAATAATCTTTTCCCCCTCTTCCTAGCTCTTCACAAATTCCTAAAATTGAAACAATAGTCCTTCCAGCACGTGTTGCCCGGTGCTGAAGTCAGGGAGCTCCGACTCAGAATTTCCACTTCAAAACCTCAATTCCACAGGAAAGCAGGGAATAGTTACAGTCTTAAAAAGGCACGGCCATTTCCAGTACCACAAAGACTAATGCCATAAAGGGGGGAGGGTTGCCCACACAATCTTACAACATTAATAGACATGCCAAACCCCTCCCCAGTGTTTGTTAGACTGCATCGAGAAGGAAGACATCAACACCAGATGCCAATGTATAGGAGACAATTTTTTTTTCCCTCAGATGTTTTCTGATGAAAGTTTGGATAAGAGGCCACTTAAATTGAAAAAGAAGAAGAAGAAGAAAAAAAACGATGGTCAGCACTGTAAATAGCTGAACTACAGAGAAAATATTCTTCTATTAGAAATTAGTTATAAAACAGAGACTTCAGGATTCCAAGTTCCATAGGATCCTACAGGAATCACCCCCTGTCTATCGCACCTTATGTGAAATTATCTGTTAAATGTTCACGCATACCACAAAAGGGCAGTTGGGCCTGAAAAGGCTGCCAGTTGATCACTTCTAAAAAAAAAATAATAATAATTCAAGAACAGATCTTTAACTCAAGCATGTAGATATATTCTCAATGACCTTACATCTGTTTGGGTTTTCTTTTTTTTTTTTAGATTTATTTATTTATTTATTTATTTATTTATTTATTTCAAGTCTATGAGTACACTGTCACTGTCTTCAGACATACCAGAAGAGGGCATCAGATCCCATTACAGATAGTTGTGAGCCACTATGTGGTTGCTGGGAACTGAACTCAGGACTTCTGGAAGAGCAGTCAGTGCTCTTAACCACTGAGCCATCACTCCAGCCCCCACACATCTGTTTTCATATAGCTGCTGAGTGGTGAATACTAGGCACTGCTTTTTTAAAGTGGGAAAATTGAAGTTCAAGGAGATGGCCTGACTGAAATACTTCTAGTCAGAGAATGGCCCAGAGTTAAAGAAACCAAAGCCTATCCCCAGAACTCAAACAACACATGTTTGAGATGACCACATAGGCCATTTTTTGATAACTCATTTGTAACATTTTATATTTAATTATGTGTATATGCATATGGGGAGGTGGAATGTTTATGTACCCACAGAGGCCATCAAAATCTCTGGAGCTGGAGCTACAGGGCCCAACATGGATGCTAAGAACTGAATTTGGTCCAGGTCCTCTACAGTAAATGCTCCGAACCACTAAGCTATCTCTCCAGCCTTTCCTCTATAACTTTTATGGATATTTCCAAACGGTTCTTGCTCTGTGTCTCAGCTATCCCAGAACACTGTTCAATAAGAGATACCAGGAGCTTGCGCTTCTACGATGCACTCAGTGGATCAACAGTGAGGTTGTGGGTAGGACGTAAGAAAGCACTCTGTTACTACTGCTAGCAGGTCCACTAACAAGGATTTCAAATTTTGTTCTTCCCTCTACTGGGATTGAACAACATCATAATTCTCCTGTGGTGCTTATCTTTGACTGTCAAATTGGCACAACCCAAAACTATCTGGGAAGAGAGCCTCAGTGAGGGATTATCTACACTAGGTTGGCCTGTGGACATGCCTGTGGGAGACTGACTGAACTGAGTTAACTGATGTGAGAAGACCCAGCTCACTGTGGGCGGCACCATGCCTTAGGCAGAGAGTCCTAACCTGTTCTAGGAGTGGTGGAATAGAGCTAAATGCAAGCAAGCAAGCTAACATGTGTTTATTTCTTTCTGCTCTGACTTCATGGCAGTGGTAGAAATAACCTAAAACCATGAACTAAAATAACCCCATTCACTACTAAATTTCCCTTTGTCAGGATAGTTTACCACAGCAACAGAAATGAAGTTAGAACATCTCCCTCCCACTGTTAAAATTATAACCTTGGTCACCTTCCTTGGAGGAAGAGGAGAACTGACTCCAGCAAAGTGTCCTCTGATCTCTACATGTGCACTGTGATACATGTGTACCCACAAATATACACAAATACATGCACATAAAATAAATAAGAAAATATTCTTTAAAGGATAAATAGCAGTGACAAAGGGCCCTTAACTCTGTCTTGTGTCTAGTTCCCGGGAATCAACCATATCTCAATGGATCAATTCTTCCCTAAATGTTTATTTACATATCATCTTAGCCAAAGCTATGTCACTACCTGTTATTTGCTAACACGCACCAAAGTGTTTGTACTCACCATAAGCTCTGGATATGTGGGCCGTTCTTTGGAATTTTTCTTCAAGCTTAAAGAAAAAAAAAAATCACATTAAAAATCTAGCAATGATATTTTTTCACTGGTAGGACTTTAGAATCAGTATAAAACCATAACTATTTTTTTTAATGCACACACACACACACAAAAAAAAAAAACAGGTCTTCTATACTGGCTTCTATTCTAAATTATGAACTCTTAGAAATTATGTTTTAAACTACATTGGGCTTGCTTTAACACGAATAAGTATGTATGTGTGTACTCGTGTGTGTGTGTGTGTGTGTGTGTGTGTGTGTGTGTGTATGTATGTATGTGAATATGTGTGTGTTTATTTTCCTTTAATACATCATGGATGCTATTCAGTCTAATTCTCTTACCTATAGCCATTGCATCTCAAAACCTATCTGTACTTTCTTTCAAGGTAGCTTTATATCCCACCTCTTGAAAAAAAAAAAATCAGCCAACATTTCTCACAGGACTAAGTACTCATCACTGCCTCCAACTGCATGCCCCTCCCTGTTTGTGGTTCCCTCTCATATAAAATTTGCTTTCATGTGTTCCTACCCAAACCTGCCTGAGACAGAAGCCACAAACCTATATTTTACTAAGGAGGTGCTTCTTGTTCACTGTCTTGGTGGATAAGAATGAAAAGCATATTCAGTCAGCAAATTAGCAATGATTCTTAGAAATATTTTTGTGGTCATGCACTGCTGTCTAGTGGTCATTCAATTCTCTGAATAGTCCCAACATTTAATAACATTTGATTCCAGAGGCAGTACTTATAAAACTACAACACGAAAGAGATCAACCCATCACCCCTGTCCTCAACCCACCCCTGGGTCTAAAATGGAAAAAGAAATAGTTTCCTTGATGTTAGAGTTCCAGATTATAAAACAGAAGAAAGGATATCCTTAAAAACTACGATGCACAAAACAACCTACAGCTTCCTGTAGCCACTGGGCCATAAGATCATTCTTGAAGGGGAAGACAGTCATTGATAAAGTTTGAGAACCGCAGCATGACAGCATATTGGGTTCCTGGGATTTGTCCTGATAGGTCCTTTTGAGCAAGTGAGATTCTGAGCATCTGACATGAGTTCTGCTACACCCACAGAAGTGAACCCCCATGAGGGGTGCAAAGTGCAAAACCGTGGGAGAGTAACGTCACTGGGAGACGTTGAACTATAGGCTTATGCAAAATGAAATTCTCTTTAAAAATTAAAAGGATGGGAAGCTTTTGAACAAAAACAACTTAAAAGCAGCCTACCAGTTTATTCCAGGCAATGCTGTGGGTAGAAGCCAGGGAACCTGAGACAGGCTACAGGCAGAGGTGAGGACAGAAGTGTCAACCTGGAACTGAGGGCAGACCTAGGACCTAGTGGCCTCAGGGACCAGACAACCTATGAGAGAAAGTTCATCTCAACTGAGGATAAAAATAAAATGTGTTAGAAAAGAATTATCAACTGTCAGCGTGGGGCTGATATGAGAATGTATACCTGGGTGAAATGAATGAACTCTGAACCCACTGGTGGCTTTGCATATGCCTGTATTCTGAGGGTCAAGGTTGGTGGTTCCCAATGGTAACTATTCAGTACCTCCACCCCATGGGACATTACTCAACATCTAGAGGCATCTCTGGTTGGCCCAACTAGTTGGCAGTATCTGACAGAGACAGAGGATGCTGCTGAGCGTCTTTCAATGTGCAAGCCTGCATTCCACAACAAAGACAATCCACCTGGAAATGCCACTGGTGCGGACATCAAGAGGTCATGAATACTTGGACTGTGTGTAATTGGCTGACCCTCTTTTTTTTTTTTTTTTTTTTTTTTTTTTTTTTTTTTTAACTTGCTATACCCTTCTCCGTATTGGAATGCACTGTCTCCAGTTGTAAGAACTGTCTCCAGTTGGTTTACATGGCATTTATTTATATTCTCATCATGAGTACCTCATGCCTCCTATCTCTCTCTCCTGTCTTCCTAGAAACAAAAGGTTGTCTAAATTCAAGTATTAGTTCATCTGGGAAATAAGTACAGAAGAAGAAATATCCTTTGGGGACACTGTTGCCGCATTCACAGAGCCTAGATTCTTTTTAAGTATTCAGAAGTCCCAAATACTCAGCTACTATTCAAAGCAAATCGAAGCCCAGAAATTCTCCCTCATTGGTTAAACAATTTAACTTCTTAAATCAATAAAATAGTACAAATACAACATTAAAACTACACTTAATATTTGAGGGATTAAATAGGAAATCTGAGGGGCCAGCAAAATGGTTCAACTGGCAACAGGCAGTTGCTGCCAAGCCTGAAAACCTGAGTTTGGTTCTTGGAGCCCACACAGTAGGAGAGAACAGACTCCCGTAAGTTACTCTCTGACCTCCATGTGTGCACCATGACAGCATGCATCCCACACTATGGGGGAGGAAGAAGTGAATGAGAGGAAAGAAGGGAGGAGGGAGGGAGTAAAGGAGGAGGGAGGGAGAAAAGATATAAATGTTTTAAATAGATTAAATCTGAAACACTCTATGGCCCATCTTCCCTTGACTAACTTTTTACTCAACAGCAGAACTGAGGGATTGATTAGCCAAGAGGAATATCTTGACCTTGAAGTGTTAACATAAAGAGTTCTTGTCGTGACCAATGACCTCCACGGCAGCACTGATGTTTGGCCCCTGTTTACTGCATAATAGAAGGATTCCCTCTTCCAGGTTGGCTAAAAGCATTAAAATTTCCTCTTTTTTGTTGTTCATGTCATTGTGACATCGCACAGAAGATCCCAGACCTTGCACAGGCAAGGCAAGCACTCTGTCACCAAGCTACATCCTTAGCCCCTGGGCTTTCAAGTTTCAAGTAAAAGTGACTATGAGATAGGACATCTTTCTCCCCCAGAAGAGTTTGCAAAACTTCCTCTCTGCCTTAATCCATCTTTTTTTTTTTAAATGTGGGAAAGTTCACCCTAGTTGACCAATTCGCCCTAGTTGACCAAGCACAAATCAGACCTCAGAGGCTATTGCTCAACTGCCCAATAAGCTACCTCTTGACTTACAGCCCTTAATTAGAAGGGGAAGTGTACCCCCAACTACAGAATTCTAAGGAAAAGCTCTTTCACCGTAGCTAGCCATAGTAATGACACCTGTAATTCCAGCACTCAGGAAGCTGAAGCAGGAGAATTACAAAATCAATGCCAGCCTGGGCTATAGGGGAACTTTTAGGACAGCCTAGTGTATATACTAAAATCTTATCTAAAAAGAAAGGAATAAGAGAGAGAGAGAGAGAGAGAGAGAGAGAGAGAGAGAGAGAGAGAGAGAGAGAGAGAGAAGAGAGACAGAGACACAGACAGAAAGAGGGAGGAAGGAAAGGAGGAAGAAAAGGAGGAAAGGAGGGAAGGAGGGAGGGAGGAAAAGGGAGAGAAGGAGGGTAGAAAGGAGGGAGGTGGAGAAAGGGAGGAAGATGGAGAGGGAGAAGATGAGAATGAAGGGAGGTGAGAGGAAGAGAGAAAGGAAAGAAAGAAAGCAAAGTAAGACTATCCGTTGAATGAGTATAATGGATACAGCCTACTCTCCCCATATTTTAAATCAAAAACACTTCAAAAAAGGCACTAAGAATAATGAAATACCCAAGATAAAGTTGGGGTGAAAGCAAATTTTCCATGTTTAGTAAAAAATGCTTGAAACGCAATATAAAATAACAACCTTGGAGTCCAAAGGTACGCCACTTTCCTCTTGGATGGAAGTCTGGCTTTTGAATGTTTGAGTGGCTTGTCATTTTCAAGTGTGCAATTAGCTCACTTCTCTCATCCCCCTTCCAGATGCCACAACACAGGCTCCTGACCATGGCTGACACTACAAACCCGATCCATGCTGTCTTGAGAATTGCTAACTTGAAGTTCGTGCTGACCGGGAGCTTTCTGCCTATTTGAGCCCCCCACCCCCCACCAGATCATTTCCAAGAAGGGCTCTTTGGTGCAGTCCACAGAATAAAAACACAGCGTGCCTCTGAAACCATACATTTGTCAAAAGATAAATAAATACCTACTGCCCCTTTTCCTTTCCTGTTCTGAACAAACAGACTGTGCTAAATCGACTGTTTGATTTTAGCTATTCTGAGTCAGACGGTATTGACATCTGGACAAGACTCCAACACACTTGGTACGGCACCAGGCGAGCCGGCTGGGCACTGAGACTCCAAAGTCAGCCTGGAGGGAATGCAAACATAAGTCTAACGATTTTAGCAGCAGGCAGCTTATTCTAGTGACTTTCCTGTGTCAACACATGTGAAAAGGTTAGAGAGACAACTACTGGGCCAGAGAGCAGGTTCAGTACACAAAGTGTTCACCATAAGCACGAAGACCCGAGGTTGATCCCCAAAGCCCACATAAAAAGCCAAGAGTAGCAGCACACACTTCTAATCTTAGCACTGGGGAGGCAGAGAGAGAAAGATCCTTGGGCTTCATGGCCAGGCAACCTAGTTGAATAAAAGACCCTGCCTCAAAACACGAGGTGGTTATACCCAAAAAATGATGCCTGAGGTTGACCTTGGCTCCCCTCACATGCACACACACCATTTATATGCCCACAAAACCATACACAACATGTGTGTATGGACACCTATATATACTCAAATACACACACACAATTGTGTTCCACATAGATACGTTTGTGTATGTACATGTAGGACTGTGTGTGTATGTATGTGTGTGTATGTAGGTATATGTGTGTGTATGTACATGTAGAACTGTGTATGTATGTGTGTGTGTAGGTATATGTGTTTGTATGTATATGTAGGACTGTGTATATATAGGTAGGTATGTGTGTTTGTATGTACATGTAGGACTGTGTATGTATGTATGTTTGTATGTATGTATAGAACTCTATATGTATATGTATGTGTGTATATGTAGGTGCATGTGTTTATATGTATGTGTAGGACTGTGTGTGTAGATATATGTGTTTATATGAATATGTAAGACTTGCCTCTCATATATATATATAAATGTGTGTATATATATGTGTGTATACATATATATGTGTATATATATATGTGTGTATATATATATATATATATACACACACATACATATATATATATATATATATATATATATATATATATATGAGAGAGAGAGAGACAGAGATTTTGATTGATTCTGAATCCTGAAGCAGTAGGCTCTAATGCCAGAGAAGGAATGGACTTGCCAGTGATAGCCAGAGCAAGCAGGCAAGGGGAGCCAGTTTCCTTCTTCCATGTCCTTTACATGGGCTGCCACCAGAAGGTGTGGCCCAGATTATATATATACACATATATGTATATATAATATGTGTGTTTATATGTATATATCAATTTATATTCATTCTTACTAGTTCCGTTTCTATAAAGAACCCTAACTGTTCAATAGGGAGATGTGTGTGTGTGTGTGTGTGTGTGTGTGTGTGTGTGTGTGTATGAATAGAACTGAGAGAATGAATCAGTTCTGTTCATCTAGAGAACTCTGATTAGTACAGTAGGGTCTCTCTCTCTCTCTCTCTCTCTCTCTCTCTCTCTCTCTCTCTTTGTGTGTGTGTGTGTGTGTGTGTAGGTAGGTGGGTAGGTATAAGTGTATGTGGGTGTGTCTTAGAGGGGGAGGTCATGATGTAAAAAGGGACCATGAGAGGAGAAGCATCTAATGGGGAGGGAGGGAAGGAGAACATGTACACGGAGCCAGAAGGGAGCTCCTGTGGGGAACAAACTGACCAGCAGAGGTAGGACAGTGCAGAAGGGAGCTGGGGAAGGAAACACTAAGATCAACGCCCGCAACAAAACCAACTACTCTGCGCGTGTTAAAGTCTTTAAAGATGGAAGAAGCAAATCAACATCTCTTTCATCTCGGCACTGGGGAGGAACAAGTGTCCTCACTTTCCTTCCTTCATCCAAGATGCTATTTGCTCTGATGCTACTGAAGAAAAAGAGAAAGAAAACCACTCAGTACCTAGCACTCCAGGCTCAAGTTAACTGGGCACCATGATGTCGCCTTTCCTGAGAAACCCCTGCCTCACGGAAGGCCTTTTTCTCTGTGTCTGCTGCTGTGCGTGTTCCCAACCAATGCTTCGGTGTGCAGTGCATGAGACGCCTCTGCTGCTATCTGTTGCACTTCAGACTTTCCCTGCCTTTTCATTCTTTAACTGACAGAGAAAACAAACCCAACCATGACCCCTAGACTGTATCATTTCCAGGCCGTCTGTACCACTTCTGAAATCCACAGTCTCTGCTTGTCACAAAGATCTAGGGCCACCGGGAAAGGTCCGGAAGACCATAGCCTGACTGAGCTGAATCCCTTTAATGAAAACACACCAGCAGGACAGCTGTGTGATTAGGAAATAGAACCAGTAAGAGCTGGGGACAAAAAGTAGGCTTCCTTCAGGGATAAATGAGCACTTTGTGGGGAGTTCTTTCCACCCCATCAAGCTTGGTTCTAAACTGTCAAGAGTAAAGCAAATGAGATGAGATTGGCCCTAGGCATGGAATGGACTCATACCATAATATAAATGAAAAATAAAATTTTATCTATTGTGGTGGTTTGAATATGCTTGGCTCAGGGAGTGGCACTATTAGGAGGTGTGGCCTTGTTAGAGTGGGTGTGGCCTTGTGGTAGGAAGTCAGTCATTGTGGGCTCTAAAACCCTCATCCTAGCTGCCTGTCCAATCTTCTCCTAGCAGCCTTCAGATGAAGATGTAGAACTCTCAGCTCCTCCTGTACTATGCCTGCCTGGACACTGCCATACTCCCACCTTGATGATAATGGACTGAACCTCTGAATGTGTAAGCCAGCCCCAACTAATTGTTGTCCTTATAAGAGTTGTCTTGGTCATGGTGTCTGTTCACAGCAGTAAAATCCTAACTAAGACATCTCTATAAAGGTCCAAGGCACCCATAATATATAAAAGGCGTGTGTATGTGTCAGTGCAAAAACTCAGATAGTTTCAACCCAATGTTATGTTCATTCTCAGTATCACAGCAAACACTGTGGTGGTTTAGAGTATAGTGGGCGAAAGCATTACCGACCAAGCAACTACAGATGGTCCTGCTGTCCTGAAGTCCAACCAAGGATACACAAGGATGCTCAGAACTGCCAAACTGGCTCTATTCTGGTGTTGCCCAATCTCCACAATGATAAAGAAAAATCCCTCCTTTGCATGGTCAATTCTTTAGAATCCAATTCCAAAACAAGCAATCCTGAACACTCTGAGGAGGTCTATGGGGCCAGACCCAGTGGTTACTCTCACAGAGGACCCAGGTTCAGTTCCCAGCACCCACATGGTAGGGCACAACAGCCTGTAAGCATAATTTTGAAGGATCTGATACCCTCTTCTGGCTTCCATGGGCTTCTGCACACATATATGGTATACAAACATACACTCAGGTGCATATGCAGACCCATAAAAAATAATGAATAAATAAATAAATAATAAAACAAACCTTTTGTAAAAACTTTTAAAAGGATCTGTCCTTTGACAGCTTCTAGACTGACATATTTTTAATGAACTCCATAAAAGAGACAGGCTGCTATGTTGTATGCAAATGAAGCGACTTAGAGATATCAAGATTTCCAGACTTCTACCAGTTACAGGGAACCCACAAGTTGCCAATAGCCCAAAATATTTACATAAATAAACTATGGTATCTGGGGCTAAAATTCAGAGGAAAGGATCAAGAAAAGCCATTCCCAGAGAAACAGCCATGAGAATTCTGAGAGCCATGGGGGAGGTAGGTACAGTATGGGCATTATAGAAAGACAATAACACAGGTACCTGGACTCTCCCCACATATACACATACATTAAAGTTAGAACATGTTCATCTCTCAAAGTCTTGTTTTTTTTTGTATACTGGGGATAGAACTCAGAGCCTCAAACAGGCTGGGCAGTTGTCCTACTCTCTTCGGCCCTAACACTATTTTTATAAATATTTGTAAAACGTTTCAATGTTTTGATTCTTTGAAGAAAAAAAAAAATCTAAATAAGAGAGAGAGAACAAAAAGCAGTTTGATACAGAAAAAAAATAACTGAATGATGTTAGAGCCCTTGCATCTGAGAAGCATTCTGGAAGGCTCAGCAGCTGAAGGCAGGTTCACAGAATTGACAGCTAACCCCAGGTTCTCACCATATGCCGAGAGATTGCATGGGGAGTTTGCTAAGGTTGTAAACTTGGGGAAATGCCTGTGCTGCTGACGGTAGGGCTCAGGGGTCAGCACTCGGGAAAACTTAGCCAGAGATTGACCAGTGAACGAGGAAGGAGAGCAGAGAGTGAGCTACTTGCATTCACACCTGCTGCCTTCATCCCAAAGCTTCATGAAATACCCAGAATCCTTGGAGAAGGGAAGAGAAGAACAATAGAAAGGGAAGCTTGAAGACACTTCCTTACAGAGGATCCTCTCCTGAGGACTCTTGGGAGTCCACCATGCGCCGTGACTCACGTGACCTTTAAACACTTGAGGATAAAAGAGGGAGAAAGTGACACAAAATAAAAAAACACAAACGGTCAAGTTTTTTTTTTAATCAAAAAAGCAAAATCGTGACCCAATTTCAACGTGGCAGACCACACAAACCCCTTCGCTCACACAAATCACTCTAGGAAAACAGGAGGCACTTCAGGAGACTGGAGAGGGGAGGGTGCATTTTTATTAAAGCCGCCCAACAACACTGGCCTAGAGCCCAGTACACAAGCTCTCTCTGGTCTTTCAGCCAAAATGAAAACTCAGAATAAGCCACCACGACAGCCTTGTAAAACACCAAGGGAAAGCACCAGGTTGGGGAAGCCGGAGGGGTGAGCACCAGGTACCAGTCCAGGGGGCCTCGGGGGCCTTCCCAGGTCTAGGTCAATTCACAGTGGTAAGTATGGTCGGGAATGGCTCCCTCCAAGAGACACAGTTGGGACCAGAGCCAGCTCTGACCCACCCACTCTCTCTCGACTTCCATCTGCTTTCACAGGATAGCCATCTAAACTAACTCGGTTCCATTTCGGGCTGTACTCTGGACATCCTCCTCCCAGCTGCATCCGCGGCTGCCGCTACCATCACGTTATGACGCTAAGCATCATGGCCATCGTCTAGACAGAAATCATGTGAGTATCTGGGAGGTGTTAGGTCCTCTTTTATCCCTCCAGACTATACTAGTCATTTCCTTCTCTCTCCGTGCTCCAACCCTCTTTGGATTTGTCTCCAAACCCCCAGCAGTACCTATTATGCCCACCCGGGCTAGCCCATCCACATTCAAGAATGGGTTCTGCAGAAGGCAAAGTTCTGCAGGACTTGTAAGCATCCGGGAAACATTCCTGAATGTCCCACAATCTTCTCAATCTCAATGAATCTTTCCATCTATCCCCCACCCTTAGCCTTCTAGTAAGCCTTGCTAAACTTTGTCTCTACGCCGTAATCGACAGCCAACTCCTTACAGCTGTTTCTGGAATAAAATATCCTGATAGAACGTGACTTAAAAAAGAAATAATTTACCTCGGCTCACAATTCTAGAGTATAGTCCAGTATAGCAGGAAGTCAAGTCAGTGGTAACTTAAACCTTGTCACACCGCATTCACCGTCAAGAGCAGAGAGAAACGAACGAACGCATGCGCACTTTGAGTATGTAGCTCCATTTCTCCCTCCTACAGTCCTGGAGCCAAACCCACGGAATGGCTTCCGTCATTCCCTTTTAAGCTAGATCCTTGCATATCAATTAACATAGTCAAAACAATCCCCCACAGATTGCCCACAGGCCAACTTGTTCTAAACAACAGAGACTCCAGATTGCTTGAAGGTGAAAGTTAAACTAACTGCCCATCACAAGGTCTCGGAGAGGTCTTTCTTGCTTTGGTGATATAATGTGGTACAATCCTTCCGATGGGAACACCTCTCCTTCCTGACTCACCTTAGTTAGGGAAATGCCTCTCCTGGCCTCAGCTCAGGATTTATTTCCTCAAAAACAAAACAAAACAAAAATCCCATCTGGATTTGCATCCTTCAAATACTTATGACTATCACTCTACCTGGTCTTGCCAGTCACAATGCTTTCAAAGAAATATTGGCTCGAGTGAGTTTCCGTACTAGCCTTGCTCCTGGGAATAGAGGCAAAGGCTATGTTCTGCAGCACAGAGGACGTGCTCCATGGATGCTTCTGGAATGAGCGTATGGGATGGGTCATACTGCACGGAGGAGAGTCATGAGAGCGACTTGTCTTTGGCATAGATCTGTGGGTGCGGGGTTCTCTTACCACTGTGAGGTAAAGTCAACAAAGTCCGCGGAGAACTTGTCTGCTGGGAGCTGTGGAGAGGGCTCTTCTACCACCTGTTTTAGCTGCTGGAAGGGCGTTCCCCAAGAATCATAGGGAAACCGAAGGATGGCCAGCTCAATCTAAAAGGAGGAAGCGGGGCAACCATTTAATAAACGCTCACTAGGAAGCAGCTGTGGTTTTTGTTTTGTTTTGTTTTTGTTTGTTTGTTTGTTTTTAAGGGGAACTAGAGATGAAGCTCAAGTCTAATTAGGTAAGAAAACCAAGCTAATAACCCGTTCTCTCAAAATCTTAGTGCTAGCTACATTTTTAAATATTGTCTTACCAGTGACAGACATTTAAAGCTAACTAAATAAATGAGTCCCTTGATAACACCCGGACCTATTTCATAAAAACTTATCACCTAAGAGCATTGAAGTTCAACACAGGAAACAACCAGTTTTTCAAGTATCTGGCCAGAATAGGAATGCTGAAAGACTTTGGCAGCACTGTGCTGCCACCTACAGGCCTCTTGGTGAAATGGAAAATTTAAAAAAAAAAAAAATTACCCAGGACCAAATGACTGATCTTTTTTTGGACTTGGGTAAAGGCCACTCTGCTGTTACAGAATCACATGTTTTCTGGGCAGGGACATGGAACAACTCACTGGATATAATCAGCTGCTGGTCCTGGGCAGTAGCCAGGACCACAGTGGGTAATTCCAGACCTCAGAGATATACTGAAAGCGTGCAGTCACAGAGGTTACAGATAAGGCACTGGCTGTGCAGCCATAGGACTGTGCTTGGGAAAGTACACTATCCATTATCATGTTCCGAGGATAGATCTAACTTCAACATCCAAAACTTCCACCATGAAACTGGTGCAGAGCTCGGGACACTGCCCAGTTAGCAGAGTGCCTGCGTAGCAGCTCTGAATCCAGGGGTCCATCCCTAGCATGGCAGCAAAGTGAGCAATCCTAGGACTTTGGGAGAGGAGGATCAGAAGTTCAAGGCCATCCTGAGCTACATATAGATTTTGACGCCAATCACGGGCTGCATGAGATCGGGTCTCAAATATTAAAATAAAATAGACAATCTAGTATGTTTGGCCTCTCAGAGACCACACACATTAGCATGGGGGTGGGGGAGGGGTTGCTGTTTTTGTTTTGTTTTGTTTTGTTTGTTTTGTTGTCCTGGTTTTGTAACTTAAGCTTCCTGTCTTGATCCTAATCATTTAATTTAAACTACAAAAATTCTATTTATCCCTTTTCTACAGAAAGATCGTCAGTGAGAATACATGAGTTTTTGAAGGTCAGATGACTAGTAAAAGTCAGAAAAGGGGGGAAGATTTGGACTGCCAGATCTCACTGTATGGTTTCCACTGTACAATACTGCAGACAATCAGTCCTGGAAAATGCCCTGCCATCTCAGACAGGAAAGGGTACCCAAGTGTGATATCAAGGACATTTGCTTCTGGGTCCCCAAGGCCCCGCCCCACCCAGGTTTGCACTCAGAACTTCATAGCCCACAATGATAATCATATGTTACCATGGTGATGCCCAGACTCCAAATGTCAGACTTCACACTGTACCCCTTCTGGTTGAGCTCTGGATTTATTCGTTCAGGCTGCAAAGGAGACAGACAGCTAAGAAACAGAAAGACACCTGCAATGCTATGTAGCTCAATAAAGACTTGCGAGGAGACGGCACCACTTGCCATATGAGTTATTTGACTCTGTTGACGTGCCTCCCGGGCCAAAAGACCGGCTAATCACAAGTTATGAAATGTCTCCACAGGGCTATCCTTTTTTATATTGGTCTTTTCTTAGAGGTAGGAATGAATTCAGATACCCCATAACGAAGTTTAATCGCCTTAAGAGGAACAAAGGTACACATTCAAAAGCCCCTCTATCCATTACAATTATCCCTGGTAAAAAAAAAAAATATCAACAGCTCAAAACTCACCAAAGCCTGCAGACGTTCATAGCTACTGTCTGATGTTAAGAGACCTCGGGGATTTTATTCAAACATGGGCAAGAAGTTTTCGATCAGAAACGCAAGTCCCTTCCAAGATAAATTCATTCCTCCAGTTGGGCGTTCTGTGATGACCAGAACTGCCTTGTGCCTTGTGTGGGTCATTTAAGCTCCCCATAGTCTTCTATCCTTAGCGATCAAGCGAATACTCAAGTGGGAGTCAGTGTGTAAAACTGAGTGCCAGTGCCCAGTACTTACATGTATTTTCAAATAATATGGCCCTTTGAGTTAATTCCGAAAGGCCATATACATGCTATGGTTTGCACCTTTGTGTCATCCCAAAATGCACATGTTAAAAACATATCACATGGGGGCTGGAGAGATGGCTCAGCGGTTAAGAGCTCTGACTGTTCTTCCAGAGGTCCTGAGTTCCATTCCCAGCAACCACATGGTGGCTCACGACCATCTGTAATGGGATCCGATGCCCTCTTCTGGTGTGTCTGAAGATAGCTACATGTACTCATATAAATAACATAATTTAAAAAAAAAAAAAAAAAAAAGAAAGAAAAACCTTATCCCACCTGTGACCATAACAGGAAGTCTTATCTCTGTAAGACGACTATGGATTTGGGATAAGTTCCTCATGAATGGGGGTTATTATCCTCATAAAAGAAGCCTTGGAGAGATCCCCTGCTCCCTCCAGCACTTGAGGATGCAACCAGGAGCCTCAAATAAGGCAGAGAGGCAGGCCCTCACCACAGCCTGAGTCTTTCAATATCTTGATCTTGGACTTCCCATATAAAAAAAAAAAAAAAAAAAAAAAAACTCATTTAAAAAAAACAAACAAACTGTGCTCTGTAAGGTGTCCAGTTTATGGTATTTTGTTACAGCAACCTCAAAGGATGTCGACAATATTTGGAGCAGGTGATAATGATTTCTGACATAAGACCTTAAAGAAAATGACACAAGGCAGATTTTTTCCTCAAATCTGAGGCTCATCCCAATTCTCCATCATTGGCATGCATTTCTTACTTTCTTGCCTGGTTTTGCATGCAGGTGCACGTCTCAGACATTCATGCGCATGCAGGTATGCGCACGCACGCGCGCACGCACGCATGTACGTACGCGCGCTGCATGCTGGTACTTACAGCCATGTAAGGTTTGCAACCGGCATCGATCGTTTTAGCAACAGAGTCGACCAGGTAGCCACTGATTCCAAAGTCACACATCTTCACTTGGCCCAGTGTGTTAATGAGCACATTAGAAGGCTTGACATCTGCAGGAAAGAATGGAAAGTTACTTCTTCACCACTAGAGGGCTCTCCACTTGCCTTTCAGGGCTGTCTTTGCCAAGCTGCCCTAACACAAATGTCACCACCGATCCAAATGTCACAGCTGCATGCAGCGTGCTCCTCTCCAGTTGGGTTTTTAATTCTTCACGCTTTGTCTGTGTCTTTCAGGACTGTGAACCTCAAAATGGGAAAACCTGTCTCCTCTGCTTATCTTATTTCATTGCTTCCGCACGTGGAGTAAGAATTTTAAAAAGAAAAAAAAAAAAATACTATTACCAAACCAAAGTGATCTATGAGGGCTGGGAAGATGGCTCAATAGGTAAAAAAGCATTTGTCATCCAAGCATGGTAACCTGAGTTCAAATACTCAGCACCTGTGAAAAAAACCCCGTGTAGTGTGTGTGCGTGCGTGCGTGCGTGCGTGCGTGCGTAATCCCAGCCATTTTTGTATGGAGAAGGGAGGCACAGATAAGACACTCCCCAGGAGCTCAGGGGTCAGCTAACATGCTGTACACAGCAATGACCAACATGGTACTGTCTCAAATGAGGTAGAAGGCAAAGACCAACACCTAAGATTGCCCTTTGACCTCTACAAGGAAACAGTGGCAGGCAAGCACCCACACTCATATTGGGTACACATACACATTACACACACACACACACACACAACATACACACCACACACACCATGCTCTACTGAATACCTCGAGTAAAAGTCCGAAGCTGAAGAATGAAAAAGCAAAGAGTAACACAACAATATGCCAAGTGCGGTCACAGTAACCCATTTTGATGGACACCTCTCTAAGAGACTCATCAGAGACCACCCGAGTGTAAAACGTTATAAACTGGGCCATGCTCAAACATGGGCAGGTCACTGAAGAAGGTGATAAGTGAACCATTCGGGTTAGCAACACATAACCTACCCACTGACGAACACCAAGAGATGAACTGTTGTTCTCTAGTGGTGATGAAACAAGAGAGGCCACTTAACGGGTGCCCTCTGAGACTCTTTCCACAGATGAATAAAAAGAATAAGTTTATTCTAAAGTTAGTTCTTCAGCCAGATGTGACGACACAGGCCTGCAACCCTAGTACTTCAGAGACAAAGGCAGGAGGATCTTTTAGCTACATAGCAAGTCTGAGAGCATCCTGGGCTAAAAGAAACCCTGTCTCATAAAAAATATAATAAAATAATAATATATTTTAAGTAATCCCCTTACTATTTTTCTCTTAAACCGGATGGCATGCCAGACATCATTTTATTATTCCCATAGCTTTGTATATGCTCTAACTAAAAAATTATATTTTAATATTTCGAAGAAAAAAGTTCAAACGACTTCTTCACCTCCAGATGATCTGCACACTTGTTCTTATCTCTAGCTCGCTTCCTGCTTATGCCCCATGATCTTATCTTCCCCAGCTTTACTGCTACCAAATAACGCTCGCAAAGGCAGGTACACTGTACGGGGCAATTTACATCATATCCAAGTTCACAGTTTAGGAATTACCCATAGCTTTATTAATTCCCTCAAAAACACACTTAATGTACAAAGTGCAAGCTATCCGTGTCTAGAACCTTCCAGCAATAATGAACTCCTCTTTTTTTTTTTTTTTTTTTTTTTTTTCTTGATACTACTTCCATTTATGGTACTTGCCTAGTTCCAGGATGTTTGGTTAAAGTTTTTCTAGTTAACCCTTTATTGAAAATCCCTACATAGAATTTTTATAGGATAGATTTTTCCTAGATGACTCTTAGGTCTTCTTAATGTTACTAAAAGCATCTGTACTAAAGGTGACTTTAGAGGCTACAGAGATGCCTCAGCAGCTAGGGAACCTGCTGTTCTTCTAGAGGACCCAAGCTCAGGCCCCAGCAACCACATCAGGCAGATGACAAGTCTGTAGCACTAGTTCCAGGAGTTCCAACGCCCTCTTCTGGCCTCTGTGGGAACAGCACTAATGTGGCATAGACACATACAAACATAAGCACACACATACACCTAAAAACAAAACTGAAAAGAATGATTGTATGAGATAAATGAATAGACAAGGGTGGGTGAATAGATGAAATTGATGAGGAACTGGATGGAGATATAACAGAGCTGAGGATGGCTGGGCATACATACATACACACACACAAACACACACACACACACACAATGTACAAACATGAGGGACCTGAGTTTAATCCCTAGAACCCACATTAAAAGCTAGCCATGGTCATGCACACCACTGGCCCAGTTCTGTGGGGTGACAAGAGAATCACTGGGGTTTGCTTGCTGCTTCTATGCAAGATCCTGTCTCAAAGAAATGAGGCAGGGTGTGACAGAGCAAGAACCTGACATCCTTCTCCACGTGTGTGCATGGTGAGCACACCCACATACACGTGTGCGTGAGAAAGACACACATACACACATGCACACACGCACATACGCATGCACTCACACAAATAAAAATTAATAAAAAATCAAGAGCTAACAGAAGAAGAGGAAGGGTGAGGAAAAGGAAGCAACGAACAAACAAAAAAAAAAAGAGATAAAGTCATTGTTTTCCCACTTCCTACAGCCTGGAAAGGCTCTGCTTTGTTTTATAAATTTCCACATTACACTCACACAGACACATCTGGGCATCTTGTGAAGATACAGGTTCTGATTTGTCATGTGACTATTCTTTTCTAATCACCTCCTCCTGCTGGAGGCCCAGTACAAGCTGGGGCTTTCTCTCAGGTACTTTCAAGTTCTCAATGCTTTCCATAGCTCTCCTTGGTGAGTTTCTATTTAATTTAGGTATAATACAAAATTCATTTGTTCTTATATTCTCAGCCAAGGTAAAAGAATGGCCCCGGCTTACAGCCTAAATCTTATAAACGTCTTCCAAAAGCCCACGTGCTACACAAGCTTAGTCCCTACTTAGCCCTACTGGGTGAGGCTGAAACCTCCAGGTGGGACTTGGAGAGATGTTTTAGGTCATCCGGCCCTTGAGGAGGATTATGGGATGCCTATCACATCATCTCTAGTTCTTTCCTGGCCATCAGGTGAATGAACTTCCTCTACATCATGGTCCCACCATCTCGCATCACCTCACCACTGGCCAAAAAAGCAACAAGACTAGTAAACTCCAGACTGATCCAAAATAAGCTTTCCTCTTCATCAGTTGATTGTGTCGAGTGATTTGTTACAGTAATAAGAAAGTAACATAACTACTTACATTTTTTTCCTACAATCCCAAAGGAAAACCCTTTAGCTCTTCTGCCTAGCTCATCCCCACCCCCATATGCTCAGGGGAGAGTGGGAGAGGAAAGGAGACACCAGGAAAAAGAAACAAACTTAGCGAAAGCAACTGCCAAGACAGCTCTACATATGCTTACCTCGATGGATAACAGAGAGCTTACTGTGTAAATGTTCTAATGCTTTTACAATCTGCAAGAGAAACAGAGTCGATTTATTGAGCCCATCACTGGAAAGAAGCTGAATGCGAAGTGTATTCAAGTTTATTAACGCTCCCTGCTTAAAGTTGCTGAATGAGTGATTTTTCTCAAGTAGTAGTGGCCCTCATGGGGAAAACAACAGGCAGTTACCTAAATTGGACACCTCCACCAAGGAGGATTGTATCTTAGAATGGATACAATTGTAACATTGTATCGTAAACAGATACGACTGTAAGATTGTATCTTAAGGCACCTCC